>NW_027526407.1:78429464-78836752 GCF_048455015.1 Haemaphysalis longicornis
CATCAATGAATAAATTCAGCGCAACCTTTTCTTCGCCCCTTCCTCTTCTGTGTCGGCAGAACGGAGGGCCGTAAACTAGACCCGGTGACGCCCGAAAAGGAACTAGAGATATAATGTCAGCCTTACATGTTCCTAGAGGCCCTCGCTACGTGGGGTACAGCGTACACCTCCAGAGCACAGCAAACAGCTCCATCCCTCACGCAACAGAGAAAGCTCGATCACACGCGCAAAGGTAGATTTATCTACCTTACCTTTTATAGCATGCCACCCTGAACCACTGGGGCTTGTCGTTTTTTGGTAGTGTCAACATGCTGCTGCGGAAACAATGTCTGTATTTTATTTTACGTTTGTGTCGTAGTTTTCTAGATGACCACGGTGCTAACATACTGTGCCATAATACTAGACGGGAAAAGATGGGCTCAGACCTGGATGTGGAAACATAGCTTCCCTTTCAAGCAAGGGGAAAATGGAGGGAGTTGAGGGAGAAAAAAGCAACAACCTTCAAAAGCCTGCAAAGAAAACAAAAATTTTGCTGCCACAGGGAGAGCGAGACAAGGAGATAAACCTTCAGCAAAGGCCGAGCGGGCACTCCCTAGCGTTAAATATTTTGTCACCGGAGAAGGCCAAGGTCATTCTCCCCTTGCCCTTTGCCGTATCTCTATACTGAAGGTGTTACAAGAACTGGGTCCTATAAAAGCACATCGAAGCCTGCAGTTGCGATGGTGGGTATAGCTGAGTAGTTGAGGTTTAGTTTGTAACAGCCAGGGTTGTGACAAAGACCAATGTCACCCTGTGCGAACACGAACACGACGTAGGACATGACGCCAGAAAGTAATCAATGGGCCAACCAAGCGTGCCAGCTAGTCTGTTACGGAACCCTACCATAAGCAAAGCAAAATAACAATGAGTGGTTGAGTACTGTGTGCGTATGAGCTCAACAACCCCAGGATTTTGCCATGTATATGTAATGTAATTAACACAAAAAATGTGTGAATGTTATTAGAGGGTCTGCAGGCCTGTTGGCCAGAATATTTATGCTGGTAAACGTAGTAGTTCAGTATGTCACTACTTTCACAAACATTTTACTTCATGGAGCTTCTTTGTGTGCCATGATTCAGTTCAAGAAACGTGACACAGAAAGTCTAGGAAACGTACCTCACAACTCTTGCAAGGCGAGGTGGAAACAAGGGACTCACTGTCCACAGACAAACGGTCAAATGTAAATTTGGAAACAACTTCAACGCACTGAACTCAAATGTTCTGTAAAGCATCTGTTTCTTGCATTGTGTAACACAAGACGAAAAACAGGCCACGAAGAAAACAACCCCCCAAGCGCTGCTTTATTAGTTCGGTTCCACACTCTGCCAACCACATAGCCACCTTACTGGTATTTTTCTTGGTTGTATTCACCTTCTGATACGCATGTGATATTTTCAGCGTGTGCTTTGCGAACATCCCAATACACATGCGAAAATAGACCTGCATATGCATGCGTATATATGAAGTTATGAACATATTTAACATTCATATATACATTAAATAGTGTGCTTGTTTCGATATACACATATCAGATGATTTAGGTGGGGTGGTATAGTAGTTATGATTGTGAGACGAAATTTATCAGCGCACGAGAGTACGACACGGAAGAAGCCCACAGAAGTACTACACATCAAAACTTTTTATTGCATATCAAAAAGCATAATAGTTGTTTTAGGACAGACCTAGCACCGGAGAAGTTATTCACTGCACATGCGTACACTACTATGTCGCCAACCCCCTCCTCCTCAACTTTCATCTTCCCAATACAGCCTCCGTGATGGCGTAGTTGCTAGGGCCAAAAAGCATTCAATATGGTTTACACCTTATGGTGCACAAGCACTCTTCATGAATACCAGAGAGCTCTCTCACGGTCCCCAACACGCTAACCACGGCACAAATCTTTTCAACAACAGTCAGCTCTGAATCTATTTTTAGGCGAACCATCCTACGCTTTACTGCTGTCGTGGCTTTGTGTGCAGGGTTTCTGCGTCAGGAAAGGCATGAAGGCCAAGAGAAGCTGTATTATAGCGTATTTAAACGCGATTGTCGTGTTGACGAGGATGAAAAGGCTAAAAGAAATAGCCCAGGGTCCGCTGGAAGGGAGAGGAGAAAAAGTGGGGAGTTATGGAAAAGAACGACCTGCCGCTTGCAGACGATACGCCTCGTGAGCAAATAATAGGAAAAAAGCCTAGGCGGCCTAAGTTGAAAAAGTGGGTTATTAGGGGTGACAAAGCGAGACACCACATACGCCTAGCTGTGGTATGCCTTCGTGGAGGCGCGAAAATTCGAGTGAGAACAAAAAACAGTTGGGGAAATGAGGTTTCAGGAACGTTTTTGGTAGCCGAAAAAGCGAATTCTTTTTATCACCTGTTCACTTCATCAAGCGTCTGCCATCTTGAACTCTCATCACGTCTTCCACCCGGCTCTGGCGCGGTCGATGAGCGAAATACCAGAACAGGGACTCGTAATTCAGCGCTGTTTCTTTTTTCTCGTTTTATTTGCAAGACAAATTTTTAACTCGATTTCGTATGTTCCTCCGCTATTGCTGCTGTTGGCACTAGGTTTTCTTTGCTGCTGGCCCCGTATTTTATGGCGTTTTTGGAGTGAAAGCCGCAAAAACAGAACAAGAGACGTGAGCGTTGCAAAACGAGATCATGGTTTCTGAGAAGCAGCACGCATTGTGTTCATTAGATTTCATGTAACCCGTTCTGAAGGTTGTTGGTTAGATAAAATAAAGTTGCAGGTCTTCGTCTCTCAAATCCCAGAAAATGCTGTTTTCTGAATGTTTGTATCAAAATTGCTCGAATAATAATCAAAAAACATATTGAGATTCTCAATATCAACGAAGAATTCGGTGACAGGATCACTAAATGTGCCGATATCACCAGCAATGGTTGGTTTGAGTGCGGTAATATTTTCTTATAGATAGGTGCGAACGAATCAAAACGGGGCTATCTCGAGAGCCTAAGGAGCAAGAGTCCACTTTGGAGGGAGCTCAACCAGCTGCAACTACACACAGTAGAAGAAAACAAAGCAACAAAGCTAAATGCACGTATGCACGTTGGAGAAGGAGGGATAAGGGATGAATGGGCACGAAGCGGCACACTTACACGCGACAGTGGTTTGGAAAACTACAATCGATTTTTGTTGAATTTTGAGGTATTTATTGGCGGCAATGAAGACAGCCTTGAGATCGCTGTAGCACACACTGTCTTGTATAATACCGCATAAATCCCAGTTGCAGGATAGACACAGGCCTTTTGCATTCGTTGTAGTTCTCGGTGAGTTTTCTATGACACAGGTGCAGCATTGACTCGACGCCGCCATTGCGCCAGACGATTTTGTTCGCGTCACCGTTTGTCGTGCGCTATTTGCTTTGATTTAGTTTTCACTATTGCGGACATCACCATATTAAAACTACATCCCATCTGGCGGAAAGGCGAAATGGCAGGTGTTTCCTGCCACTGCTGTTGGAGCGATAACAAATCATGCCCAATGCCCCACTTTTACGGTTCCTTTCTGAACCATACACGGAGGGTATTTGCAAACGCAACGAAGATTCAAACGCTGGACACTAAAACGCAGATATGACAAGTCGATTCTTGCAAGTTGTTCAGTCTCGCTATGTGGAGCGTCGTTTTCTCAGGTGCGTTTTAATTAATTTAGTCGCAGTGGCTATCAGCGCCAGCGCCGCCACCATTTTGCGGACGCCCTCAGCAGAGTAGACCTCTCTGTCAACTTACCAGCATGACATCGCAAAATAGCGACGGCTTTCAATACAGTAAGTATTTCTGCAGTGCTGCCCGTACATGAGTGCCGGCTGCTCGCGAAAACGGCAGGTTGCCGTCATTCGAGGGCGAACGCATGCGTCAGGCTCTGCCGCCAGGGAAGCCGAGCGCAAGAGCGCAAGCCGAGCCCGCCCAGACGAAGGGCAGCCCGTTTGACCTGAGCGCTGATACCTGAGCGTTTGCAGTGTTTTCTAAGCCCCGATGAAGGTTTTGCTTCAACCTGCCCCGCCTAAAACTTAGGTCGACATTATTGGTTGAATCTATCACACTTTTCTGTATCTTGGCCCCCAGCTGTACTTACGTTTACACTGTCTTAGACAACGGGGAAGCAGGCGGCATGCCCAGTGCGCGTCCTGGACAATGCTGGAATGTTGTTGTTTTGTTTAAAAATAGACAAATTCTTACCTAATTCGGGTAGCTTGAAACTGTCGTTCAAGGCCACGTTTACAGCAGAACTGAACTCTTTTGTTGGCGTCATTTCCAACTCCTCACTATTTTTGCGTTAAATATTTGTTCCCGGTCGAATTATCGATTTCATGTTAACCCGCTTTTTGGACGGCGTTCGTAGCAGTGTTAGGGGTATTATTATTTAAATGAGCTGCAACATCTGTGCGCCTGTTTTTCAAAAAAATAGCATGATAGAGACAGAAAGAAGCAAGTGTCACAATGAGTGCGAGAGAGAGAGAGAAATAGAGTAGGCAACAAGTAAACGCAGGACGAAAGAAGTTGCACAGAATAGCCGGAGAATCGTGGGCTTAAGAACATCCCCTTCTCACCCTCCCCCCACCCCATTACAACTATTCTAGACATAAATTAGTGCAGCCAGCTACACAAAAATGCGGACATGCATGGTTATTTTTCAAGTTTTAATGTTTTATGTTTTTGATGTTTTATGTTTTTGTTCGCCGTTCATCTTGCTGCGCCTAAAATAGCTTCTTCCCCAAGCATCAAGACACAAAATAATGACCTGCGATCGTTGCCGAACAGTGCCAGCTATTATTCTCGGCAGCCCGAGAATGGGGTTGTTTGGGACAGTTTAAGGTATAAGAATAAGCGTCTCCAACTCTTCAGTTTCCTCTTAGCAGCTTCGGACTATAAACCCCAGGGGTGTGTCGGGCTCAAACTCCACGGAGAGTATTTTCGTACCTCGTTCGGGTCTCAAAAACGGTGACAATTGGTGTGACACTTTCAACTACTTGAGTTCGCGGACTAGAATGTTATGCCTGTAACGCGAATACCCCGTAAATACTCCGCCTTCTTACGTGTCATGCAATTTCGTCACCTTAGCAGCGAATAAATTTTAGTCTACTGCAGTCAGTGGTGTGCGCCGCGCTAAACGCGCATAAAAAATAAACCCCTCCACAAGCGCGTAAGCAGGCTAAGTCTCGTGTGTCCGGTGCTTCAAAAAATTAGTGTCTCAAATGCCGCCGTAATAAATATGCTGCGTTTCGGAGCTGATCGCTGCATTTACTGCAGGGTCAAATAGCGCATATAAAGTATCTTACAGGTGAAATCAGGCATATTAAAGTTTTGCAGGTTTTGAGTGAGAATACCCCTTTTGACAGATCTGTAACCGCGTTGAAACGTTCGCCACAGGCGACGCATAAAATTTGCTTCGTTTGCTTCGTGATGCTGCTAGTTCTAATACTAATGAAACAGAAAGGTTAGTTTTATATAGTTCCGGAAATTTGCAGTGGTTTGCACAGAAAATGAACAGTTCCTTTTCCTTTACTCGGTTAACCTAGGACCCGTATCTACCATTTGTTATGTAAAATATTTCTTACAGGAGGGTGCATTCGTTGGTTCAATGGAACAAAGAACATTCAGAAAGCATAGTTGCAGCATTTACTTGAAAGCTGCTACGATTACTGAGCTTTTCAGTGCCTAAAACATTGAGTTAACAGTGCCGACTCCATACCAATATTTCTTGCCTGGTAGTCCGTAACGCCGAATATAACCAGCTGAGTAACGCAGTGAGATGGAACGTGCAAAAGTGAAAACTTGGAGGGGGCATGGGCACAAACATCATACAGTTGCAAATGAACCAATACTTCCATTTCATACCGATGAGCATCTCGAAAAGAATAGCAATGACAATCAAAACAATGTGCGCGCAAATGATTAGGGCAATGGCAAGACCACTGATCGTGGATCTGTTCTCTTCGCCGCCAGTGTCGTCGAATGATGGTAGCCTTCTTTCAAACCTGCCAGCTACCACTCCCTTCTCTCTACACCTTCAAGCCCGCATGCTTCATCCCTCCACTCTTGCTTCGACCATGGCGAATGTAATGGAGGTTTGCTGAATTACTTGAATTTTCCCGCGTTCGCACTGCTCACGCGAAGCCACTTGGAACTTTGTTTTGTCTGTGTTGTGCTCAGAGCTAGTCCAGACAATATGTTCTGGTTTAGCATTCGCTTTTATATTGCCTCCTTGCGACACCATTTTTAACACGTTTTCATTTCAAATTTGTTATCGTAAAAACAAGCCTATGTGTGCCCTCAACTAAAATGCCGCCGGTACTCTCAGTCTTGTACATATATTTTGACTCAAATACACTGTTTTAAAATTTGGACATCTATGAACCATGACAGCAGTTTTATAATTTTCGCACGGTCTTTCTAATATACCTATTGAAGCCGTCTTGCAGCGGTTTTTTGGTCTGGAGGGAGAATCGGGTGACAGACAGACAGACAGACAGACAGACAGACAGACAGACAGACAGACAGACAGACAGACAGACAGACAGACAGACAGGCCGACAGTGATTTCGCGCTCATGGAGCTAAAGAAAGACCATCGTCTTTGAGAGGACGAGAGAGGGATTACCTCTCTCTTGGCAGGAGGACTCTAGGTCAAGTGGGAGATACGGGAGTAAAAAATGAGGTGTTTGTGGGCTTTGACATCTCGTCTGTGAGAAAGCGCCATGAGCCGCCTAGACCGAAAGTTGGATTCATACAGAATGACCTCAACAGCTCCGGCTACCGACGCAGTGGTTAACCGTCAACAGTGAACACCGCAACGAAGTGGGTATTACTCATGATTACTCCCTGCTTTATGGCTCCATGCAACGCGTGTTGCGCACGGGAAAATGTTCCTGGAAGTGGATTAGCGGGTTGGGAAAACCATGAAAGAGAAAACATTAGAATGACTACTCTTGGATGTGCTTCCGCAAAGATGATTCTGCACAGGGATCTCGTGAAGCCCTCATTAACCTTCCTCCTTGCGAAAGGCAGTGGGCATGCACGAACCAAATAAAGACGACTTATGCTGGGTTGTGCGTTTTGTGCAGCTATAATAAACTCGACAGTGTGATTATTCAAGCCATAGGGCAACACTGCTGTATGTTAAAGTGAACTCGGCATGAATTGAGGGGGTGGCGCTTGAGTATTTGTCTGGCGGATTAGGAAAGCAAGCCTGCGGCCGATTATGCTTTTTTATGGCTATGAGTTACACACTGCGACATTTCGGCTTGGCAGACATATTTTTTCCGCTTTGGTCACAGCTTTTGGTGTCTGGCTTAGTCCCGTAGTCACTTGGACGATGTCTGAAGTTTACTGGACTCTGTGGAGACTGCATTATGTCCAGTTGCTGAACTCGTTCCCTTGCAGCACGAAAGTGGACGTCATCGCTAAGATAATTATCATCAGCAGCATTTTTAGTAGAACTCTTTATTTTTACAAAGACAAGGCGTACGGGGACGAAAAGTACACATAAGTACCTGACTGGGTACCCGTCAAGTAATTATTATTATCACCGTCATCGTCATCATCGCCGTCGTCGTCAACTATGATCCACACCGGTCTGCGCTCTAGGCGGCACAGTGTATAACCAGACGAAGCAATATACCAGGCCACATTCTTAACCCCCTTGTTAACAAGTAGTGGTGATGCCCAATGCGATGGAGTAAAAATTCAGGCGTCGTTTCGTCCAGAAATTCACGCGCATGCTTTTCTGGTGACTTACATACGTGTGGCTGCAAGTTTTTTCG
The DNA here is from genome assembly GCF_048455015.1 of Haemaphysalis longicornis. Lineage (NCBI taxonomy): Eukaryota > Metazoa > Arthropoda > Arachnida > Ixodida > Ixodidae > Haemaphysalis > Haemaphysalis longicornis. Next base: position 78,437,280 of record NW_027526407.1, read on the forward strand.
CAGCACGTTGCACACCAAAGCCTATTAGTGGGACTAGAAGTGCATCGCCGCAACGTGTCGTAATTGTTTTTATCATTTACAGTTCTGCACGAAGCATTGCGCCAAGTATCTGCGCCGGCTTAGAACCACGCTCAGACCTCCCTTCGGACATGCGTTGATGCTCCTCGGCACGCACGCGGGTGTGGCCGAATAGCTAGCGTAATTGTCTGCCCGGATATACCACGGGCATGGATAGCAACTGCAGACTCCAGTTTATTTTCTTTTCAATCGACCACGTCAGAACAGGGAAATACTTTCGTTCGCCTGAACTTCCCGAATACAAACTAGGTGCCTACCTAGTTGGGCGAGCCCAGGTGTTTAAGAAAGCATATACAGCGACGATATGTGAAAATAAATTTCGCTGCGAGCACAAGCCTGTGATTGCTGTCACTGAATTCAGGTCGCATGCGTGTCCAGCAGCTGACCATGATGTGTGCCGTATTATCAGGGTCATTGAAAAACCACTCCGGCTGCTCCCTCTTGTGGAGGAAAGATTCCGAACAGCCTGAATAGTTTGAGCCCTCCTAGATGAGACAGCCGTGTGGCCTGAAGAACTGCATCTGATGAAAACTTGCTGCTGGGAAGAGGTGGGGGCTCCTGAATGTGCAGAGCAGAGTTGTTCGTACTATCGTCCGTTGTGGACATGTGTGCAGTTGATGTGGGTTCGGGCTGGTGTATGAGTTTGAGTTTCTGAGCTTTTGGGAGCTTCAAATTTAATTATACCTAGAAGGCAGCTCTTGTAATTAGGGCTAAGGGGTACACAATTTATTTATTTCTTCAGCCAAAGATTATGCGAGAGGATTGAAATGGAAAACAATGGGAGCTAATGTTAGGAAGTCTGCTGGCAATACTTCCCTGTCCATCGGTAACGGCAAATGGAATTTGTCTTTCACACTCCTTAAAAATGCGCCTGATACATTTCCTCATAACAATGTCTACCCAGCCCAACAACTCGGCTGTTTTCTTTCCTGTCATACGCACGCATCCACTGGCCCGGCGAGCGAGAACTTGTATGTATTAGTCATTGCAACTATGATGCGTTTCAAGTGGATCCTCTAGAAGGGGCATGTTCAAGCATCTGAGCAGAAAGTTCAACGCCCGCGCACAAGCATAGGGAGGAATGCTATAAAAAATGGAGTGATGCTATTTGGAATAAAAAAAGAAGCCTAGAAATTAAAAAAAAATTAATCCCCAGAAACACAAAAACACCCCGTTCTTTTTTGGTTTTGTCAAGCGTTGCAACGTATTAGCGCTCGACAAACCTAAGGTTGCTCCTACTCATCACCATGGCACTTAGGTCGAAGACTTCGCCTTCTGAAGGTCCTAGGCCTGACATTTTTGTATCTTCCTTGGCGTTTACTCGCTCGTCTCATTTCTTCGAGGACAAGTCCCCTTCCTCTAAAACTTCTTCCACCTTTTGCCTTGAACTCCAACGCTCCTTGCTGCTTTCCTTCTTATTTTTCTCATCACCTAAATACCCACGTTAGGCAGAGACCAGTGGCGGTAACCCAGTACTTCAGAGAAGTGCGCTAGTTTGGTTAATATAAGCCGCTTAGCGTGACTACATCTATTGGTGCCACGATGAAACCTTCGACCAAATAATAGACGGGAATATTACAAAAAAATACTCCAGCGCGGGTCCTCTTGGCACCTCATTTCATTTTTTTTTTTTTGCTAATCGTCCTGTTTTGCAGAAAATAGCTTACACCCGAACCAAGCTTGGAGCGAAGCTAGATAGACAGCAGTATCCCGTATAAGGCGAAGCTACGCGATTCGGGATGAACAAGCATGGAATAGAAAGGTGGAGGCTTATTTCCACTAGGCTGCGTTTTGTGATTTGCACGCCCAGGGATTAGGGCAGCTCTCTCAAAAAAAGAAATTCTTATTAGCGCTGCGGCGGAATCCCGGTGGTGGATGACGTTGTTAATGTCGCTGGCGAGCAGCCGAGAGTAGTTTCCGAGCTGCGCGACGCAGACGGTCCATGTGGAACTGCAAAATTGTGTTAAGCGAGCCTACAAACTTGGTTAGAGATTATTTTTTGTATTCCCGGGAAGCGCTTAATTCGGGAGTGAAGTAGCAGCGGGCGATGAACAGTTTTGTCTTTTACTTCGCAATTTTGTGCTCAACCACCGTGGCTCCAAAACCGCGTCTAGACCCTGATTATTTTTAGCCACGTGCATCGGTCTACCCGAGCGGCCTACCATGCCGTTACGCCTTGGCTATGCTTGTTCGGGCTTGAGCATGAGAGACAGTCTGAATGCCAGTCTTTAACAAACGCATACGGCTGATTGGCTATTTTCGAAAAGTTTAGCTAAATACACACGCGGGCAGCACTTCAAAATGGAGAACTTACAGTAATATCTCGTTAACTTGAAGTGGTAGAAACCAGGAAATATTTTGAGATAAGCGGATTTTCGAGATAAGCAAATTTGCGCGAATTGCCATGGAAATATCGAGTTCCTTGCAAAAAAGGCGCTTCCAAACAGCAGCTTCGAAATGCGTTTTTAAAAAGGTTTGAAACAGAAAAAAAAACATAACGAGATGCTCACCGGCTGGGTTTTGTGGCCCTGCAATTTTACTTACCAGAAAAGAACTTCGTAATGCTGGTCTGCTTTGCGGTCGCACTCGGGCCTAGTAAGGAGTCCTCTAGATGCATTGCATGACTCTATTTTCCTCGCCGCTGCAAGCAGCCTTATTTCACAGCAAGCGCAGAAAATTCGTCGTTTCCGCTGATGTCGGCCCCTCTCCAGGAGGTTCGCCATCGTAGCCCCCCGTCTGCGGCGTCCCCTTCTTCTGTGGCCATTTCAAGGATTTCGGCGCCCGTAAGTTCTTCTTTCACGGGCACATCCTGCCGTACCTTTGCGCATGTCTCTACCGTCACACGACGTACCAGAGGGTTGGTTGACGAAATTGATATGCCTCAAGGCCCAGACTTCACGTTCGGGATAAAAAACGAATGTGTGTTAGGCGTGGCTAAACCAGAAAAAATTGGAGGGAATAAGGCGAGGCAGCATCGAGCGAATCTTGTGAAACGGTCAGCGGCGGCGAAATTTGCGTTCCACTCTCGGTCAACTTTCGAGATATCCGCAGTTTGTCGCATAAAGAGTTCGAAATAAAGGTCACCAAGTACATAGGACGCATAGGAAGTGGTCTGGTTCTGCGGAAAATTTCGACTTCGCCGATTTTTCAAAATATGAGAGTTCACGTTAACGAGGTGTTACTGTATTTTATTAAGCTCCGAGGGACATACAGCTGATATGAACAACAGCGCTTGATATAATAGGTTAACCACATGGAATGTATAAATCAATTGGCGGAAATAGGTTTAATTGCGCACTAAGGTTTCTGAAATCTGAAAGGTGGTGACACGCATTGTCTAAAAGGAACGCTACCGTACGTATACAAACATTTCCGTCGGTTTCAATGCGTAACTCCAAAACCGCATAAAGGAATAGGAAAAACTGCCTTTTATTTTTGTTCAGCTAGAGACAAGTTTCTACATGCCTCTGTTCATCTCACGAACAGTTTACATTATGTTGCCGCACGGCTCACTGTCATCGGTGCCAGCATTCGTTTCGGCAGCATACGTATGGCTGGTTCATCTAAAAAATCTGTTCTGAAACGTTCTTGGGCCCTAGCAGGAAAGCCGCTTGGCTTCACGAGCGCGTCTACATGGATGCGACAGTAGCGTATCGCATTGGATTCGTCGCGTTACCATACCGAATCACATCGCATCTTAGCAGGACAATTCCCTTGGAAGACGCGTCGCATCCGATGTGCTAAATCAGGGCAGATCGAGAACGCAAATGCGACTTCCCGAACGGATGTAGCGGCAGTCGCATCGCATTTCTCGGCTCGGCTCGGGTGTTGGGAACTTTAGGCTTAGCATCGAGGCGGATATTTCATCGCCGCTGTCTGTAGAACTGCGGATGACGATCGTTAACACAACTGTTCGCCACATTACCATCCCCCTTCTCGTATTTCGAACTTTATTTCCGTGATAATTGCCATTTGAGCGATCGGTGTCCAAGACAACCGCCGTAGCCAGTCTTGATTCTTCCAGGAAGGTAGCGCCATCTTTCTGCCGCTCGCCGCACCGCGCGCCGTGGTGCGGGGTCTCGAAACTCCTAGGCCGTTCAGCATAGGCTAAGCATCGCGGCAGATATCTGATCGCCGCTTTTAAAATCAGCCCTGATAATCTCTATCTCAATTTGTCACCACACTAGCATCTACTTTCTCGCATGTGAAACTTCTTTTTCGCGATCAGGTTGATTTGGAAGAGTGGCGACAAGCTGTTGCTACCGTGGTCTGTGCCGGTTCGAGCCGTTTTCTGGGCCGTGCAGGCAGGCGCGGCCGGCGTGTGCGCGAACCATTACAGAGGGCAAGTAGACGCTTCCCGATTGCCATGAGTGAAACTTAAGCGCAAAAATTTATCACAGGGACGTGAAAGGGAACGGCAGAGGCGCTTACTATCAACTGAAAGTTTTAATGAAAACGAATACACATTTATACCACCCCCAGACCGAACAACCCAGCACGTGTGCCCTTCGCACATGCGTACGGCCGTACAAGAGAACCGCCCCATTCCCTTCTCGTTTCTCTTCTCCTTTCCCTCATCCTCTACCCCCTCTCCTTGAGAAGTTGCACTTCTTTATCTAAAATACTCAGCGACGGGTGACTTATACAACCGGGACCCTTAATCCGGATATGGAAGGCTTCTGCAAGTTCCCTCGTGGCATGGTCTCTGTGCTTAAAAACTACTACCATGTCCGTGAAGTGTGGCTGACAACGTGGCTGATAACTGCATTTAGAACAGTGCTGCGCCAGGTGTGTGTAGGGCTTTCCTTTCAAAGAGGAATGATGCTCCCTCAGGCGTACATTTAGACAGCGGCCGGTCTGGCCGACGTACACCCGGCCACAGGACATGGGAATGCAGTACACAACATTAGTCATGCAACGAACAAATTGGAGCCCGTGTTTTATCAAACAACCTCTTGGGGGAAGGGGGGGGGGAGAATCGCCCCGGGAATCGAGCCTGTTGCTCAAGATGGCGCATAAACTGCCCAGCTTGTTCCTGGCCGAGAACACCACCTTGACGCCGAATCTGCCAGCTGTCTTCTTGAGGCGATGCGACAGCGCATGTACATAGGGAATGACTGCCACTTTTTTGCTCTGTTCGGTATCTGTTATGTGATGCGCGAACCCTTTCAACTGTTTTAAAAGACGCTGACAGATTGCCTGGAGGACGGAGAGGGGAAACCCTGCGTTCTCCAGCCGAACTACCTGTGCATTAAAGCTTTGTTGCGCCAAATGATAACAGGACTTGCTGACTGCGGATTTGAGACACGCTTCTTTTCATTCTAAGCTGGTTAAAAAAAATCGCGCCAATCCACTCCGTGAATGTGGTTGGAAAGCAAAGCTGTAAACGGCATCCATAACGATTACCCATGCGACGTCACTTAAATTCACTCACATCGCTCTACAAATAGTAAAACCAGAGAGAAGTGAAATGCACTTAACCACACCATTTATTACTTCAAAGAGATATTCTTGGTAAGGTTAAATCAATGCATGATGCATGAACGGCGTTTGGTTGAGCTGTATTGGTGTAGCACATGAGTGGAAACTTTTTTTATAAAATTAAAGTAAGCTCCAACCTGGTGTTACACGATCTGACTTCTCCGTCTCTGCGCCGCGGACGGGGGCGACGACATTTGCGAGGAGGAGCTAGAGGAGGAAGAAATACTTCTGTTCATATTTCTGAACGGCCCAGAGTGCAGCCCTGGGGAGTGATTTCTTCTTCTGTGGGGCCCATATGCTGTCCGCGCGGCCTGTGTTCTGTCCACCCGCTGAAGCTGGGTAAGTAGAGAGGGCCTGGACAGCAGCATCTCCTATTGCTCTTGTTGGGTCGTTGACGGAAAGACAGGAGTGTGCTCTCGGCTAAAGTCGCACACCCCGATTACGGCGCGGAGTGTTTCTACTTCTGAGCAAAATTTACATTCAGCGTCGTAGCGATTCGGATACATTCATTGAATACGCGTAGGCTGTGGGAAGTAGCTCGGATTGTATGAGCCGTAGGGTAGTGTGTTGTTCTCTGGAAATTTAGTCGGGGTAAGTCGAAGGTACGGTCTGTCTGATCAGAAGGCGATAATGCTGGGTTATCTTCCTGAACGTGACAAGCGGGTGACTGTCCTCGTGCAGCTCCATATCACGGGAGGTAAAAGCGCAGGCTTGTTGGGTGGACGTATTAGTTGCCCTCCATTGAAGCGTGAGGGGGTGTCCAGATGAGCTGAAGGGAACCGTTTGGCGAGTGGTTTTTTAGCACGCGCAGTGCAGGTCAGGACACCCAACCCGACTGGTAATTCTACTAGGATTGCTGGGAATTGATGACTACCCTCCGAAACCCTGGTTGAGCGAGAGCCAAGGTGATGGCTGCCTCTTCCGCGGCCGTCATTTCTTGGGTCCTAAGCGAGGTACACGCCAGGAGGTTGGTTCTGATGGTAACCATGATGATGGCGTATTGCTGCCCTCGATGTTTAGAGGCGTCTGTGTAGATAACTGCATGATCACCACCGAGGGTAGTGTTTAGCGCTTGAGCCCGTGCTTTTCGGTGACCCTCGTCATGTGAGGGGTTCATTATTCTAAGCAAAGGGAGATTCTTTGTTTTTACTGGCCAAGAGTCTGGGAGTACAGTCGCGCTCACTATGACCTACACCGTTCATTAGTATTCACCGCTTCGTAGAACCTTTGTCTGGCACCCGGGGTAAAGACCAAGTATGCATTAGGAGCATAACGTCCTAATGAATCAAGCCTTATCCTAACGTATATGCCCATAGTCATTGTTTTGACGATATAATCGTCTGATTACTAATGAGCGGTGTAGGTCATAGTGAGCGCGACTGTACGTCAAGCGGAGTGACATTCTGGGCTGTCCATCCAATCTGGTGAAGCATGCGGTTACCCGTCGCAGTTCTGAGTCGGACCTTCTGGTTAGAAAGATGACCTTCTATCAGCTCTTCCACCATGTTGTGGAGCCCCGTGCTAAGCAGCCTCTGTGTGGACGCACTCATGAGAAGACCAATGGCCTGTTCGACCGCCTTTCTAATCATTATATAAAGCATCTCTATGTCTTCCTTGTCGAGAAGAAGACAGGGTGTTGACGTAAGTGACTCTCGAGAGGACAAAAGCTTCAATTATTCGAAAGGTACCGGATTCCTTTAGGCCTTGCTTCTTGGTGGCAACTCGCCTGATTTGATTAAGGCTGTTTTTGAGGCGGTGCAAGGAGACGTCACTTTTGGTGTTAGCCTCGAGATGTAGGCCCAGGATCTTTATGCTGGGGCTTGGAGTGATAGCCTGGCCATCAAGGAGTAGTTGAATGTATTTGTTAGGCTTGAGGGCGGATGACAAGGAGCTGTGATTGTTTACGTGAACACTGAAGGCCACAGGCTTTAGCACACTGGCGTACTAGAAGTGAGATGCCATGCATTGGTGTGAGCTTTCTTTAATTTTTGTAACTCTTAGCACATGAGCAAGGTGCGCACACGGCCGCTAGACGCGCGTGACTGGTCGCGTGACGCTTTCACGTGGCATTCAGCAAGAACGCAGGGGGTAAACCCGTAGATGTGCTTGGTGAGTACACCACCCGTCTTCCACGTCTTCGCGTGGGCTCGTAGCTAAGTCGGTAAGACAACGGGCTCTCGCTTTGTTAATCTATTAGCTACAGGTTCGATTCCCGGCGGTGCCAAGAATTGCTTTTATTTGTTCGGTGGAGTTTTCTGGTGACACCAACGGTCGCGAAAGAACCCTTGGGGGGTAGAGGTAAAAAGCTTTGCTTTAAAACGGGATAGCCCACACGTGTCTCAAATCCGCAGTTAGCAAGTCTTGTTATCATTTCTAATGGTGGTTTTATTTGTTTTCAAAATCAACCACAAATCCAACGCAAAGTTTTAATTGAAAATGTTTATTTTTGTTTAGATACTTGTGTCCTGCCTTAAATCAGCGCAAGGTTACTAATGCGCTGAACGAAGTTGAAATGCCTTAAATGTGCCACCGGATGGAAGCGGGTTGCATATATATTTTGTATTGCATATATACTCCCCTCGATGCTTCCAATTGTGCAAGGCACGCAGAAGGCCCTAATGGTTTCTCGGACCGCAGAGAAACCACACAGCACAAACAGCGCGGATAAAAATTTCACCCGAACCCCACGTTCCTAGCCAACGTAGGCTACGCAAGGCTACTACCAAGCCTCCGCACCCTGAATAGTCCTAACAATCCTATTGAATGATTATACAACTTTTGTATTACGCATTCGGAAGGGTCTGCCAATTGACCGGGGAACAGCGCTAGACCATTGTAGGCAGTTATGCATAGTTTAGGATTCCACTAACACCGTCATACGGGGGCACGCGTTAGCAGTTTCAGAAACTACTCTTGCGTTCGTTCCCGAAACGCACCGAGGAACTATGCGCCATGTGCAGGTTCGTGACCTCGAAGTGACCTCTACAAGTATACTTCAGGAAGACGACCTGACAGGGTCTATAAATACGAATCGCGCTTAAAAACAACTCATCTTTCGTCCTTCGCAAATCATTTGTAGGGAGCACACATCAATGCACGTTCGGCTCAATATTTGACAGCTGAAAAGAGAGCCACAGCCGCGCTGCGGTCAATAAGTGGTTCCAGCAGCGACCGAGGAGGCAGACTCAACTCGGCACTCCACGTATCCTTCTCAGGGCGTCGTGTACTCAACAGCGCTCCCATGATGGCCACCCACGATAACAAGAACATCACTTTAATTGTGGCTTGGCGCAGTAGTATTCTTCCCTCGCAAACATTCCGCGAGTACTTTCCAAATGACTTCGCAGTGCACGTGGCACAACCATTTACGGTGGACTGCATTAAAACATGCATCGATTTACTCGTAGAGTCAAGAGACATCCGTGTACTGGCAGACCCAATTCTTTTCTGTGAGGCCTACAAGGAGCACAACATGCGCAATTCCATCTTTCCGTATTTGGAGGTTATTAAATATGGCTTCTGACATATGCAGAGGAAGCTGAAAGATGAGTGAGTGCTAAGACTGCAGTAAGAACTAGTGAATGCCACGAAGAACGCTAGAACTAGTGGCCCTTCATCATAATTATCATCATCAGCAGACTGCCTACGCCCACTTCAAGGGAAAGTCCTTTCCATAGATCTCAAATTATGCCGGTCCTGTGCTAACCCACGACCAATTCATCCCCTCAGACTTCTTGATCTCATCTGCCCATCTCACCTTCTCTCGCCCCCTGCCACGCTTGCCTTCCCTGGAAACCCATTGATTTAACCCTTAATGACCAACGATTATCTTGCCTTCTCATTACATGCACTGCCCACGCCAATTTCTTCTTAATTTCTACTAACATGTCCTTAACACGCCTTTGTTCCGTGACCCAAACCACTCTCTTCGTGTCCCTTAATGTTACACCTACCATCTTCCGTTCCATTGCTCGCTGAGTCCTCCTTAATCTAAGTTGATACCTTTAGTGATCCTCTAAGTCTCTGCCCCGTAGGAAAGTACCGGTAATATGCAGCTGCCATACACTTTCTTCTTCAGGGGCAATGGTAAGCTACCATTCATTATCTGAGAATACCTATTAAATGCACTCCACCCCATTCTTATCCCTCTAATTATCTCTGCCGCGTGGCTGGGGTCTGGCGTCACTACTTTGCCTTAGTAGATATATTCGCTTACCACTTCCACTGCATCGCCACCTATCACAAACCGCTGAGCGCTCACGAGGTTATTGAGCATTACTTTAGTTTAGGTGCATCCGTGGCGTAGACGTAGAGTGGCCCCTATCGAAGCGCAAATTTAGTCAAGCTTACAATTCGTTGGGAACCCAAGACCTGAATGATACGTACAAATTGTAAAGAAATGTCACACGCCCAAGTGTCATGCAGACGTGCGGAACAAATAGCTCGCAGGCCATCAACGCTGCATATATTTCTCCTTGTAACATGTGTGCTTTCTTTGAATGAAATAGTAGATGTAGGCTTCAATTTTATTGCCATGATATAGACAACACCGTAACGGCAGTAAAGAAATAAGGAAAGCAGCAAATGAGCTCCTAACTAAGTGCTTCGATTCGAGAGTATGACGCATAATAACCTCTCCCACTCGATCTAAAGTACTCCTTTTGCAGTAAAGTTCTTTCGCGCTATATTTCCCAGGGTATGCTGGCGTGCCTGCTCATTCTAGGGGAACTCATTCGATCGCTATTTTTCCGAACTTCCTTCGTTCCCATGGAAGCGCATCGTCAGCCAGTGATGCCAGCTCCCCGCAGACTCCGACGTTGCTGGCGCCGCGGCAATTCTCCTGGACTTTGTACACCTTTTTCCAGTGTGACACACAGCGGTCAATACGTGCGCCCGTGTATGTGCACGTACGCGATCGCACGCGTGCGTTTCTTGTGCATTTATTACGATAACAGCAGGTGCTATGACGTATTTGAGCGCACTTATGATGGCACGCCAGGAAACGAGCTAGGACTTTGAAGGAGGAGCTAAGAAAAGAGGCAGTGCTTCAGATTAGTAATAAAAGTAATGGAGTATCGTCAGGGTAACTGTTCAGGAACGTTGAAATACGCGCTAACAGAAGAAGTACTCCGTTATAAAAGCTTGTCGATTTTCCGATTTCAAGGAGACGCCAGGGAAACCTAAGAGGTCCGTCTCAAACAACTGCTCAAATGAATGGTTCCCACAGTCGGATATGCTATTACAGCTGACCGAGCAACTTTTAACCAAATTACTCACCGTTCTTGCTAACACCTCCAGAGAGAGGAGAAGGCCTCTTTTTTTGCAACAGCTTGTTCTGCGGTAAATATTGACCTCGCTCGTACTATAACGGCGTAGCTTGCACAACTAATCACGAAGAGCACAATAGAAGCAATGAGTCCCGGCAGACGGAGCTACTTAGAGGCCTTAAGTAATTTACGAAGCCCCACACTCCAGCCTAGACGACGCTGATCAGGCAGTCTTTTGTTATAGACACGAAATCAAGGCTACTATTTTGCGATGCTCCAAAATGTGCCTACTTGCTTAACTGAGGCCGCCCCCGGGTCCAATGCATGGAAGCGGGTCAGAACTTAACTATGAGTTCTCGTAGGATGCTGATTTAATGAGGGGAGGTGAATAGGTGCGCCTGATGCTCGTGTTTTCTTGCGTGAGTGCGACCGTGTGATGCGTGGTGGCAGTGGCCAAACTTCGCCACTTTGCGTTGTTGCTGATTCCCAGCAAGAAAGGGCGCCAAAAGATTTAGAAAGTGGTACAATATTCCTTTGTGGGTCGCCAGGGTGATGCGATGTGCATACTTACTCAATCGTGCGAAGGTAATCGCTGTTATTGATTGTTTGCATCGTTTTGATGAAATGAGCCTATATGGCAAGCACGTGCGACAAGGTATATATGGATATGGTATCGGTGATTAAAGTATGCAGGAGAGGTGCATCTACGATTAGGAAATGGACTAATAACCGTGGCGCCGGTCTCCTTTACGTGTACACTATTTCTTCTCCATAATAATAACCATGCTCATCATCCCGACCATCGTCATCATTACCACAATCCTCATCGTCGTCCCCGTTGCCATCACCACCGTCGTCATCATAGTAATAATATATAATAATCATCATGGTATAATCATTATCATCATCATCGCAGCAGCCTATTTCATGTTCACTGCAGGATAAAGGCCTCTGCCAAAGACTTTCATGCTGTTCAATCGCGAGCTTATTGATTAATTTTCATCCCAGAATTGTCACTTCATCCGATTCTTGCTCTTCCTCTTTCCCTTTACCATCTTTTGGCCGCCGTTCCCTTCAACGAATGTTTACCGCTAACTTCATCTGTGTGTATTATGAAGCAATTAACCGAGAAGCCAGTTTTTGTTTTTCGACTGTCAAGTAATGTAGAGGCACCCACGGACCAAGTAAATAGGAAACAGCGCCACCGAGTCCGCCCTTCTAGTGCAGGGTGACCGAAAATACACCCACCTTAGCACAGGCACCACCGTGGGGAAGTCCACGTGAGAACATCGGCAGCGTCAACGCTGCCACCCCCGTGATATGGCGCTTACATTCTCATTTAAATTTTAAATTAAATCGTTTCGTTTTGACTATTATTTTAACAACCTATGTTCTTTTTCTGAAGGTAAACAATTATGTTTCTTTTCTCTTGAACACAACCTGCCACCTTAATTGGAAATTTTTCTTGTGTCGTAAGTGCATACTCTGCACTGATCCAACTTAAAACGCGTTAACTATGCTACTCCAGATAGTTGTTGCGAAGGGTCTTGCCCACGCATTCTTTCTCTTCATACATCATGGCAGAGGTGTTTCTTCAGCAGTATATTTAAACCACTCTTCAGGAGGTTCAAAAAGGCTTCACAAAGACGACACAATAAAAGTCTCCCGCAGAATGGACACCAAAATGTTGCGAGGTTTGTCAAGATATAATCCACACATGGCCTACGGCAATTTTTACATGTGGCTGTCGGCGGCAAGTCCTGACATTCGGCCGTTCTTCGTTGCAAGTTCCATGGCTGTGCCTTAAGTTCGCCTAGGAAGGCGAAGAGTTTGCTCGAACTTGGCAAAGGCGTAATCGATAATTTTGGAAAGCGGAATCGCAAAAATTTGAATTTTAAAATTACAGTCTTCAAAGTACGCACAGCTATTAAGCTTGCAAGGTGAGTCTGGGGCCCTGGAAGGGGGCACCACCCCTAGGACAATAGCAACACCTCTTTTTTTTATAATAAACGTTTTCTCTCTCTCTCTCTCTTCAATGTGAGGTACGTGGCGTCTGGACTTCACATACTGTAGGCAGATGGGTGCCCAAAGCAACACACACAAGGCGCTCTCATAGATCGATCCACTAGAAGTTTACGGGCCAATAAATTAGGCAGTGTTGGAAGTGTATAAAATGTCGGAATAAATTGTTTCATAACAACCCACAAAAGGTATTCCCAGTCAATAATCTTTTAGAACTTAGTTTTAACAGGCCACTTGTGTCAGTATTCACGTGGTTGGCTTCTCCTACTACTCGAGCGCTGCAGATGAAGCACGCTTTGCAGAAGCGAGTGCCGCAAGGATTGCCCCAAGTGGAGAATATACCTACAAAGAGCAAAACGCAGGTCATGGCCCAGGGGCACTGACAATTAAGCGGAGTGCATGAGACTCTCACACATCGCTTTGCTTATGAGACAGTGGCCTGAAGGTCTGCTGAAAGAATAGGCTGCACAACGCACCACAATTAAGACAACCTCGAAAAAATGACGGCTTAGCTGTACCAGAGTCCTTCAATGCTTTACTGGTCACGAAACTGCTCCGTAACTCAATGGGAGAGCTTCATATGCTGCATTTGGCCGCCGCGCGGTAGCGCCACCCTCTCACTGAGGTCACTCCTCGGGCGGCGTTGCGCTGGCTCGAACGGCGGAGCCGCGGCGAGTTGTGTCTGTTTTGTGCGGGAAAAAAAATGCAACGTGCATATCGCGCTCTTGTGATGCGACTTAAGTAGTGCAACGACGATGCCCAACATGTGTTGCATCCCGGGATCTAGTTCCTTGTACAACGATACCACAGAAAATGTTTCCTTGTTCTGTTCACCGAGCGACAGGCAGCTGTGTGAGAAATGGAGGGGTGCCATTCCAAGGCAAGCAACGGGAGATTTCAGCTTCGATTATAAGTGTGCGACAGTGTGTGGAAATGCACTGTGTGTGAGAATGGAAAAAGCAATGTACCCTTTTGAGAGCATCGTGGGCCTAGAATTGTACAAGGCTAACTTAAAGCCGGATTTTTGTCATATCAGTCAGGTTGTAGCGGTGCTTCATTACCTGCTTGCAAGCTTGTATTACCTTGCGCTCAGGCTCGCGTGGAAAAAAGCTTTCGGACATCCTTGTGCTTTTACTTGTCATATTTCCGCGAATTATCCCTTGGGGTTCATTTTGTTTGTTTCGTAACCGCGCGTGGCCGATTCCGGTTTCTTATCTGCAGTTCAAACCAGAGCGCCCGTTTGCTCTTTTTGTCGTACGTCCCGTCGGGCAATATTGTTTGATATGGAAAGGGTGCCACCTTGTCACTAACTTGATTTTTTGTTTCTTCGACAATGTTCTCGATCCTATTTCCATGGATCTGAAATTAATAACGTTCCAAGAGTAATGCATGCATAGCAAACGCCGCACAACTCACTTTATCGACGTTCATCTGTTCACGTCACACTGCGGACTGCTTCTTAGACGTTTGTGTTTCATTCTAGTCTTTTGTAGTGCAGGAGATCGCTAGCTCGCTGCGTTCAGAAAAGCTTTGCGTCATTCTTGGCTACGTGGCAATATTCTGTTTTCTCCGTGTGCTGCACATCGCAGCGCGAAAAAATAAATTGTTGTACGCTGGACCACGCTCTTTTGCCTCCCTTCGTAACATAGACATTTTTTGTTGCGTGTGGTAAAATCAGTTTCATTGTTGTTTTTTCGCTTCCTGTTTTTGCAAGGATTGCAAAGCGTGGAAGCAGAAAGACACATGGAGTAACATACAGGGTGTTTCAGCGAACACTTTCAAAAATTCTTAAAAATAGGCTCTTCGAGAAAAAAAGAAACCCTCTTCAGAAGGAGACTGCTAGCTGCGGCGGACGCCAGGTAGTATGAAGGGCGTGCACATTAGTTAGGTGGGTAATTAAGCTCTACTAATTAACTTCTTAATTAGCGGAATTTGGTGGCTATAGTAAATGGTGATTTTGTAGCCCCGGAGAAGACGTTTTCACATCATATTTTAAAACAACGAAAAAGTCGGTGTTTAAAGCCCTGTAGCACGAGGAAACCTGCCGTTGTTTTTAGCTCAAAAACGAAACTCGGCGTTCGAGGAGCGCTGGAAGTCTTGAGCGAACGCAACGTCCGCTGGTGACGTGTTTCAAATAATGTGGCGGCCAATTCGAAATGTAAGTGCAATTTTCCCTAGCTAGGAAGCCTCAGCATGCGGCCACAGCCGCGAAAGCCTTCCTCACCCAGCAAACAAACCTTTCCTTTGTCTGATGCGCTTTCTAACACGCAGCGATTATGAACGAACAGCAGATAAACCTGGCGAAAAAAAAATGAACGGATGGTGACGTTTCACATTTTGCACGACTGGTAGCCACTTCAGATGTAGACAAAACAATAAAAAAAGAAAAACAAAACTGTTGCCAACGCCCACTAGGGCTCCTGAAACGGGCGACCGCGCAGTGAGCGATATGGCTAGCTTTTTTCTTGCGCCTACCAACGAAAGAAAAGATAACGCTAGCCGTGGTATAAGGTTATCGTTGATCATTGAAAAAATACAGGAGGCGATGGCGTTGATATAATCTGATTTCCTAGCGTGGGGAATCACCAGAGCCTTCTTGAATTTGGCGACACAGTCACTGCAACACGTCATCAGCGGATGTTGCGTTTTCACTACACTTCTGGCGCACCATGTGCGCTGCGTTTCGGTTTCATGCGTAAAAATACTTGATTTTTGCGGGCTGCAGGGCTCTACAGAGCGTCTTTTTCGTTGCTTTAAAAACTGATCGGTTATCGTCTTCTCCGTTGCTACAAACTCGCCATTGGCAATAACCGCCAAACTCCGCTAATTAAAAAGTTAATTAGACAATTTTAGTTAATTAACTATGTAATTCGCATGTTTCTCATAACTGCTGACGTCCGCCGAACCAGACAGCTTGTTTCTTAAAAGAATTCCTTTTTTTCTTGAAAAGCTTACCTTCAGGAATTTTTGAAAGTGTTCACTGAAACACCCTGTATATCTCTTCGTGTTTTGATCCTTCGCGTTTCTGCAGCGTTTTTAGATGTTCTCAAGTATGTACCCACTCATCGAAACGACAATACTATTGGGCTATCTCTTTTAGCGTTCTGTGCATTACAGAGCAATCAACGGATTCATTAAGCGTAGTCTGAACGACGCGTACTTGGTTTCTTTCAGTTTTTTATTGTACTATCGATAGGCCCGCAGCAGTCCGTCACTACACAGCTATTGTATGTGTGGTATTTACAACTTTGCTTTAAGAAAAGAAGCAATATAGATTTAAAAATCCGTAAACACGACGGCGCAGCGCTTGTTCCAGAGCACACAGAAGCCGCAATTGCCGTTCGCGGCCGAAGTCTACGGTAACTTACTTCGAAAAATAAAACGCCATTGAAGGCAGGTGATAAACACAATTAGTGGACTATTCATGGCTAACTACTACGAAAAAAAACACACTTAATCAGCGCGCAAACACCAAAAGCAGCGAGCGTTTGCACGCCAAGAGCTGGCAAATACGCCGCACGCGCGGCGGCTGGATGACCTTCGTGCGGCGGTGGCGCCTGTAGTGGCGCGCGCGGTCCCTATATGAAGCGAGCGCCGAAGTTTCGTGACCAGTAAAGCATTGAAGGACTCTGGCTGTACTATGTACGGATTAGGAACCGCGAATATATGATATAGGTTGGAGACGCGCGTTGAAGACTCGTCGGCTGCGGGCCCGCATGAAGTGGGGTGTTATTCAAATACGCCTGGAGAGTGCCATTTAGGCTATGAAGCAGGTAGCACAGCCATGTCTGAAGGCGAAAAACCATTGTGCGGAAAACCGGCGTTGTTTTTTTCCAGTAGAGAAAATGTCCGCCGCTATAACGAGTGAATACAAAACACACCTAAGTTTCTATTGGAATTGAACTGGGGTCTCTTCAGCACGACCCTAGTGCGTTACCACGGCGTTATCTTAGCCCGTTGCTAGAGGAGGAACAAGAGCAAGCCAACTGCCGGCGTCCCTGACGCGTTATCGCGTGACAGGTGAACGTAATAGCACGTGCGTAGAAAATGTGCAGGAAAGCCACGCAGAACGCTAATTACTGGAAGCTAGGGTATGTATTCCGCAAGCCTACCTATCGATGTAATTAGAGCGAAAGATGGAGAAACGAAAGCAATAAAAGCCGAAAACATGATCTACAAGACGCTACGTCTGATAAGTATGACCAAAAACACCCCTTGAAAGTACGTGAGGAGAACTAGGTGCCAAAAAAGTTTTGTTTCAGTTATTTTTAATATTACTTGCCGGGAGACTTGACAAATTCTTCAGCCCACATTCTTTTTAGGCAGTGTGTGTTGAGTGCTATTGCGAAACTCAACTCGGCTATAAATCAACTCGACACTGAGGCTAGTAATGGTACCGCAGTACAAACATCAACAACCAAAGCAAACGAAGTGCATATCAGTGAGTGCGCCACTTTGTGCAGCCGCTATGGTATACAAGTGGCGTCAGATAGGCTTTTGTAAACAACAGTTATCAGATTCCACCCAAGAGAAAAGACATCTCGGTGGCTGCTCTTAGCCTAAAAGGAGCTTCACTATCTCTTTTTTATTTGCTGCTGAAAGGATTGCCTCAAAATTGAGTGCTAACACGTTTACGACTATTTCTGGCTGCCGTGGTGGGCCCCCGTTTAAGTCACGCGTGAAGATAAAGGGTTACGACATGACTAAAAAAAATTAACACTGTAGAGCTGAGAAAAAAAAGAAGGCAGGGAGGTTACATTATAGTGCCCAATCGGATAGAAAGCTTAACGCCCCTACTGCGTCAACGAGTACATCCGTCGGTAATCTACTGAGTGGGAACGTATGTCGATCGCTTTAACTGGCAATCCTAGAAAGCGGCGCCAGCGTTACGCATTTTCCCGGGCACATCATTACCGAGATTGAGTCATACACGGCGCCTGCGAGGCCGACCGGCTAAATGGACAGAGCTTGTGGCGCCGGCTGGTTGCGCAAGAGGTATATTAGTACTTCCCGTACGAGTCTGCGGCGAATACTGAGTAACACTGGCAGACAGCGTGTTTGACTTTGGAGGAAGTATTAACGCTACTTGAAATTGAACAGCGCGGAGGGAGTTAAGATGGTTCGACTGTGAGGTCCAAGTGTGCCGATTGCGGTGAAGCGAATTTCGAAACCGTTTTTGGCCTCCCATTTTAGGCACTGGCCATTAGAGGCCTACGGCCAACGCACCCCTATCTGCTGCGTTAATGCTTCCGAATCCCACGCACGTGAGATTAGATGTCCTGCAGTATTCTTTAGGGGTCAAGCGAAAATGTGTGAGTGACGGGACGTGATGATACAGCCTCTTACATTGGCAACGAGGGATGGCAAGGATTTATTTGAGACGCCGGCGAGCTTGTTCACCGTCTGATCATGGAATAGGAAGAGAAAGTCCCCGCTGCTCGAGAATTTTCACATCTTAGCGGGTCTGTAGGTTGAGCAAATAAAAGCAATATGAAGCAAATAGCTCATGACTAATCGAACTCTGCGAACTTTGATGAGCAGCGAAGCTGATGCCCGCACTATACGGTGCCACCCACTGCGACAACAGTATAGATGTGAAATTCAAAATGAAGAACACAACTAGTGTTTATGACGGGAACTCCGCGCCGGGGAGCCGAAGGAAACTGGGCTCGCGGGAGCTTGGAATGCCCGCAAAAGGTGTCAGGTGGGAAGATTAAAAGTGATAAGATGTATAAGATTCGGCCCCAAATCATGTTTTAAACTGCGTGCGACTTTGAAGGTTACGGCGTGCTAATAACAAGAAACCGGAAGTTCATTTCCCAACGCCTATACGGAAGCGTTGGAAGGCTCAAGAGTTTTTGTTAGCGGACATTACAGATGCCGGGAAACCTAAGCGTATACAGGTTCACTTTAATTACGGGCAACAGTAAAGAGCATGGCTAGCAATGGACTGACAAGAGACAGAGTTTATGGCACGTCAAAACAGTATCAAAGAAAGGAGGCTGATAGTCACTTTTAGGTGCCGCAGCTGATTTAAGGACTTCCTAACTTCTACCAAATTGCAGTTTCAAATTGAGCTGTGTTTCGAGCACACAGTGCTTTTTTTTTTACGATGGCAGCCTTGCTGGCCTATCCTGGTCTCTCTCTTGGTAAATAACCTAAATGACTTAACTTGGGAGGGGCCTGAATTTTAGTGTACACACTTCCTAATATATAAACATTCTCTCTCACATGTTATGCATTTCTGCATTTCAATTTTATGTCAATTACTCCACTGACTGATCGGCCTTTTAGACAGCTTCCTGCCGGATGGAC
The DNA here is from genome assembly GCF_048455015.1 of Haemaphysalis longicornis. NCBI lineage: Eukaryota > Metazoa > Arthropoda > Arachnida > Ixodida > Ixodidae > Haemaphysalis > Haemaphysalis longicornis. The sequence continues at coordinate 78,456,443 of NW_027526407.1, forward strand.
ACCAATTGGGGAAAGAAAGGTGACGTAGGCCTGTGCCTCGAAGCTTGACAAGAATGACACATAAAGGCCAACTGCACTCAAATTTCCGGCAGTATGAAAATGATGTCACCTAACAGTACCCATAAAGACAGCGCGAAATGCAAAATACTGCGTTTCAACAATGAACGCACGTGACGCAAACGGCTCGCAAAAATGGCGTTTTTGGCCATTTGCGAAACTTAATAGAAACTTAATAAAAATGGCAGAAAAGAAAATAATCAGAAAAGCGGCCGCCGCGGCCGCGAATCGAACCCGCGTCCTCGTGCTTAGCAGCACAATCTCTTAGCCACTCGAGCCACCGCGGCCGGGAGACGCACGAGATGCTGGCTTAGCATAAAGCATTGTATAGCCCCGTAAGTAGTTGCAGTCGGTTTTCTACAGCTTTCTTGGACATGCACTCTCTCTAGGCCGCAACGGGGAGTAATGTTTTCAAGACGTTTTCGGTTTTACTCTCTCTGATTTAAAATCTAGCTCTATCCATCCCGGTTATTCTAAAAATGGCAACTTACGATATCGGGCGTTTGCTACAAGGCGCGACTGAAAAGAATACTCCTTAAAATGCTGCAACCGGTGTGAGGAAGGCGTTTTACTGGAAATGCAGGATTCTCGCGCTCAGCGAACAACTGAGGTTGACACAAACGGTTTGATACTCCCATTTTCGTCACCAGGCAGAAACTGTATTCAGGTAAAGCCCGGAAAAAATGACTCGGTGTACTTTATTGGGGAATTGATACGCGAGGGCCCCTCCGGAGACAGATAGGAGGATATATACGGCAAAATTCTAATGGAAATGTCGTGTAGAGGATTAATTCGCTCATTACCTGGAGAAACCTTGATGAAAAACAGGGGTGGCGGAATTTTTCCGGGGCCTATTTTATTATTTTGCTATCCTAAAGAGTGGCCGTTGGCTGGTGCATATTTAGAGCTTCTTCGGCAATTTATTGTTTAACAGACCTTATGAAGTGGGATCGGAAACTTCATCCGTCGGTTGTACCTGAAGCTCTCCAATTTTATTCCGATTTGGGGTGGCTTAAAGTATCATTGATGCGTAATAATTTGCGATAACAGCGTTTTAGACATTGGTGGATTTTTCGCTTGGCGTTTGTTTGTAAATAATTCAATCAGCTTGGCCATTCCTAAAATGCAACAATAACACAAATTCTTCCTCCACTGATGGTTTGACCGACGGGTTTTCCAAGCAATTCGAAAATTCGATGCAATGTATTCAAGTGGAGGGTTTTAAAACCTAAATAATTTTCCAGTAAATAGCGAGTTAGCCCCCCCCCCCCCTTTTGTTCTGTAAAAATCTTTGTCTGAACAGGCACCACACCCTCTTTATTACTAATTGTCTAATCTGTGAACCACTGTTTGGCGGCTTTGCTTAAATTAAATCTATATTTTGGCTACCTTTGTCCCGGTACTTCGCATTGCATCACCAGCTGTCAATATGTCGATCAACACAAGATATCGCAGTTGGAAATATATGCCCTCGTTTAATGTTGCGCTGAAATAACAAAAATGCTTAGCGTGAGAGATTGCAGAAATTTGTTGGAATGCTAACAAGATGCTAACCTTTAGGGACAAAGAAGAGAGGGCTTGTAGTGCCACTAAGAAGTCAGCCAACCTCGTTGCGTGGCACGTTACTCTGATTTCGGGACTGATGGTGGCTTCAAGGGAAAGGTTGAAAGGGATGCTTCGGGTATTGGCTAATGACACGTGTGTAAAATTCAAAAAGGAGGAGCTGGTCTCGTATTTTAACGTGCAGCGCTTTCGCGTCCGGTACAGGGGTTTCGCGTTCGCGGCGGCGGCGGCGACAGCGTAACCGAGCGAGCGAACGAGCCACCCCAGCAGAAAGAAAGCGCAGGAGCGGCGTCTGGCGAAAGAAGGGGTGGTGGGGCGGGGCGGCACGCGCTGCAAAGGCGTCATCTCCCAGCGCGTCGCCACGGCTCAGTATGTCTAACTGTCTCCGTGAAACCTTCTCCAAAAGTCGCCGCCTCCTACGTTTGTGGCGCACCCGAACCACGCGACATGTGCGCGGGATGTTCAAATACGATTTGCAACAACATGCTCGGAGGCAGCGAAGTGCTGTGAGATAATGGCAGAGTAGCGCGTTTTCCCTAAAACGTGTTTGTAAAGAGCGTGTTTCGGCAGTTTTCAAGTGTAACTTGGTGAAGTTTAAAAAGCTGTTATAGGCAATCGTTTCACCGACTGTACGTTATGCAAACACACACAAAATGTCGCGCCTTTTAGAAATGACGATGACGATGATGATAATGATGATGATGAAAGACATGTTTGCAGAAGCTTTTCGAGTCGTACACTTCATCGACTCCCGCCGAAGGTTTGCAGTGGGCCCTCCCTAATGTCGGAAATTCAGTACCCAAGATATGTATGAACTCAAGCTACCTTTCCGCCATCACGTCCACCCCACACGATCCAGAGTATCCCCGTTTGTGAATAAAAACCTTAAAATAACAACATTGGCGCCTCCCTTTACCAAAGTAGTATGCGTAGAAGAGAAGGAAAATGGAAGAGAAACGGGAAGTCGAAATCGGAAGCGGGAGTGGTATACGTTTAGAAGTGGCGTTGTATAAATGCAGTGGGCGAGGTCGCTGTCAGGATGTGCGAGGGAATACTGAGGCGTTTTCGGTACTTCGTAATTTTGTCAAACAGCTGCTACGGCCGCGAGCGGTAATCAACCGGTACAAGTCAACTCCTCCGCACTCTATGCCCCTTCTAACACCCAAAAAGTGTTTGTGAGTCGTTCGAGAGCAGCTATGCCTTCGTAGAAACTAGTCACATTTTTAACTGTTCAGTAAACAATTGGAGAAATACGGCTGACTGACTTCCTTTCTCGGATCCGCGGCTAGCAGTCGCCTTTAAATCCCGGTGACTCTGCCATTGCGCTACCTCTCCGCGTGGCGTAATCCGTGTGCCCGGCTGATGTCCGCAAACGCGCCACTGCCGGTTCCGCGCGATCATCCAAGCAGTTGACCGGTCACTGCGTGTCTCCCACAGCCATCGCTACAATACCGTGCCGAGTCGCACTGGGCCCGGAGGATTACACCCGCTCCTACGAATGGTTCCAGGTGTTCGCTAATCTCAGGGGTCACGATGGCGCGCCCAATATGATGCCCCGGGGTCCGTATATAGGAAGGTGGCCTGCTCGTCAGTGGCGCCGTGTTTCGGGGGATGGGCGCTTTGTCCAGTGTTTGTCAACCTTATGTGGTACGCAGAAAACGCTACACTGTAAACGTTTATCAGGCTGTTATTCATACGGATTTAAGGTTTAATGCATAGTTTAATGAAACAATACAAATGCAAGACTATGCGGCGACTGCACAGAGAAGTGAAAAAGAAAGACGGTAAAAAAGTAAACTTAGATTAAGATGAACAACGAGATCTGATTGGCCAACGCGCACTGGAGACGGGCAAAATGGAGAAATCCAAAGTTCCGGGAAGAAGATGAGAAAACTACGATGACACCTAAGCACTTATCCTGACGCAGTAAAAGCCGAAGGCATAGAGCGCTCTGCCATCTTGCTGATGCGCTCTGCCATCTTGCGCTCGCCCTCTTGCGCATGCACAAACATTCGAACCACATTTTTGAGTTTTGAATTTGCTTCAGTTTGTCAGTTGGATGCTGGGAATGAAGAGGTTTATGTCGCTGACGATTCTTCCTTCGATGTTGCGTTCTGCCGCACCATTAGCTCGCTTCGTCACATCGATTCACCCTCAGTACTCTTCAAGCGTTTTTTGGCATGGCCTGGTTTGTAATGCCAGTATCATGTTCAATCCTGAAATCCTGGCAGTTTATTTTCCAAGTATTTCTTGTCCTGCGGACAGAACATGAATACTATTAGATAATATTATTAGATAAAAGAGGTGGCTAATAAAGTACATATAAAAAATTGAATAGCAAAGGTGTGCCTCTTTGGGTGGTGGCGTTGCGCGCTATGTAAAGCACGTTATCTTACTTCCGTTTCTATGGAGATCCACTGGTCATCCAACACCACAGAGTGTAGTGGTAGTGTTTAGGGTACAGAGTGGAATGAGGGGGTTTATAAGGTGGAAGTTTTGGCTAACTAGCGAAGAAAGCATAAACATTGCACCATTCACGCAAAACGTAAACGCTACGCACAAAAAATTAGCTTTCAAACGGAGCTGGTCCGTGGAAAGAGCTGCCCGCGTCCCTTACAACTTAACAGAAGTTAATGCAATGAACAGAGAAGTAAATGCAATGAAGAATGAACCTGTAGCATTGTACGTGTAATACCATAGCGGCGACAACCCAAAGATAAAAAGACAAAGATTACCGTTTCACGCTGCTCGCCAGAGCCACACAACTAAGAACGTAGAAAAATGAATCCAAAAGAAGAAAGGTATAAGAAACTTCCCCAAATGTGGACTCATGAAAATGAGCTGCGAAAGAGTAAGATGGCACGGTCCAGACGAGGAGCTATATGGAGTTGTGCATCTTATTTCAGCTTTTATCACTGCACGTGTCACCGGGCTATATAGCGCGAACGTGGGAAACCGCAGAAATGGCGAGGTCGAGTGTACACGTCGATGGTTAAGTAAGAACAAATAGACAGAGGGTTTTCAAGAATAAAAAAGCCGGAGGAACCGCCGTGGCTTGCAAAATGATTCTGGGACAGGGATAAAAAATACTGACCCCGATAAAGAACAAAAATATACGGAGTCTTAGCCGTCAATACTATTCTACCGTTTTGCCGCGCCCGTAAGAAAGAATTCACCGGGTATCGTGAGAGCGGAGAATCGCGGAAAAGAAAGTAACAGCCCTTGAGGAAGCGTTGAATAACCCTAAAAAATACCGGAAAAATTCAAATGCCGTTATGGCATGACTGTGTGCGGGTTGGGGTGGTAAAGTGAGAAAGAAACCATAAAGATGGAAGGAAAGAAAGAAGGAAAGAAAGAAAGAAATAAATGAAGAAAAAAGCAAGGAAGCAAGAAACAAATAAAGAAAGGAAGAAATAAAGAAAGAATAGGTTGTGTAGGCAATATGGCAAATATAAAAAGGCACAAAAACAAGCAGCAGTGATTTTGATTTCCATGTCGTAGGCTTCGCCATCGTCTCAAAGACGGCAGTGGCCGTGATCAAGAAGTAGGCTACGCGCTGACGTGGCGTTCCTTTGGCCATGTACGGGAATTTAGACTGTGCTTTCTTCAATAATAAAGTTTTGTTCTTCGTCCCATCTCGTTCTCGCAGTCTGCCTGGCTTGGCTCTTGTGGAATTGCGTTCGCCAACAACACAGCATTGAAGAGCTAGGAAACGAGAGAAAAGGAAGCGAAGGCGGAAGCCAATATGAGGATAAAATGCCATAAAATAAGGAGAACGGGGCAAAGCGGGGAAGGAGATGGTTGAGGGTATGGAGATAGGGCGGCGGAATAGAGAACAGTAGCTTCTTTCGAAGCCCTGTTTTACGCACGAATATTACGTTTTCTTAGCCGGACCGACACTGAGACGTTGTGGCCAAGAGTTTTGTAATGGGAGGACGGGTGCCTTGTCTGCTTAAGGTGTAAGTATACTCCTCGCTCCTTATCTGTTAAAAGACTCCAATGCGGAGTTCTCTGGGTTCTCAGAAACCTCGTCTATACTCCAAACCATGTACTGAAAATTTTCACAGGCATTCCAAAATTTCAACCAATGTGTACGAAAAAGCGAACACACTGAGACCGTCGAGTGAATCTTCCTTGGGGAGCAAATAATTAGCACTTTTCCTCCCCGGTTGGAATTCTCAGCGGTGTCCGAGAATTCCAAGGAGGAGCTGTCGAAGTCAATTGGCTGTGCTAATTTTGCAGCTCGCTGGTACACATATAACTAGAGGTAGCCAGATTTCAAACTTCGCCAACCACAAACCGCGCCAGTCGATGGTTGACTTAGAACGTCAACCATACATTTCGAAATCCGTCGCCACGAGGAGTTCGTTCCGTTTTCGACTTCACTTTCCCCACTTTTACGTTCCTTGCTTCGCTTTCCCTAACTTTGCTTTCTTTACTCCTTACTTTCCTTACCTATGCGGTTGAAAAGAAGCGGTCTTCAGGTGTCCATAGGTACGCTTTTAATGTAGAAGCCTTTGCGATTTCTAAATGGGCAATTTTGTTTTGTAGTTTTATTGCAATGAGACTCCACAATACAGCCACACAAGCTTTATATCCCGTAGTTCAAAAAACAATTGTAAAAAGTATTCCTTGCCGCGAGGCCCCCATAAGCCTGTTGCTGTCGCTATAACTTTTTTCTTGAGCAGCTTCAGAGTCTGGCTTTTCACGCGCGTCATCAGTCAGGGAGACAGTATCGACTCCCGCTATCAGGGCAGGTCATCTCTCTTCGTCAAACTACCGTCACCGTTTAAAGCAAAAATAACAGCGAGATTGCACAGCCAGAACAAAACGCACCGGCAAGAAAAAATGAAAAAATGGCTACTATCGAATACAGTGCAGGAAAAAAGAAAGATTGCTTAAAATAAAGTAGCCGGTCACGAGGAAGGACCGCGAAGCATCGAGTGGGGAAGATATTTGTCTGGACCACACAGAACCGGTCGAGGTTCAGTGTGGAGTAACAGCGAACCGTGACGCAACCATTTTTCCATTTCGAATCGCCGGCCTGAAATCGAAAACTGATGACAGCACACTGTCGGTACTCGAAACTATTGGCCTTGGGAACATTGTATTGATTTGAAATGAACTGTTCGTACTTCCTAAACATGCGAACTGCTTCTGCTAACACGCGTTTCTCATGTTTTAAACATTAAACTTCGAAGTTGACTCCAGTTATCAAAAGTTGTCTGCATGAGGGTAGATGATTGGATGGCACGAGGCGATAGGGTGACTGTAAATATGTGTGAAGCTAGCAGTGAGCTGGAACATTTGGCAGAGAAAATGATTGATTGTGGGGTTTAACGCACCGACGCAACGCAGGCGATGAGGCGCGCCGTAGTGGAGGGCTCCGGATTAATTTTGACCACCTGGCGCCGAAATCTCGTACACACGGACGTTTTTGCTTTTCGCCTCCATCAGAAAAGCGGCCGCCGCGGCCGGGAATCGAACCCGCGACCTCGTGCTCAGCAGCGCAACGCCTTAGCCACTGAGCCACATTTGGCAGAGAAATTAAGCGTACGTTTTTTTTCTATACCATGAAGTTTATTTGCTTGTCTAAAGAAGAAAATGGTAACAGACTTCGGAACTAGGAGCGTATGGGGGTTTTAGGCTCCGACGGAACAAAACATGGGCTCTCTCTTCAATGTTTCTGGGTGCTTACAAAACGGCGTCGGTAGCGCGGTGACTCGTTCGTGCAAGGTAAAGCACGAAGAGAAGAAATACAGGGCACTTGAAATCAATTCGCTACACTAGCAAAAGTTTTGCCTACTGAACTACATCGGCTTGCTTGCGATCTTCTGCGACAGTGAAGTCTTGAGAGGACCGTAAACTATACACACTGAGTAAATGCGAGCGGGACATCGGGACTTCGGGTATAGACAGAAAAGTTATAGTGAGCACGTGGTAGAATAAGGAACAAAGTAGTCGTAGGTTTCCTGGGTTGAGGCAACCCAAAACAGGGGCAGTCGTGGTCATGGTTTTCAACGATTTCGTTATCAAAAACTGGTTGCGTTGTTAACTTAGATCATTCCGAGTAACACCACCTAAGAAAGGGTTCTCAAAATAGGAGGAATTAGCTTCGCAACGAGGTGCTTTGCCAATGACCATCATTCTTAACATATATATAGCATCATTCCGTTTAGCATTACGTCCAATATGCATACAGAGCGCCGACATTTTATCAGTCAAAAATTGCAGGATGTAGGGTTTCTGAACAAAAGATCAGTACACCGAAAAAGTCACGCAGGCGGTGCTCCCGTGTCTCGGAAAAGGGGGAGGGGGGGGGCATCAGTAGAAAAGTTTTGGTTAACGAAATGTCTCGAACCGCTGCATTCTGCTAAGGCACCGAATACGTGAAGTTATGACAACAAGCAAAGGAGAGGAAAAATGTTCACCTCCGTGTGTTTTTCGCAGCGAAGGTTCATAAAGACAGAGTGCATACACGGATAATGATTCAAAATAAGTGGAAAACAGCAAATAGTAGTTAGGTACCCACAGCCGAATCTCTCCACGTTATTTAAATTGGAAAGATCCTTTCCTACGGAGCAACTTGCAAGAGTTTTGGAACATTCTGCGACAGGGTCAGCCTTCGTTTTGCTTTTCTACTGATGTGAACGAGCTGCTTTACAACGCTTCCAAAGGTGTCATACAGGAGATTGATGTATGTATTACACGTGCAGGAGTTCGCGCTTTCCAAAAAGTGCGCGATGATGTCTTGTGGCATCTTGGGCCTCATAAGACTGCCCTTGAATGCCATAATGGTGGGCTTGAAAGAAGTGTTTTTGCGCAGAAGGGAGGCATTGCAAAAGGATAGTGCATCATAACGACACTTTGTGACAAATACTTAGCAAAAGGAGACCGCATCTTGCCGCAGGTTTTCAATAAGGTGCGTTCCATGAGCACCAGCCTGGACGACCAGCTTCGGCTGGCTCAAAGGGCTGTCGATGGTGCCAGCGCTCAAGGCATCCTGGACTGAGGACGCCTCCTTCAAGCTTCAGTACAAACCCCCCTGTTGATTTAAATAAACATTTATTCTCTGTCTCTTCCCGAGTAATTATTGATATGTAGCCAGTTCCCTTATTTCCTTCCCGGAGGGGGAACTGAGAGATCAAATGATAGGGAATGTGCTACCAGCACTCATAAAGAGTATTTAGCTGTTATAGAAGTGGTTATTTTAATTTCGCCACATACAAGCAAGATACCCCGGAAATGATTGTCCTATAAAGCGGCTTTATTCTTATCTAGACGTTGTTACGCAGGCAAGCGGGTTACTTAACTGGATCACTGGTGGTTGCCACCCAGTGTGACACCCGTGTGTCACACTGGGCGTGTCACACTGGAGCGTGTCACCCGTGTGTCACACTCGTCTCATTATAGTGTGACAAGGGTCACAAAACATGCTTGCGCTCGGGCCCGGAATACCGATTTCGCAAACAGAAAGCAACAAACGAAAGCTGACAGATGTTCACATCGAGTTATCGTCGTTCCTCCTGGAGTAACAAAAGAGCAATGGCTCAAAAAAAAAATTAAATGCAATACATTGCTTCGAAGACGTTATACCGACAGTATCGGCCGATCTCTTTCTGTACCATGTCATCAATCCTTCAAAAATCCGAGTCAGTGAGCCATCTCAGTCAGTCAACTTATGTTGTGAAATTAAAATCCGCATACGCAGTGCTCAATGGCTGTCGACGCCATGGAAGACACCGTTATTGTGCGATGTTTTCGCAACTTCACTTATACGCCGCTGTCATATTACTGCTCTCATACCGCAGACTATGTTTCTTTTTATAGGAAACAAATAGGAGCTTGAAGCTGCGTAGCCTGAAGCATATTTTTTTGTACATCTGGTTGCGAGGTGTTTGATGGGCAAAAAAATATGTATATATTTTGGTTTTTTAAGGCTGCTTACAAATCAATGCGTTTTCTTGTACGTGTTATAGAAAAGTTACAATGGAGCCGGGCACCACCCAGAAATATAATGGGAACGTATAGTGACTTCATCCGCAATAAGATTAAGCGAAATCAGCCCCCAAACGCTAGCAGAAATGCATGCGATTTAAAAATACTAGTGTTCACCACGGGAACACAACGGTGTGCGACCACAGGCTAAATGTGTAGCAGAGATTTCTGATAGGTTAACACAAAAAATTGATTGATTGATTGTAAGGTTTAATGCGCCGACGCAACGCAGGCAATGAGGCGCTCTGTAGTCGAGCGCTCCGGATTAATTTTGACCACCAGGGGATCTTTAACATGCGCCGAAATCTCGTACACACGGGCGCTTTTGCTTTTCGTCTCCATCAGAAAAGCGGCCGCCACGGCCGGGAATCGAACCCGCGACCTCATGCTCAGCAGCGCAACGCCTTAGCCACTGAGCCACCGCGGCGGGTAACAAAAAAAGGAAGCACAAGAAGGAACAAAGCTGCATAACTTTGAAACTTTCAAAATGCTTCTTGGAGCACGCGAAGCAGCCTTAACCACAAACGAAATATTCTAGCCACGTCGTCGCCACTCGCACTGCCAGTGGTCACTCCTAAAGGCGGGAAAAGCACTAGAACGAAAGATAGCCCATAAATACCCACAAAACCCTGCCAAAACGGGGAACCGTGATTAACGAAAACGGGCATGAGGGCCAAGAAAACGGGGGAAGTGAAACACATTGGGTCTGTTGCGCAAGTCAAAATCAAGAGGAAGCCACGCTGCTGTTCGACGCCAAGTTTGTCTTCAATCTTTGAAAGGAACCTGAAAATCCGCCCGCTTTCTTGATTCGTGCACGTCGCGAGTCAACATAAATATTCACACCGCCTCCTTTGCTCAGTCAACGCCGAGACTGAGAGAACAAGGAGGAAGAATAGGGCCACAGAGTCCTCACATTGGTGGGTGAAGAAAGAAACCCGGCAGTGCCATACACCAGGGGTTGAACTGTGTAAATAAACCATTCCGTAAAAAAAGAGTCTAGCTCTGCGGACGGGAAATGACAAAAAAGAGGTACGACGCCAAGGTACAAGTTCACAGACACTAGTGTGGTTGTAAGCTGAAAAAAGCGGGTCACTCGGCATAAAAGTAGTGGCATATGCAAAGAATAGCAGATTGCCTCTGAGAGATAAACTCTACTGTGCGTATGACGGCCCCGACGCATGTTACCTGTGCCAAACCTTGCTCAAGAAAAGGATGCAGGGTCTTTTGAAGGAACAGAAAAAAGCTTCTTAGTCAGGAAGGCGATCGCCTCTAAACGGTCAAAATGGGATGAAAAAAGGCAAAGGCAAAAGTGTCTGAAATAACTTGGCGAGCAGATGGAGCTTCATGGCAGCAATTATGAATCGTTGCAGTCAAAAGGCATTTTCGGTCTCCTACATCCTTCACTTCTGGACACGTGCAATTGATCGCGGGCCGACATGAGACGCTTTAATGCCCTTTTTGCCATTCTGTTGACTGTGCATAATCTGTGACTTTTTTTGCGAAATCAATGGTATTACAGTTGGCGAATGCCATTTAGCATTGCAACTACGGGCATTGATTTTGTATGGGCACCGGAGGAAACATTCCCACTTAATGGACAGTATTTCCTCTTCCATATGTGTCAATTTGTCGCACGTAATTGTGCACCAGATGATAACACTGCCATCTCCACTCTTTATGGACGTTCATCCGTGATATATCTACAATTCTTCCACTGCCTTCAAAAATGGAGCCTGAGACTGACACTCTGGGGTGTTGTCATGTGGACGAGACACAGGTTGTTGCAACCGAGCTTTCCTTCTACCCTTCACATCGCACATGACCGCGTAGATTTGTTTTCATGCATCTTCCACCATCATTCACAGCGACACGTTTTCTTGCTCATTACTTTCAAGACACCAATCGCAGCTCCAAAGAGTTGTGCGCATGCAGTAGTTCTTAAAAGTAAAGGGCTTTTGTTCTAACTTGTACTTTTTGCAGGAATGTCTTCTGAGGAGCCGACCGGCCACAACGAGTATGGAGCATGAGCTACGGCCGGGGCCCTGCCACCGGAAACCTTTCCACCAGGACCTCCTCCTGTTACAACATAATCTGTTGCACTGGTCTTACACCGCGCGGATGCGCCATTGTTAGACAGAAATTGATGTCGCTTTGTAGAACCCTTCTTTCTGCAGGTGCTCGTTGACGGATATCAGTAAGGTAGAGTAACTACAAGGCGTGAGATATGCCACCAGTTAACATCAAAGTAAAACACTCAGTTATGACGTTCTATAGGTTAACCTTAGAGTGTCTATGGTCCCTTTTTCTACGCAAATTCCATTTTGCTACCCACAAGTTCTGGCCTGAAAGGGAGGTCTCAATGCTCGCCTGGATGTCGAAATAATACAGACGTTCATGTTAGTGTCCAAGGGTTGGCGCTAGAAGCCATGATACGTCTGTGGATAAGGACTATTTCTGAGTGGCACTAGCTAGCACTATCAATGGGTGGTCCCGTTTGTTATGACAGCCAACGCATACCCTCAGGCTCCTACCTACGTTTCGCTGTTGTTATAGAAGCTCAATGTGGTTTCAACACACGCTAACTGTCGCTAATTTAAGCATCATTAACTAGTTGTAGTGAACACTCCGTTAATTTGGAGGCGACATATTGGTTGTGACGCTTACACGGACGCCAAGTGCAGGATATGAACAAAACGCAAGCTATCGAGTCGGTTCTAAAACATTTCCTGATTGCCACCACATGCCAACATTCCTTAGCTTTTTCCCTGCCTATTTCCGTCATGGTTTCCTCATTCTAATGTTTTAACTACCCAGCACCGTAACAGAGCATCCTACAACTGAATTTAACGAGTGGCGTGTTTTGCTTTCGCTTCTCGAAGAGGCTCCATACAAAATCACGCCTTACTGTTCAGCCATTGGGGAGTTGGAAGGTATGGCTGACACTCAGCAATGCAAGTGGAAGACAACAGGAAATCCACTTAAGAGGCACAGAAATTTCCCTGTCACGACAACTTGTTGTGAAGGGTCATGGAACTGACTAAAATTTGTGGCGGCACCTGTGACGCCACAAACAAACCTGAGCTGTCACGACAAGCGACGGTGTTACTCCCAGTGACACCGTGATAGAAAAGACTGTATCTTAACTGACCACTGCGCGCCAACAGTTACCCTGTTTTGTTAGAGCCGATGTAACTGTGCGCCTTTCCCCATAAAACGCCTCCAATGAAACTGCCAAGTCAAACAATAAATTAAGGCAATGAGCCTGCGTTGTAGAACCGAGACCAGCGAAAGCAAGTCCAAGGGATCTCTCGTGTAATCAGCTGTGCCAGACCTGACCGGCCGGAACAACACAGAGTACTCGCCATGGATCCCTAAAATTGAGAAACACGCCCGCCGCCGTTATCACGTACGTTTTGTTCCACCGCTGTTTTTCAGACCGGAACATTTTTTGGCCCATACAGCCAGGCTGGCTCCCCCGAAGTTGCATTAAGGGATCCGAAGTGGTTCCTGATGGAAGACAAGAGGGTGTCGCTCGCATTCCGACCGGCTGACGTCGGGACTGGTCGTTCATGAATGACCCTGGAGTGCATGTTCAGGACCCCACGTGGGGCCACTGGGGGAAAAGGAGATTGTGACTTGTCAGGCCAGCGGGGTGCTATAGCTACGCGACTAATGATGACGGGTGATGAAACAGCAGGGTACAAGTACCGATACATGCTCATGATTTAGTAGGTGCCACTACAACCGGCGTAGACTTTGGGAACCAGCGCCGCAGTGACTTATTGCCACCTTAATAAAAATGTCGTAATTGGCTCTGGAATTCATAAGGGCTTCAAGCAATTAAAACCATGTGCTGGGATTCCCGACAAGCAGTGTCAAAGAAATTGATATTACCGGGTGATGGGTGGCCAGTTGGCAGTTCAAGGTAGGGTGAAGGTTTCTTAGTTTCCATATTTGAAACAGCCCCGGGAAAAATTTCGCTCGACCTAAAGTCGTTGTTTAAGTGAGAGCGTGCAATGCACATCCTGCGACCAATGAGTATATGACCAGCAAGCCAGTAGATGCAGAAATACCTGCAAAGATTAAAGTGCTGGCCTATGCTGTTCCTTACAGTAGGTGTGGAGAGGAAGAATTCGGAATAATGAGTTTTGATAGCCATTCAGGCATCTGTTAAGTTTGTGGTGCTAACAGAGCAGTCAATGTACGTATTTACCAGCGTGAACACGTGAACATCCGCAACATCCAATGGCCACTTTTCTCCAGTCGCACGCTTCTCTCGACAACCAAAACCTAATCACTGCAACAGCGTCGCCTAATTTCGTGTTTTGTGCTCAGTCGATATTCCTAAATGGCATCAGGGACAAGCTGCTGCTGTTGCATTCGTCCTAGTCTTTTGTCTTCAGAATGTGCGCTTCGCATCCTCTGTTTAATATATGTGGTGTTTCTTATGTTTATTTTCACCTTTGTGAGCGAAACCTTTACCAGGGAGGAAATGTCGGTGATAAAGGGTTTTTGGGGTCTCGTACTGCCCCCAAACTCTCTACAATAAGGAGGCCCGATTCGAGACGCATTAAGGTTAAGTTTCCCAGCCTGAATGGTGGGTTGATACGCCTTTCCCATTCATCTTATTCTAGAAGGTGCTACTTTCCATTACAAAAAGGGCATGAAGAGAAAAGCGGAAAGGGATGAGAAGTGTCCGGGCGAGTATCTCCGTGCTTTGAAGAACTAATATTCACCAGGCCCCTTTCTCATTCCCGCCCCGCCATTCTGACTCCTCTTTGACTCCCGTTTTTACTCCTTATTTTGCCGTTGCTGATGCACAGTGATGACGCATTTTCTTTTTGGCCGAGCAAGCGTTATCCTTAAACGAGGGCTTATAACGCGGGATTGCAGCTTCATCATTGTCCGCCGCTGCGAAAGCGGGAGGTGTCGTCCTCCAGCGCCATACCCCAGATGGGCGCGGCCGGAACGGGAAGAGTGCGGGGTTGACTTCGGGACGAGCGCGTGCTCCGGTGCGGGCGCATGTAATTAGAATCCCTTCAGCCAAGAAAATGGCTTTCGAAGCCAGACTGAGTCGTCCTTAGGCCGTCACCCCGGCAGACCGCGACCATCAGCGCCGACGAGAGTACACCGGCTATTCGAGGCTTTGAACACCGTGATGGGCAGAAACACTGAGTGGTTTTTCTCAACCTTCCATCTTCCTTTTCCCTTCTACGGCAGCTCAGAAATTGCGCCTTATCCTTGCCCCCTGCGGCTATGGTCCGCAAGGATTTGCTGCTGCCGTCGCCAAAAGAGCGAGGGAAAACCGGTGCATTTGGCCTGGATGGCAGGTGATATTTCTAAAGTATTCAGTTGGGTGGCGAGTTCGTCTCTTTAAAATAAATAATAACGCGCATAAAAATGCTGTGCGACAGTTGCCTTCACCCTGTTTAGAAATTTATTAAATGGTAAGAATCAAGGCTTCCTAATATTAATGCATAACTACGGCGCGTCCCACGTATATTTCATATCCAAATAACAATAATATCTTGCAATAAAATCTAGAGAAAGAAAATGATTATGGCTGGACATTTAACGAGGAATATTGAGTAGCATTGGACTACAGGGTTCTGGAATGGCTATACCAAAATGGCACTAGAAGCAGGGAAAACCGATACCTCATGGATGGATGAGCCGGAAATTTGGTGGCAGAGCATGGACTTGTTCATGGCACGAGAACAACACTTAGAGGCCCAACAGAGGCCTTCATTACCCAGCACACGTTCGTATGGTGAAAATGATTAAAATCTACAGTCTTTCTTTTTACCGATTGCGTCCTTTCTGGACTAAGATTTGCTGGCAAGATAAACAACTACGGAGGCCATGGCCACCTAGGGTGGAGAAGGGAGCGCCGGACTTCCTGGTAGCCGTTGTTCCCTTCCATTATAAAAACATTTCATATTGGGCACGAAACACACCTTCGCAATTTTTTTGCGTGCGTATGCCGGCCGCATTTACTGGACATCTGAAGAAATGCATTCGGAAATTCTTGCAATTTTTTATGATGATGATGATGATGATGATGCTCTGGCACGTACCTTCTCCGAGGTGGGGAATTTTAAGCAGTCATGTACGATGTTTATTCCGGGGCAATGATATTTAGGGAAACTGTTTCCACGATAAAAAGAATCCGCCAAAAATAACCCAGTTACTTAAAAAGGTCACACTTCCAGGTTTTATGTACAAGTATTACTTTATTTTCAAGGAGCTGCACGAGAAATTTTTGTTTCCTTGTTCGCTTTACTTCGCTTTACTCCAGCTAAAAAGATCAATGCAAAGGAGCGTGATGTTGCAAATACAGATGTACAATTACACACATGCTCAATCGTACCACCCCACATTTCAGGGAAGGTAAAAAAATTACACCATCGTCCCGTAGGGGAACCCTGAGTAGAATGCGAAGCAGTCATGGGGTTGACTGAAGTTCCCATTAGTTTTCAGTTCCTCGTTTCCGTTGACGTTCATCTTCGCGTGCCTTCGTTGTATCAGTACCTTCTTGACGTAGTTTGAATGAGTGAAGTACATAAGTCGCGTTCGTAGCACATGCTCCCGTCTCGGTTTTAGCACAGTGGGGAGAGTGCAACGTACCTGCCGTTGGGGCCAGGGAGTCGTGGGATCGAAACCGGACACCGCCTATCTATTTCTTTTTATAGTGGACTGCGCTGACGTCAGGTCAAACGTTGACGGGGCTGAAGAGACGCGCATGCGCAGTAGAGTGCAGACGGTGGACAACGACAACGAGGGAGCGAAGGACAACTAAAGGTTGGCTGCGTCACAAAAATTAGGTTCCAACCGCGCGGGTTGCTTTAAAGCTGTTTCTGCTATCCTAGCCAAGCTTGCTTAAAAGTTTGCGTAAAACATAATTAGGCAACAAAAATAGATTAAAGGACCCAGTGCATCATTAGAGACGTTGTTACTGTCTTGTCACGTTTACGTTATAATTCATTCATAGCAGATCAAGGCATTTTATACGACAGAAATTTTGTAACAAAACTTTTAAACACAGCGCCCAGATTTCTGCGCTGAACCCCAACATCCTAGCAATCTGGGGTTTGGAGTAAAGGTCGTTGCGGCACCGAATAAGAAGCAAATCGGCTGCAATCGTGGATTTAAACCGTCGTGATGGCCGCAAAGGTTGGGTACAACTTCACTACTTTCAAGTCTTACGCATGTGTGTGAGCTTCCTTCATTTTTTTCTGCCCCATGGCTGCCGGATAGTATCTCTCTTGTTCTCCAAGTCATCAATTCAAATTTCGCATTGTCTTATCTAACAGCTTATTTATGTCCCGTAAATAGGTCACCGGTCAGCCCGCGACCTGAAAAAATTTGGTTTCTTAATTTCCGGTGCACAAACTTAAAACCCAAGCACGAAAGTAAAGTCGGATAGTCTAACTAAGATAGCCAACCTACTAAGATCTTCCGACAGAGTTAAGAGTTGCCATCTCGTGAAAATATGACCACAGTGTCAAAGCCCTTGGCTACACCTCCTTGCGACACGGTCAGATGTGCTGCACCACGCGAGCACGGAGGCCGGACCCGAGAGAGCAACGCGAAAAACCCGAACTAATGTTTCCTCACCCCCAAACCGCCCAGAGCAGTGCTGGCCGGCGAGAAACCATTTTCCTGTCCAGACGTGCAGAGCGCGTGTCGTCGACATTTTTTTGCGCTACGCGAACGGTGATCTTTCACCGCCTTTGGGAATGAGCGCGTGTCTTTTCTGCGTAATGACATGTCGTCTGTGGACGCACCCCCAAAACGATGACTCGCACGAATTTATTGCGGGCCTTGGGGACATTCCAGGTTTAGGCAGTGTTGTATGTCTTTGACAGCGAGATGTAGTTGTGGACATTTTGGGGTATTAAGCGCAAGCTTTGAAGTTTAGGAACCTTTTTAAGCCAGCGTTTGTCCTGCTGAACAGGCGCGCACACACACACACACGCACACACGCAAGGACGCACCTTCGTCCATCTAGTTAACTGCCTTTTTATACTTCTAGTCCCCGAGTCTCACTACCCATTCTGTTACTTGCGTTACCCACCTGTTGTCCGTTTTCCGTAAAAAAAAAAATCCACCTGGAGACTACCTAGTCCTCTAAATTTGAGCAATGGTGTTTCCCACCCGAGTTTTTGTGCGATATCGGATGCTCGTTTTCTGTCCTTAACCGTTTCTACAAAGTATTATTAAGTTACTTTCATGAAATTTAATTGAAATGTATTGTTTCACCAGCTGCCTGGTCGCTTTACAAGCACTGCATGCTTACATTGACCAGAAAATTAATCCTGTACAGAAGACGGACAAATAAATAAATGAATGAATACTAATACCCTTCTTTACATTGCTTGCTGGCTTGACATAATGCAAGGTTGAATAGCAGAAAAAAACGTTTCAGCATTCAACGCAGTTCTTCATTGGTACCGGGAAGCTCTTTATATGCTTCGTCGCCGTATCGAGCGATAGAGCATAGACTCAGCGTCCACAATACTCGTTTTAGTCCTTTTTTCAGTGAATACATGAATATTTTAGAAACTGTATATGCATCCAGTTGATAGGGATGCATCATAATATGGTTTTCCCGATCGTTAGACGTATGGGCTGCAATTTCAATAGAAAGCAACAGTGAAGGAAGTGCAGGCGGTGTGAGTTGGTATAGCTGTACTGAGATCGGATTCTATTAAATCGAGCCCCCCCCTTACCGTGACGACTCAGTAACCCAAGCGGCGGTATAATCAGTGTATGTCCATTTGATGGCTTGCTGGTTTAACATAATGCAAGGATGAATACCAGAAAAAAATGTTTCAGCTTTCAACGAAGTTCTTAATTGGTTCCGGGAAGCTCTTTATATGCTTCGTCGCCGTACCGAGCGCTACAGCGTAAACTCAGCGTCCACAATACTCGTTTTAGTCCGTTTTTCAGTGAATACATGAATAGTTTAGAAACTGTATATGCATCCAATTGATATGGATGCATCAGAAAATGGTTTTCCCGATCGTTAGACGTATGGGTTGAAATTTCAGTAGAAAGCAGCAATGAAAGAAGTGCAGGCGATGTGAGATGGAAACACTGTACTGAGATCGGATTCTATTAAATCTGTCCCCCCTTACTCTCTGACGACTCAGTTACCCAAGCGATGGGAGAATCAGTGTATGTCCTTTTGATGGCAGTGTGTTGCAGTAGAAAGGCCGGAATATGATAACACCTAAGCGTTTCAGCGTGGATCACAGAATCATATCTGACGCATAAGGGACTCTAATGCTCCCAGCATGGAAAATGTGAGCACCTCAATGGGAGATAAGCCAGATGGTTTCCTATTTATGCACTTCCGTCACTGCCGACGGGAAAGCTATGCAAAAATGGGAGCATATATGTATTTATATTTACAGGCTGTCTGGAAACTTCTTTTGTTTCCTACTTAAATATAGTTCTCTCCTTCTCTTTTTTTTTTGGGGGGGGGGGGGGGGGGGGACGGGCGGCAGCAAGTATTCGTCTTTATCTGAACGCCTAATAAGAGATGGCTCATGTGGACCGTTAAAAAAAACTTGACAATCGGCGCAGAGGATACCAAAGTGCAGGGTGACTCAAACTTGCGGTTTCGATGCACAATTTTAGCATTACATTACAGCATTCGAGATGAGGTAACACTATTTTAGTATATGTACCGTTTTTAAAAGAGGGGAAATAAAATTCAGGGACCCAGTGAGGTACTTATGTGTACCTTTTGTCCCCGTACCCTTAGTCTTTCTTTGTGAAAATAAAGAGTTTTTGTACAAGAAAAGAAAAGCATCTTCATGGTAAGTACGAACGGACAGGGGTCCTAAGAAGCTGTGGGAAATGCTGCCTCCGCCATTATTCCTTTCCCAAAGAGGCCTCTAAAATCGGTGTCCACTGGAAAAACCCGATGTGCCAAAAATTTTGCTGGCCATTGTTTGTCAATTTTTTCGGAATTATCCGAATACACGAAGCCCTAAATACAGCCAACGCATACTCCCAGGTCTGGCGTATGGCATAGAAACGTGGACTTCCCTTGTGAGCACCTTGGAAAAAAAGAGCTCGATCCAAAAAGCCACGCCAAAAAACAACAGGGTGACAAGAGTAAACAAAGCTTAGAGATGGAAAATGGGCGTCATGATAATAAGCTAGTGTAGAAGACAAACTAGCTCAGATTTCGAGGAACACGATGAGTTGGGACGGCCAAGTGATGAGGGGAGTGGACAACTGCTGCATGGCCCGCGTAGGGGATCGGCTACGAAGGAATCACGAGAGAACTAAAGAGGGCAGAAAACTTTGTGGAGGAATGATACAAGAAAATTCAGCTGAACGGAATCCCCTCGCACGGCGGGGATAGGAACAATGGGCAGTGTACGAAACAGGGCTTCCTCGTTCATCAACCAGAAGTTTGTACTGGTGATGATCGCATTGAGAAAGTTAAATTGAACAATTGAGTAGTGTGGCTTAAACCCAGGACATCCACGCACTCCCCTACGACTGGTTGGAAGTAAATATTGCGGTGAAGTCTCACCCGCACCTTGTCACTTCCAAGCCACGCAATAATTTTTTCCTTTTGTTGCTGCTTTTTTTTTTCAAATATGAATATTTTCTCCGGAATTTCTCCGCTATTGTTCGTGCTGAAAAAACTTGGAAGAGGAGGTAATTGGTTTGGTGCTCATTCGGCCGGGTGTTGGCTGTTGATTCGTGAATGGCTGATTAGAATATATCTACGGACAATGAAAGGTTAAGTAAAGTTTGCATTTCCTCGCAGGGTGGTTGTTTAGCTTTCCCACCTCCTGGTGTCTTCGTATCCGCCTTCGTGAAAAATCTTCATAAGGAACTTGTAGCAATACTTCTTGGAGCTACATTCCAAGAAAAAGATCACCAATCACTCAAGAATAAGTTCTTTGTCACCTGTGTCACTGCGTAATGCGGTGTAAGCGTCTTTCCTGAAAGAAAAAGTTGGTGAACAATAAGGTAGAACAAAGAATAAAAAAGTCGGCAGAAATTCAGAGAATTGTCCACCAATGCGTAGCATTCTTATGCCGCTTCTCATCTTGAAGGTGGAAGCGCTCACACAACAGGGACAAAAAGTAGAAAACAGAACCGACACGGTGCTCCTGAGTGTAAATTTTCTATAGCCAATTTTTTTTTCTAATTCCTGTCCGACCAATTATCTCCATTTAAGCCATTATAACAATACAGAGGTGGAACTTTAGCGAAATCTGCATTTCGCGAAAACAGCCTTTATAGAGACCACTAAATGACGGCGGCTGGTAGTCAGTTCCGGTGCACTATAATTAGTCCCTTTACCAACATTCCAACTAGGAAAATAAATTCCAGCCACTGATGAATACGTTCTAACTGTTGCTCCTGGTTCTTGTAAACAATGAACCTAATAAGCACTTGAATTTCAGAAAGCATACAATCGAATTGAGCATGTCTGAAACTTGGTTTTTGCGAAGCTAATGATTGAACACCTCTCTGTAGGATTGTTTTTGTCAATAACGTAAACGTTTTGAGAGCAAACTAAAGCAGCGAATACTGAACGGTTTGCTATTTAGCAGATAAAAATTTTATAAGAGCACTCATTTACAGTTGCCAAAGTTCGCATGTGTGTGCGTCCACAGTGTGAATCATAATTTTTTTTTTATTCTTGGTTGTTCCCTACTGATATATCCCATTTAACGCCAGTACTGCTTTACATCACTCGATGCTCTGACGCATTTCCAAGCGCACACGGGAAGCTTGTAAACTTACTCCATAGCAAAACAGGGGCAAGAGTATCGATTAAACTTCAGCAAGTAAAAGGCCGTGAGAGAACACCATCCTCCTTTGTCCAAGCAAGTCTCCAGCTTTCTTTCACAACGCAGCGTCTTCCTTGCGTGCTTTTTTCTCGGAATGAACTTAGGCAGCGGGGATTGAGAGAAGGAGACCTACCCGCGCACTGAGTACATGGTGTTTTGTTCTTCCCAGCGTATTTACTTTTGCACCCAGCCTCCTAGGCATGGTTCCCGTCACTTCTTTTTTAACCTCGCGGATAAAGTGGAACTGAGAACGCGTTCCCGGGAGTTCGTTAACGAGCAAAGAGGAGGGCAAACACGACTGGCTGTCTTTTTGCTAAACCAGCTTTGTTCTGCGCATGTTTATACCGCGAAGGCCGAGGCTGGCCGAACCATGCAGCAAGGAAATATTTTAAACCGAATTCAACGATCTTCATGGCTTGATAGCCAGCCTTGCATTCTAGCCCACAATAGCGAAACAAGAATAATCAGAAGCCCGCGACTACCTATCGTGAAGGTCGTGCAGAGTTATGAGATGCATTCCATTGTGAGCACTTCAATGCAATGCTGTTGATTCTAGTGCACCTGAGAAGGAAAAGCGATATGTGCAAGAAAGATCGGGAAGGAGGACGAATGAGGCGTGCCGGTGCATTTGAACTCCATTCACGCATTCAGCTGCACGATTACACGGGGGGTATGTGAAGCCGCCGATGCACATCGCAACGTCGAGAGAAGAAGACGGAACACCTTCGACTTTGTGTCTCTTCTTCTCCGTAAAGTTACGCCAAATGCAAGCATTCTTCTCTCGTCTTCAGCGTTGTTGGCGTTGGACTTCGCATGCGGGCGGTTTCGAGCCATGGCACTTCAAACATCGGTTGTAGGAATACGAAGGCTCGACATTGAGGTCCGGTCTCTCTAATTTAAGTCGGGGAAAACTCAACTTCAACAGCATTACTATGGTGTCTGGAGTGACGAGATTGTCGAAGATATTTGTTGGTGACGTTACAGCAACTGGACTTGGTACAAATACAATTTGAACATTCCCAACTACTCTTCAACGGAAAGAGGTGTGAAACACTGAGAGAAAAGGTCTGTATCGGCGAAAATGTGTTTTGTCAGACATCTTACACAAACAGTAAAACGCATACCCGAATGCAGTGTGTTGACGTGTGATGCCCTTCCGTATTTTGGTCCCACACAAGAAATACTTTTTTGCACAACTAATTTATTTCCAATTAGAAAATCTCAAAGCTGACTAAAAGTGTTTTCTCTCGGTGTTCATGTCTGAATTACAGCACACCGTATGTGAGCTTTCTGTGAAGTGCAATATCTATTTAGAAGGTATTAAGTATTTTCCTACAGTAGTAACAGTAGACTTTGATTTGTCTTGGCACATGTGTTGCTTGCTACGGGTGCGGTCAGTTTTCCGCACAATACATTAAAATTCAAGTATAACTTTTTTTTAAATTTCGCAATGTATATTTCTTGTTCCTTCATAACAACGAAATCAAAATTACTGTTACGCTATTTTTTTTAAATCAGGACTCTACAAATTGCATAGCTGCAACCCCTGCCTTCTGGGAGTTGCCTTTTTATGGTCCTCCTAGCCTTCAAAGCTCAGTGTGGTGGTAAACAGCATGGGGTTATTTTGCTGTCATATACAGTCACCTACCTCTTTCACGGACTCCGCGATTCCGACTCGCTGTATATTCCGGACTTTCCCCAGGAGCCGCCAGTTGTCCCATTAGAGTAATGTATATAAGCAACTTAAATTTTTGGCAAAATAAAGCCAGAAATTTGATTTTCCGCACTATCTTTTCCGCGACAGAGCCACGGCGCACCTCTAGGACGGTGTTCTTTCGATTCCTAAGCCACCTGGCTAGCTTCAGATTGGATGGGAATTGGTTTAACTCCCGCCGGGGTAAGATACTTTGATCTTGGAGGCCATAATTTTGCTGTAGTCGCGCTGTCTTATAAGCAACATCATTTTCAGTTTTCGGTCCTGAGCCATTCGCGACTTCTTCAGTCCTTTTTAAATGAAGTATGGTTCGTTTTTGTACCTTGCGGATTTTTCGGATTAGTCTTGGTCTTTTATTCGGACTATTGTTCGTTCCCCTCCTTGCCCGAAAAATCGGTCAGCTACTGTATACGCACAAATGTTGCCCATAAAGAACAGCCTGAAAGAATCTTCCCTCTCGTGGGCATTGTTAAAAACTTTCAATCCTCGAGCGAAATGCAACATGCATTCCCTAAACATTAAAACAAGGAAAGAAATTGCGTGGTGACAAGGTAGCTAAAATCAATGCTGTGCCGGCGTCGTAAACGGCATGACATTTGAGAACAAAGGCAGCTCCAATTAACCGGGGCAGGAAGTCTAACAAAAGTAGCACGTTGCAGCGGAACGCACGCTGCAGCAGAACAAGAGGCGCGACGCGTCTTGCACAGGGGTCGCTGCACATAAACCCCGACCATAAAAGGCTCCGACCCCGACGGCATCGAAATAATGTAGGGAATCTGGAAGACGCCAGTTTATTACATTGGCGACGGGTGGATCCCGCGACGACCACCTCAACTTGACAAGGCTATCTTCCTCCCTATGTCAAGCTATTTCCTCGTTGGAGACCTGACGCCTGCGTTAATTATGCGCGGTAATCGAATTGTGGGGCCTGTTTTAAGGCACAGGAAGCAGAAATAAAAGTCCTCGTGGCTTGCTGAGGTGCAAGCGTAAAAAGGCAGCTATAGAAGCACATGCTCACGATTCTGCAGGCCAATTCTTGTGGACACATTACCCGTGACACATATGCGCACGGGACACCCGCGTAACATGGTAACGTCAGTGCCATAGTACATCTGTAGACCCATCTGCACCAGTCCCGAGAGCTGCGTATGGACACACTTCACTTTTCCTCGCTTGAATTTGTTCATCTGTTTTCAGACGCAGAGCTTTTTTATGTCATGTATAAAATATCGTCCTCAGAGAATTATTGTATTCGTGGGATTTTTCGATGAGTATGCCAACATCTATGAGGCAGAACAGTAGAACGCAGAGAGTCCCAAGAAAAGCTTCACTTGCGGTAACTTGCCGGAGAGGGCTTAGTGTCAGCTTTCTATGATCAAGTTTTTATTCGAAACACCACGCTGACAGGGCTTTGGCAAGCTTGAATCTTTTTGGAAAATCATTTTTTGCTGACGAAACAATTTTTTCACGTACCTTGACACCATCATTTCTAACTTGTGGCCTACCGTTGTAATAACATCACAACATTTTGTTGAACAGCGTCGACATTTAGAAAGAACATCCCTTGCGTCACATCAGTAATGTTGTGGTATGAAAGTGATGGTCAATGTCTAATACTTGCGCTACACAGAAACTTTCATTTGGCACTGGAGTCGATGGCTTGGGAAACTCTCGATGGAGTTTGAGTACTTAGCTGTGTATACAGGTGACTCCGTGGCCTTCCCTGTGTATCATGTAGAGTGCATTTGGCAGTTCTTTCCACAAACTGTACTTCAAGGCTTTTGAAAAGCCCGTGTAGCCCACGTAATTAATTGCAGAACGTGGTTAGGGGCTGAAACAAAGCCCTATGTGCGGATAAGTGCACCGTCAATGCGGATGGTCATTATTAGTTCTTGTTTGCTGGCTGTATCCGCCCGCTGCCGCCGCCGGACGTGTTCTTGAACGCAATCAGGCGCCACACACAGTGTATGACACCTCGGATTCCGGAAACAGGTGTCCTGGGGCACTAAATTAAAAAGGGTTGCGAAGACATCGTCACTTAAGTACTAAATTAAGTTTTGTTTTTGCTGCTTAGCTGAGGTGTTTGCGAAGCTCTCCCGCGAAGCTGGAGCTATACTTGGATAAAATACTGGTCGCATCTGGCGACACTTGTATACTCTATGAAGGAGATGAAGCACGGAGGAAGGTATGAAGAAAGCGGAGATCGAAACAACGAAAACCAACAGGGCAGGGATCGGGATTGAAGGCGCCACTACTTTTGATAGCGCACATGTTGGACGTCCAAACGGACGGCACCAAAAACAGGCGGCTTCACCTTCTCGACAGGGAATCGGTGAGTGTGTGCATATGCGGCGAAGAGCCGTCGCTGACACAGTTGCACTTAAAGGGGCCCTAAACAGGGTTCCAAAGGTTGAGATTTTACGTGCGCTATCGTTGGAGCACTATACAAAGAACGTCCTACCGCAAAAATGGTTTAGAAGCGTTCAGTATCAGCCGAGTTATCGTTCATTAAAAAGGGCCCGCAACAAGACCTGGCGCATTGCCTCTTTCACCGCGCCTCTAAAGCACTGTGGAAGCGGAGACGCCACCGACCAGGCGCAAGACCTGGTAGGTGACACCAAGAGAAACAGTGTTGCGTCGAGAAGCGCGCAGCCATTGGCTCCGCTCGGCGGTACGTCACGCTTCTTGTAGCAGACGACGGCCAAGCTCCACCTACTACATCCGCTACCGCTCAGCGGGGTCGGTCGGCGGCCGGCCCGCATCGAACGGCTCCTCGCGCCGGCCGTGCTCGCCTCGGCGGAAACGAGCGGAAACGAGCGTTCGAAGGCAAGATAGGGGGCTTCCAAACTCAACATCCACCGAGGTCGGGGAAAAGGCTTAGCATCGCCGCAGTTATCCAGACACTGCTTTGCGAGGCCGCGACGACGACTACCCCCGCGCAATCTTTCACTGCACTATCACCCCCTTTCACGTATTTGCAAACTGATTTTCAGCAATAGTCCAGCTCTGGCGGGCGGTGACAAGTTTTAGCTGCCGCGGTGTATGCCTATCGTGCATACACCACACAGTGGGCTGCTTGTCTACCGTGCAGGCAGATGCTTGCCGCGGTCGTGCGTGTAGCGGGCGTTAGTGCCCGCAGAGATGGTCCGTGTTTTTCAGCGTTATTCATACCTTGTAAACGACGCGCTATATCTACAAACTCGGCTGAGCTCGTGTAACCGATGGCGACGATCTACATTCGTCCGTGCCGTGCCGCCGGTGCATACGCCGTGCCGCCGGTGCAAGAGCGCCGCGCGATCGCGTTTTCTCCCAGAGCCGGGTACGCTGATTGGCTACAGCATTTAACGGGGCCCACCAATACCGCAGCCGTACTGTTGAGAGCTTCGTGCGTCACACGGGTGCGTCACAAGCGCTCTGTCGCACGTCAGAGCGGCAGAGTGTGGCGGCAAGGAAGTGGTAGGTGAGCAAGGAAGAAAGAAGGCACCTTTGTTGCGTGTTTGTGCGGCCCATGCTTTACGCAGAGGAGGTGTAATATTTGGTATACATTGTCGTGAAGGGGTACTCTAGCGATTACGCGATTAAAATGGCGACCTTCAGAAACCTATTTAGGGCCGCTTTAAGATTACAGTGGTAGATAGCTAAAGCAGGGGTGCCTTTTAAAGAAGGTTCCTCATAATCAGGTATGCGTTTATTTAATGAAAGTCTAGGTTACGTTTGGTTGCCGCAGTTATCACGTAACTGATGCTGTAGTACGACATCTAAAGAGAATCTGCGAGTGAGGGCGTCTCATGAGGTCCAACGGAACACGCATATTACAGATTGCTGAAAATTCTTTTAAAAATTGTCTCTTGGAAGTATTTACACGAACTCCTCTAGGTAATCCTGTATTGCAGAATAAATTTGTCTTTCCGTAGGACCACTTCGTCCGAACACCTCCAACTGTACAACATTCACTAGAGGGCGCTTAAAAAAACTCAGTCTGTGTCAACTTAATAGTATTTTAGTGAAATATACTTCACCCTTTTGTGCACGTACATATGCTATGTAATTACAGACAAACCTCGGTACAACGAACACCACATTAACGAACTTTTCAGATTAACGAGCGTTTAAGAAATCCCACGCCGACTGCTTATAGTTTTAATGTAAAATTATTTCACTACAACGTACTTCAGAATAGATAACGTTTCAAAATAACGATCGTTTTATTTATTTCCGTGCCATGTTAACAACACCTTAGTACTACGAACTCATATTTTCAAGGCCGGTGACTCTTAGAAGTCCGTTTAACAATCGCGGCAACCGGGGCAGTGTGCTAGTAGACGATACGGCAAAGCGCAGCGAAGAATAGGACGTCTTTCAACTTGCTCCGCGGAATGCGGCAGCCGATGCAGGAGGGAGAAAAAATGTGAGGAGAAGAGAAAAAAATGAAGCATGGGTAGTAGCCTTCTCCGTACCGAAAGCCGCGGCCGCGCTATTCGCGCTCACCTCAACTTTTTCTACGTTCCGCCGCTGCTCACGTGGCTTGCTGGATCTTCACGGACATCAGCGGAGCTGACAACAGAGGACATTGCCAAGACCGTGAACGTTCAGGATGAAGAATTGAAGATGGCAGCGAGGATGGCATGAACAACGATGCCTCTGAGGGTGCCGCAGCAGCACTCAAAGACTACGACGAGCGCGCGACGACTGCGGATGTGGTGGACAGCATACAAAAACTCCGCACATGTCCGGGGAAAAACCGCACGGCCACTGATTTACTCCCCAGGAATCTGTAAGAGTTTGAGTCCTTCGTGCTAGGAAGCTTGTGCTACTCGCGCTAGATGAAAATCGCCAACCACTTAAAATAAACGTGCATTGTTTCATGATCACTAGTTCATTCTTTTTGTGAAAAATGACTCCAAGGATGCACTGCTGTACACGTAGGTCGTTTTAGGCATTCAAATACTATTTGTTTTCTTAAATTTTGCCATTTTCACTATAACGACCTTTCAGAATAACGAGAAATTTTCCACGGTCCCCTGAAGTTCGTTATATCGAGATTTCACTGTATATCGTTTGCAACAATAGTGTTGGAAAAAGATGTAAACCATTTTTTTGACACTACTGCCCGTAGACACTGCCCTGTGATTACCAGACCTCTCGCTGTATCGTAGACACATTACAGGTGTAAATGTAACTGGGCCACTCCTACAGGCAGAATTTTCGGCCTCTAGTGCTTGTTGGGTTCACAGGGTACATAGCAGAACGATGCCCAGTTCGAAATTTGCATATATCCCCAACACACAACACGCATATGTTGTACGCCTGACTATTTCAATTGTCTACGCATTGGGACGTCGTTCTATGCGTATACAGTTGCAATAAAGAGAGGGAGGCGATGGTTAGTTTTAAAGAGGCCTGGTTTTATTATGTCACAAAGAGGGTAACAGCGCAACACAGGCGAAGCACAAGAAGGTGACAACCACGAGCGTTGACCTAACATTGAACCTCGGAGCCACATCTTCAAGGAATACTCAAGCACATTCTATGAATATATCCTGTCCATACAATCACGTACACTTTTGTCAACAAAACTAAAAGAAGTACGCAGAGAACATCACATCTTGAGTGCCAACAAAACATTTTCTGCTACAAAGCTCGCGAAATTGTATGTCTTTGTGATGGACCAAACTTGAGGGAGTCGTAGATCACAAGCTGGTTCAGTAGAAATGTTTTAGTGATCAGCTATGTGGCTCACAGGGAATGAATCAAATCTTCATTAACAAGCACAGGTGCAGTTAGTAGGGCACCCGCCCGGTGGAGGGAATAGCTAGTCCGGGGTCCAATGGCTGCGGCTGGCTGCGCGGGCCCTTTGAACCAGGTCAACCTGGACCGTAGGGTCATTGCTAGTCAACCGCGCCGTCAACTGTTGTATGGAGGGGTTGGGGATTGGTTGGAGGTCCGGTATCTGTTGGCACTCCCACACCTGATGCTATAGGGTACCGGGCGCTGGGAAGTAGTTGAGGGTGGCTTGATAGTCTGTCGGATAAATGGCATGAAGAAGGGTACGGTGTGGATACGTGTTAGCTTGAAGTCTTGTGAACGTTGTTGCTTTATCCCTTGTGAGTTGGTGGTGTAAAATGGGGAAAATTTGCCGTTGGTATCGGTAGTTCGCCAAGATATCTGTGTAGCGCAAAAGAGATTGTGGGTTAGGTGGAAGAGGTGGTGACTACCCCGTGAGAGAAACGGCCCGGTGTATGTAATCGCAGGCAGCGGCGCGAGCCGCCTCATTCCCCTCAAGGGATTCGTATCCTGGCACCCAAACTATATAAACTTCAGAAATGCTCGGTTTTGTTAAAACAAGACGAAGCGCAATCTCTTGCGAAAGGCTGTACTTATGCCAGGAAAGTTACAAGTGCATTAGCACTACCTTAAACCTGTAACGGCCCACAGCCACGAAACCAGGCAGCAAAATCTCCGTCGTGGACCGAGTTAATGTCCAACACCCAAAAAACTAATGATCGCCCAATAACGGTAAATTTATCCAGCAAACTTCTGGGCGCGCAGTGAATTCACAAAAAGGGATGTGGATACACGAAAAACAAAATACTGCTCAAGGGCAAAGAAAAAAGTGCCCCCAGGGAAAAAAACACAGTTGTCTAAAGTACAGCATACCCACAAACAGAACGAAAACTCTGAGTTCACTTCATTACGGTGGGCCATTTGCTGCGGGCGCTCCATAAACCTTGGGTTATGCCCACCAAGCGGATAGAGTCCGGGCGCAAAGCTGCGCACTTTACGCGCATGTCGACTTAACGTCGCCGCCGTTTTTCTCTTCTTTGTTTATAACTACAAGGCTTCACGTCATGCTACTCTAGATCTGTAGCCAAAGCCCTGCGGACTTTACACAGCTCGCCTCGGCGACCCCTTTTGGCATTTTCTCACCGCTCTCGAGAGCCGCTTTATGCTCGAGGGCCTCGCCGGAATCCCCAACGACCGAACCTGCACGAGTTAAGTTAATATGTGTCGCTTAGTCGTGCTTCATTTTCTCGGCGCCGTGGTACGCACGGCGAAAGTGAGAAATGTGCACGCCCGGTGGATTCCTCGCTGTCGTGTGGATATTTTGGCGTCCTAATTTTCGCCGCTTTACCTTATCAACCCTAAAATAAAAACAAGCTTTTCCCGAAACGACCTTAGAAGGAGGATAAAGAGCAGTTTTATGAATACAGCCGGAGGCAAACAGCGCAAAATACACTTAACGAGGATAAAAGAGGGAGAGGTGGTTCCGCTCGGTGGACCTTAGCGATTAGCGCATGCTGAGCGGGAACGGCAAAGAGGGGAGGAAGGGCGGTGCCCGCAAAATTTGGCCTTAGCGAACGAGAAGGCAAGAACTGCCATGAATATGACTGCACTAAAAAGAGTGAGCCTGCCTCCCGCAAGAGGATATTGCATAGTGTCTAGGTTTCAGGACATGGACTAGCTGGAATCGCTAACTTAATATCCCTCACTACATATCCCTTTATATACATCATTGAATGGATGGCAAAACAGGGGAAACTCTTAGAAGCTTTCTATTGTTAATAAAAAGATAAGCTGCAGCTGATTCAAATCGCCCATGACTGACCTTTCCGAAAATCCCATTATGTTTTTCTGTCTAATGGGAAACATATTGTGACTGATACAACTGATGGAGTGGTTTTGTTAACCTCGAAGGCAAGTGGACAGTTACGCGAGAAAACGCGATATTCGGGTGAGCTCACACACTATACGCCTCGAGCTTCGCGATCGCTGCGCCGCCTGCCGCCGCTTCTCCGCGGAGTTGACGGGATTTGCGCTGCGTGACTGATAGGGGTCCGTGGAATGGTTTGGTTCTATTTCGCTTCTTTTCGCCTTTCCGCGCCCTAAAAAAACTTGTTATGGTGACGACTATAGGCAAAGAGTACGTTTAGATCACTTAAAAAGCAGCTGCGTCTTCGTAGAGTACGCGATCGCCTGCAAGAGCTACCCGGGGACGCGGTTCTGCTGGTTCTGCGCGCTTCGTCGCCGCTCTTCCGGGCGTCGGCGACGGCAGCAACATATCCCCCATGTCACCTCTAAAACATCAGGCACAAATGAATTCTACTGACGCCTCGTTTAGACCTGATACTGGCACAATGAGAGGTTGGCTTATTTTGCAGCGTGGACAACGAATGCGGCTTTGTTTAGCATATTTACGCCGCAGAAAAATATGTTTCGGGGATCTGATTACCCAATCCTGGAAAATAACTTATGCCTTTTATAAGAATATAAAACATGCCAAAATGTAGAGTATATTCCAAGCCTGTGCGTCGTTAAATATGTGCCCACACACGCCATATAGCAAGAACCAAGGAAATGAAACCACATAAAAATAAATGCTGTGTAATGCGGAATTTAGAAACATAATAGCTCTAACGGAAATGAAAAAAAAACTGCAGCTTCTGGCATGCTAAAGACGTTCGTCTAAACTTAAGCAAGGTACGTTTGACTAGATCAACTACAGGCGAAATGCACTGCTATTTCTGGGGGGGGGGGGGGGGGGGCAGGGAGGAGGCCGCCGTGTACAAATGCGGAGCGGAATCAAGCAATGAAGGTTTAGTAATCCCACACATAAATCTCGCGTTCACTTTCCTTTTGTTTTTCTACTTAAACGAAGAGCTGATCGTACGGCGGACGCATTTTTGGAAGTATACAGGGTAGGCTGTTCAACAAGCGATGACATGTGTCGTTGGAAGAGTGTGGTATGTGATAAGGCCCTCTGATTTGAGTTTCTGGTTTATTCTGCAGGCTCCCTTTGCCATACGACGATATTTCGAAGAAGCATTTAGTCGCGGACGCGGATTATATTGTAAGCCCGTCTCCGCGCTGCTCGCAGAGGATATACATAGCAGATGAAGGTCCGCGGGCGCGCACCTCGCGACAAGACGATTCTGTCGTGTGCTCATCCCCGAGTATAATTATGCATTGTCCATCGTACTTTTGTTGAATATTCCCGAAATTAACACAGGCTGGCTTATAAATGGTGGTGATCAATATCTGAGATATAATATTGGCGAACGTAACTGGTGTGCTGTCATGTATGAGTGCTCCGCTGATTATGTAAGCGCACAAAACCGATTTAAATCGTAATGTATAGCCGTAGCATGAACATCTGAGGAACCGGTGGTGAGGAACCCTGTTCTGTGGTGTAACTACAATCGGCTCCATCATACGCCGGTTCCGCGACGCTGGCCTGTGACACACACCTGGCGCTTATACAGACCGAAAATACCACACTAAGATCACGTCGGAAACATTTACACTCTCGTAAACACACCCCATTTGCGAACAGAGTGACTGCTCCACACAAACATGAATTTCAAACGCCCACAAACGGTAAATCTCAGTCGTGAACGTGCCGCGAAAGCAGCGGCGGCACTGGGGAGCTGGGCGCGGACTCCCGCGCCTGCTTTCGAAACGGGCCGCTAGGGGGATTTCAGTGGCGCCCCTACAGGCCGCGCTCGAGGCGTATAGAAACAAAGTGTTAGCCCAAAAGCCATAAAAAGGTACAGTACACTGAAGGCCATACAAAAACTAAGGTGGGCAGATGAGATGAAGAAGTTTGCGGGTGCAAATAGGTCGCTGTTAGCACAGGACCTGGATAATTGGAGGTCTATGGGAGAAGCCTTTGTCCTGCAGTGGGTGCAGCCAGGTTGCTGCTTCTGCTGCCGCCGCCGCCACCGCTGCTGCTGTTAGTGCTGGTCCTGGTGCTGCTGCTGGTGCTGCTGCTGGTGTTGCTGCTGCTGCTGCTAATGATGATCATGAAAATGGTGTACATGCAATAAAAGAGATTCTATATTTTAGAGTA
This sequence comes from Haemaphysalis longicornis, assembly GCF_048455015.1. Classification (NCBI taxonomy): domain Eukaryota; kingdom Metazoa; phylum Arthropoda; class Arachnida; order Ixodida; family Ixodidae; genus Haemaphysalis; species Haemaphysalis longicornis. The sequence goes on from NW_027526407.1 coordinate 78,489,453, forward strand.
AAAATTAAATTTGCAGCGTATGTTACATTATCCCGAAGACGGCTTCAAACGAGCCATGAAGACAAAACACAACTGTGGTTCATTGGAAAGATTGCCTCGTTAGAATCATACTGACACCACTTTTAACGTACAGTTTGCTGAAATAAGATTCTACTGACGCCACGTTTAACGTACATTTCGCTGAAATAAGCTTGGTAATTAGAAGAAAGGGCAATGGCCTTGCGACTCACTAGCTCATTTCCCACAGCAGAACCTATGATGTCATAACGCCCAGCTTAAGTGAATCGTTTTCTGCCGGAAAAGCACTGGGGGTAACATAAAGCACCAAATCTTTCGAATAAAACCAACTTGTAATTTGTCTGCCTGACCACGTTAAGAAGCGTAGGTGCTATTTTCTGCGCAGCTAGCCAAGTGACCCCAGCATTAGCTGATACATAGCTGTATATGTATCAGTCTTCTCTTCTATGCCTCGGTTCGATATAAGGACTACGGGAAGCCTGCTTTGCAAGCATATCTTAAAATATTGTGCCGCATGGTATTTCGAATCTACTCAAGTACTTGTTTGTTTACAAGCGTGACCAGGGCCGAGTAGATTTCCAGTACTAAAAGAAGCTTTTTTGCGCCCAGCATATAGACGTGAGAAGGCCGACATTCGCTGAACATAGGCTGATTTATTCCCTGTGATTGCCTGAAGATGTATACAGGAGTGGCAGGTTTCCAGAAAGACGCTAAAAGGTAAAAGTCAGGTTACAAAAAGAAAACTTCGTTGATTTAAAAAAATGCTTCCCTTTTCTGACTCATTCAATTCTAGCCAAAAAAGGTCTTCTTGACCGAGGGAAGGTAAGAAGTGGCTAAATACTTGAAATTCGACTCTACACGATGTCAGCCTTGATGTCGTGTAACGTGCACGAACGCATGTTTTCCGTGTGTTAGCATTCGCGTTACCGTTCAAGTGGAACCATCAAACGAAAGTAGACATACTACGCATTATGAACACTCAGTCCGGTTTCTCGGCTGTACGTCGCCATGAGGTAAGGGCGAGAAAGAGACTGGTGAGTATCCACCACTTGGACTGTCTTCCTGAATATTAGGCTCACTTTTTTCGAAGTTTACGTTACAATGGGAATCACTGTTGGGTGAATACGGTCATTTCAATGACTCAAATTTCTTTTCGTCTTCGTGTCCTCTTCATAACCAACAGAAAGCAGCGCTTGAAAAAAACTATTTATCGGTTTATTTGGCAATTGAAATATTTATTTCTTTGCAAACAGCCCAGCGGTTTGAGCTTTCAATTCCACCATACAGCGGTTCCAGAAAAAATGCCGAGAAAACAGACCGAGCCCACGTCAGCGTTCGCCTCGTGAGCAGAGTCCGGCGCCGGACAAGCATCACCGTAGGCTTGCACCACGTGAGGAGCTCGCAACAACACACCAAGAAAAACATTCAGGGAAGCTTCCAATCACGCTCAAGACTTGAATGGCGAAGCTGGTGAGCATTGCCGCACACATAGTTAAGTGTCAGTATAGTGGTGGTGCTAGTAATAGTTGTCATAAGGTTGGGAGGGGGGGGGGGGGGTCGCGAGTACCACTGAGATAGCTCATGCCCACTCAGAAACGATGTAGTTTAGAGTGGATGGGGGACTACTTAAATATTAGAATGGATTTGCAGTAGGTGACCGGAGAAATAAAAGTGAGGAGATTATAAACATTAGTTAAAAATGTAAAAAACACGATTGCACGAAAATTAGGAAGAAAGAATAACGAAGAGAGAATCTGGTGCAGACGAAGAAGTGGGCAAGGCGTGCATAGGTTTGGTTTGACAGGGATATCCAGCAGGACCAAAAACTATTTGGCACGGCAGACGGCCTGATTCTAGAATGAATGAGTGTAACGCACGGAAAAGATCCCCGTTGCAGAATCCGAGTTCTTTCGCCCCGAATGACAAAATTAGGGTATGAGACAGTGGGAGGTTTAGCCGGTTACATGTGCTTTCTAAGTGCCTTTGTCTTATAGAGGAGAACCATTGGCATGATAAGAAGAAATGCTCGATCGTTCGTGGTTCATTTCAGGTTGCCCATAGCGGCGACGGGGCCAGATTACAGCGGTGCAAGTAATAAGGGGAAGTTGGCACGCGTCAGCAAAAGCCGGCGAAAGTGACTTCGCAAGCTGTCGATTGGCTTATGCTGCCCTTCCATGAGTACCGGAGGCGCTCGAGCGCTCAAGTGGGATCAGGCATACTTTGAAGTAAGCACAGCCTACGACAGACATGAGACGAAGCATGGGATATGAGGAGCTATATGGCAATCTTGGAGGCCATATGGCACTTCTGGCCATATGGCATATTATGGCACTTACCCACGTGGGGGATCGGCCAAGAAGCTGCCTGTAATGATTATGCTGTGACCCGTTTTTTTAGAAAAAAAATAATAAAGTAAAGGAAAAGAATTGACACAAGGAAGAAATCTTGAGATGTAACATAATAGTCATCAGAGTCCACGCAAGCTGCGTGGTTCGCAGAGCTTCGTCGCCATCGGAGGCTGTGACGACAGAGCTACGCGCCACTGGCGCAAGTAATGGCGTACGTTTTTCAAGCTACTCCGGTGGAGATTCGGGCAGCCATGATGGCGAACAGCGGTGGCGCCGCCCCAACGCTGCGCAAGGCTCCTCAGTTCGCTGCCGCAGCCATGACGCCCGGTACGCCTCGCCAAGCCTCGGCGGAGACCCTAGCCAGGACGGCGAGAGCAGCCATCGCCGAAGGGATCCAGGCGCACCTGCCACGCTGCCAGATGCGCCTCACGCAGCCTCCGGGACGTGCCCCCCGGTGGCATTAGCGTCCTCCTTAGCGACCACGATGGACAGGCGGCCGGACAGCACTGCTTTGTGCTGAGCACCCGAAACCGCGGCGACCCGGCCGGACTCTGCCTCCTGCCTGACCACGATGGCGAACGTCTCGTTGAGAGCTTCGCCTGTTCTGGTAGCGTCCACGCTGGCCGCGTGTCCAGGGAAGGCCTTCTTGGTGACCGGTCGGACAAGGGCTATCCTCTCTCCTGGCAGCTTGCCGCCGTGCGGGTTGGCTACGTTTGCACTTTAAGCGATGTAGTTGCTCACCTTCTCCGCGTTCCGCTTCAGCTTGTTGTAATTCATGAAGGAGTACATCAGCACGAAGGCGCAACCAAATATGGACACTTCAACACGGTGATGATCACGTAATGACCTTCATGGTTGATGAACACCAACGGAAGGTTCACCTGCGCCTGGAGCACCGGTTATATGTCTTAGCGCGAGGAAAATGCTAGGCGCGTAGCGACGTCGTCATCTTGGCAAGAGCCAGCCGCTGCGCCTTTGCTGGAGACGACGTCCCCATGGTCACCCTACAAACTACCGACGGCAGCGCGAATCATGCCTCCGAGGAGCAGCAGCGAGCGTAGTGCACAAGTCAGTTGAACGAGATCGTCTGATATCGCATGCAAGTTGAACTGTATATAATATTCAGTAGCTCATCTCGTACTGCACGCTAATGATTCACTTTTATTTGGAGTCCTAATCGTGATGTGGCTTAGTGATAAAATATACGACTCAGAGGAGGAACAGATGTCCATGTGTTGCTTCCTGAAGACAAGATGTGGCGTCTTGCTTTACTATGGGGCTTGTAATACTCACCACTGGACAAAGCAATCTCAGGGGCTAGAATACAAGGAATTGCGTTAACAATGAACGGACAGGAAAAAAATACACATTACATGCACAGCGCTGTCTGTTGGATCTTTTTTTTCTGTCCGTCCGATTGCTAACGTATTTCGTAATGTCACCGGTGGAAGCGTTTGAGCTTTATTGCCATATTTTTCATGAATAGACATTTACAGTCGACACAGTGGCCTATTTTGTCCCTTCTGCAACTTAGCATCTTTTTTTTTTATTTCAAACTAAAAGAGGAACCCCATAAAGCGCCCGCCTCCAGTATGGACGCTGCAAGGGATGCCCTTTACATCCGGGGGATTGCGGTGTCCGCATTCAGGGGCAGCCGTTGCCCTCTTTCATCTCATTCCTGCTCATTGTGCCGGGGTGCAGTGGCTTCTCTTTTCACGGTCAATCTGCCCTTTTCTGCGAGAATCATTTTCGCCGGCTTTTCCGTTTTATCTCCCACATCTTGGGGGCCTTCAGAGGAAAGCATGATGAGCACCCTTCTCTCCCATCCTCTTATTTCACGCCCCCGGTGGCAGCGGTATCCTATCTATCTCAACTACTCACCTGCAAAGGAGCACAAAAGAAGCGCCGCTAGTCCCTGCACTCTATTTCAACCATTCGATGTGAAACCTCTCCACTTCACATTGAAATGTTTTCTCCGCTTCGTCACCGTTACCCTCGTGAAGGGACGCCCCCTACTTCAAATTCCTTCGTGGGTTGCCTTTTATCTTCCTTACAAACAAAAACAACAAAAAACCAGAAAAGCGCTGACGTCGTCTGGTCGAAGTACGAGTGGGAAAATAAAATTAGAAAATATGTCGGGGATAAAATGAGACGTGATCTATGATGTGCAGGTAATTATGGAAGCTCGCTTTGAGGGTAAGTGCAATGACACCCCTTTTAAAAAGACAAAAAAAGAGAAAGGAACCCGACATTCGAGCCGATGAACGAAGCCGCCACCGCCTTTTCAAGCTTCCCTGCACCGTTGAATTTCTTCTGATAAAATGTGCACATAGAAAAAACTGGCCGCGTATCTGCTCATTTCGTTTGTCTTTGTCTTTGTCGACATTCGCCAAGTAAATGTCTCCCTTCGGTTTCCCGCTCACTCCTCATTTGTTCCTCTTGCGTCGCGCTCCTCCCAAGGTAAACACGCTAAAGGTTTGCTCAAGTCAATTTAAATTTACCGCGTTTCACTGCTCCAGCCCGGCTGTCTTGATGCCAGCGCTGCCGTACGGCGGAAACGCACGTGAATAGATGTGCCCTACTTCAACGTTTATAGAACCGCGTTGCCATAGTCCACGTGCGTTCCAAGAAGAATGTGGAACCTATCAAGTGGAACCTCTCGCAACTGTTGCCGCTTGATTTCTTAAGATGCCACCAGAAGCTATAGGGGCGCGGGCGACAGCAGGCGACAGTGTGATTTTTTACTGCAGTGGATGTGGTATTTCATTTTGCAAAAATCAAGCATTGATGAATTTTTTATAAGGGAACGCCGTAAATATCCCTTGTGTATTAACTTTCTGTCTTATATTTGCGTAACGTTTTGTTATTATTCTTCAATGTAGACAAGTATGAACATATAAACCGGACTTAGACATTCAGATTTGGTTGTAAGTATATAAGACTATTGCGCAGACTTCGTTTCATTTCGGTCGGGTGGCTGAATCGAGTTACAGACACACAGAGAGACATACAGACAGACATACAGACAGACCAAAATTTCTGGGTTGAAGTACCCCAATAAAGACTATCGTCTTTAAAATTACACGACCCAAGATATGGCTGAGTGGATGGTATACAGTAAGATGAACCTACCGCTAGACGAAAAGCAACGGAAATATCTCCGCTTAACATTCGAATGGTTTCGCACTTTTACGCGAAGTATTTGTAGTTACAAATATCGGCGTACCAATGTCGCCGATAACTTGACATAATGGTGGATTTATTGACTGCTTACATAGCATCATGAACTTTTTAACGTAGCCTCATGAACTTTTTTGGACTATGCGCCTAATTTTTTATAACCTCGCATAGAACACATCGTGCTATGGAAAGCTTTAAAAAGCACAGTGTCTTTGTATCGCACACACCAACGCCGCCACTATTTTAAAGGGAGCATTCTTTGCCGAGTACCCCACCGCGCCAACCATGTAACGCCCTGAGTTTTTACAGAAATCCATAGTTGGCGGAAGTAACAAATGTAATCGTTGTAATAGCGTAAATAGAGTGAATGTTTCGAAGAGAAGTAAAAAAATAAAAATAAAAAAAAAACATGTGAGATTATTTTTACTAAATCTAAAAAAAAGGCATCTGACACATGTTTCCCCTCATAAAAAGAAAATAAGAAAGATCGTAAAAAACGACAAAAACACGAATAAAGAAATAGTGAGAACGGATCCAACCGTTCACGTTTTGCATGTGCGGAATAATACACAACTGACGATCTTAGGGCACCTAATCACTCTTATGGTGTACATTGATATCATCGGTAAAAAGATAGAGAAGAAAACTTTTAACAAAAAAAGAAGACAACGTACTTGGCAACTCATACACAATTCCGTGTACAAATATTTCACAATGATGACAAGTGGCGTAAGAATGCTCGGCATTTGCAGACAATTTCCTGTATTTCAGGAGATTTTTTATTCATTTGGCCAACCAGCATTTTTGCGCTAAATATTGCCGGCAATAACGGCCCCATAAGAGAGTGAGCAGCTTATAGCTTTGGACGGTGTTGGCGCCAAACCAAAGCGCGCATGATCGGCTGTCTCTAAATTCAAGGATGTGACGGGGGCAGGGCTCTCGCCTGAAGGGCGAGCGTCGCACTGCTTGGGCTGTAGTGGCGAGTGGTTGATTGGATGGGGCGAAAGAAACAAAAAGGAGGAGGAACAGGATGGATGAAATGATGACAAAGGGAAAAAAAGCGCTCACGAAGCATTTAAAGGACGAGGCTGGGACAGAAATGAAGACAATGATAAAGGGCCCGCTGTTGCAATCGGAGTGAAAAAGGATGGCATGGTGGAGGGAGAGAGAGAAAGCGGGGCAATTGAATCAATTGGACCCTCTATTCTTGCTGCCTGTTGCGCACTGCGAAGTGAAAGACGGAGTTCAGTAACACGGCTAGGCGCGGCCCGTACTACTTGCAGGGCGTGTGGAGGTGGTCCGCTTTGGGTAGGGTGTTATGTGGGGTGCCTAATATGTGGAAAACATTTTCATAGCCTGAGGACGTCTCCGACCAGACGCTGCGACCCCTCGAGGACACGTGAAGACTGCGAACGAAGGTAAGGAGTGGGATATTTCCTCAGTGGTCGCATTGCCGCTGCTGTAGTAGGAAGTGAGAGCATGGTTTTTGTTGCAAGGGCAGGCATATGGGCCTTTGTATAACCCCTGCTACATCTCTAATGAATAATTCGCTCTACCGCCGGTCTCCAACTTTCCCTTACCACCCCGCAGCTGTTTTGGCAGTTCATGTCCCCATGGAGGCATGTCTTCTCCCAGCCCTCAGTGGCTTTTCTCCGTTCTACAAAAACAAAGGAGGTCGATTTGCTCTTTTTTCTTACATTTCTCCGTTTCACCCACCTCCTACTACCCTCCTAGCTTCGATACCTACCACCACGCTACATATCACCCCTTCAGTTCGAAGGCCAAGTTGGAGTCCCACAGCGGAATTAGGGTTAGACAGGTTCCGGCAGAATAAAAACTCGGTGAGGCACACAGGAATGCTAATGAATAATGATTTCGCAGGTTTTGAGCTATATGGTTTGGCTCGCTATGTTTTGCCAGTAGCTATGCTACAAAATATTGTTACGTGGTGGTTGGAGCGGTGAGCTGAAGTGATGGAATAAATTTACCCGGTGTCAGCGATCTTTGCGCGAGCATGGCTAGGTTCACAATGGGTGCTTCGTCTTCTTCCTGGATGGACGACACGGTGAAGTGTGTCCCTGTAAGCGTTATCAGGTGCTCGTGTAAATATTTTTAAACGTGTCTGCAAAAACTCTTTTCGGCCCAGCTGTGAAAGCCTTTGGAGTCTGACTTCTATACTTAAGCATGCTTGAGTTTTTACTCAAATCACACAGTAACCTTCTGCTGCTGTGGCGTTTTTCTTTGGGTGCATACAGGAACGGCGGCGCCTGCGCCGAGTTTTTTCGTGGAAAATATACTGCTACAGTGGGAAATGAGAGCAAAAGAAATTTGACCCGCAGATGGCGAAGCAGATTTTTCGTCATCACACCGGAGCGCTCGTATGCATGAAGGAAGTCATACAGGAACAAAGACCTCTTTAGAAAGACTGACGGCTCAAGGCTGGCGCTGGCTAGTTCGCTTCGCGTGCATTTCTATTTCGACGCTTCCGTTAGCAATATTCGAGGTGCTGTCTGTTAACACGAGGCGCATACTGCATTAAACGCTTCTGTTTGTGAACCGTACAGCGAAATTCATACGCCGAATTTCAGGGCTCGGTCTTCCAGGTTTGCACAATCCGGGATTGGAACCAGGGAAAAATACCTCAATGACACTGGACTGACATGCCGCCGCAAACAGAGTAAGTCCTACGTAAGGCTTTTCTTAGCAATAATTCTGAGTTTGGGAATTCTACCAGTGTATGCTACTGTTCGACTTCACATGCTTCTGTTGTGTTGAAAAGAGAAAAAAAAAAGATGCTGATGTTTCTTTGTTCCGTGGTTTGGTTTAGACACAACCGCCTGTGCGGTAGTTTTTGCCAAGATGTAATGTAGGAAAATGTCGATCTATATTGAGAAACCCAAACGAGCAATTTGGGTGCCCAAAATGAAGTATTTAGTGTCACAAAACTATTCTTTATTGTCCCAGCAACCTCAATAATAAAAGCTGGTTTAGTTGAGCACTGTCATTTTTTTCGGCACTACTTAAGTGCCTAACATGAAAAGGTTATCTCACTGGTGCGTTCCATCTAAAAATCGGGGGCAGGTTCAGACGTTGAGAAAAAAAAGGTTTTTTTTATTAGCTATAACTGAAAACCCGAAGCTATTATGGACACCAAAAGAGGTTTAACTCAAAGCTGCACAGCCGCATAGGTATGTATAGGTATAGCTGCAGCTATAGAGCTTCGCGACGAAGGATCTTTATGTATGTGCCCGTACACCATCACACCAACAATAACCCCAGTAAAACGCCGAATTTTAATCTAGTCGGCACTGCATACTGAAAATTCGCTGGCTAAACTTAGACATAACAAATGGGATAACAAAGATACTGGGAGGAGGACCGAATTGCGCTTCGTCTGAGTCCCTTTGTTGTCCCATTTGTTTAGTCTAAGTTTACCCAGCGCATTTTCAGTATGGAGCAGTACCAACTAGCTCCATTCTTGGTCCGTGTGAATAGTAGGCGCTTGCATGCATCGCTTATCACGGCAATAGAAACGAAAAACTATTAAGAATTAGTGGAAAATTGCTGAAGTCGAAACCAGGGCTACCGGAAGAATTTCTCCTATCGTTGACTTTTTCGACCTCAATCAGTACACGATGCATGTGCGGAGCAGTCGCGGGTGTCCGGTTTGTGAAGCGGGTATTAAAAGAGGCATTCCTCGGCACCAAGGCAGATTTTATGTTCAGCCTAGCACGAGGCATCGAAGTCGCTACTATGATGACAATGACATTCCAGGACGAGGCTGGGGTGCCTTGAATGGGTCGAGCACGTTATTGTGGGGCAGTCTCATGAAAACACTACAGAAGCTGCCAAGTGAGCACGGGAAGCTTTCTATGCGAAGCAATTGGTGACCTCCCTGGCTCGAAATTTGACGTTCTTCGCACACACGCACCCCACAAAATGGCAGATGGCGGAATGAGTGGACAACTGGCTGTTTAAGCGGGAAGAAAATTTCGGCAAATTTGGTTCTTGATGGGATTCGTACCAGGGGCCTCTGGAATGCGAAAGTGGCATGCATTACAAAACAAACAATGAACAAAGAACAATGAAACTTATTGGCATCATATAAAAAGTTCACGATTACGGAGGGCGGCAGGAAAAGCTGCCTCAAAGGACAGCTTGACAGAGCTGCGGGCCCCCTTGCGGAAGCAGCCCAACACAACGAATAAAAAAATTAACAATCGCATAGAAATAAAATTTTCATGGTGTCTTATGTGATCGAATAAAAGGTATACAACAAAGTAGATATACCCCTCAATAAGCACCAAAAAAGAAAGACATAGGCGCGTTATAAATGGCCATGTCAGGCGCTAAAAATACCACCACAGTTCACGGAATCTAGCGTACTAAAGGTGAACCGATCGCAACGAAAAGGGGACACCGAACAGTCCAATCAAAAACGGCAAGCATGTGTTTGTTCAGGATGGTCGGCTTCTCTTTTTTGGATCGAATGTACCCTCCCGGCCAGACGGAATTCTGTCAAGAGGTCTGCTTTACTAAAGGTGGACCGGTTGACTGTGTTGCGGCCTTCAACTTGAAAACGTGATTTGCAGACATGTGCCCAGACCTACGTGAGTAATGTAAGCATGTACATCGCAGAAACGGCAATCACGGGAGTGTTATAGCACATTCACGCTACCTGTGCTCATTTTGACAAGGCATGCCGATGCGGGTTTCGGACGAGTCGTAGTAACGGTTAGAAGAAGAAAAGAGGCGAAGAGAAAACAAAAAAATAATGAATGCGTTGCGACCTTCAAATATAATGTGTTTTGGAGGCATTTTCTGAGTCCTGCAGGAGTAATGTCAGCACAGCATGCTAACTACAGACGTAGAAATTAGAGGAGTAGTAAGATAGTTTAACACATAATATTCTCTTGCTTGGCGAAGCGAACGTGGGTGTGGGATCCGGATCGTAGTAACCAAGAGATGAAGAAAAAAGTCTAAAAAAGTAAACGATAATAATAGGAATAATGAAAAAGCACGTCAGGCAATTGGAAGCCCATGCACTTGCCATGACTAAATCATAAATGCGAACTTGTGAGACGTTTTTGTTTTCGAAATGAGCCAGATTTACCTAACGCGAATTTGAGAAACAAGCGGAAGTTCGTTACCGGACTTAAAGATCATGCCGTCAAATCTCTTATATGATATATTTTAGATGTCAGCTCGGGGAAGTTTATGGCCACAAGTAATTAAAAAGTATGCCGTGAATGTGAGCAATGTTTGGGGGATAAGCCGGGATTTGGTTCATATTGAATTGAAACACTCAAATTAGAGCTGCATTAGTGTAAAAACTTCATTTAACTTGACTTTAAAGCATTGTGCGATTGAGTTTTGGTGGAAAAGGCATTGAAATATGCAACAGGGCCTCAAGAAAAGTAGAAATGTACACGGAGAGCAGATGAGTCCTCTCGGCACCGTTAGAAGCTGTTTTCGAATCCTTCCGTAGGATACTTTTCTTAGGCACGCCTAAGGCAGTTGCAAAGAACCCAAGCCCTTCATTGGTTTGCATTATTTTCCAAAACTCTTCACAAGGAGGCTGGTCATATTTTCTTCTTCACTTTAACGAATTGGTTTGTTCTGTCAATGGGGGAGGGGGTGTATTTTCCAGGGCTTGTATGCGGCGGATATTTCGTTAAGTACGAAATTGTTAAATATGGGAGTAAAAAATAAATATAACCAGAAATATTTCGTAGGGTAGGGTGAGACAAAATGAAATCATTGTTTCCCATCTCTCAGTTTCATTTTCTTCACTTCGTCGTTGATATGTGGAAACTGACCTCTCGCTGATCTTTTAATTGCCGTCCGAATTCATAAGTTCGCTCCGGAAGGGAAAGAAACACTTCCGGAAACACCCACGAAACAGTCTTAACAGTCGAACCAAAAGCGAACGCCCATAGGGCAAATGAATTTGGCTCGTTTCGAGCCGTGAAACACCAGGATCTGACTCACTTTCGAGGCGAACTACGATCTTCGTACGAGTTTTCCGGGCGCTATCTCAAATATTTTGTATCCACCTATTTTTATGAGAAATTTGCCGATTTGTCTTATCACTTCAGTTTTATCCTATGTAGTTTCGGTTTCTGGTTCTGCATTATTCCGAAAAAAAAACGCCTCATGTGTTTGTAATGTTTTCATCAAAAAATATATGCCGTTCTTTCAAAATACTGCAGCAACAGTGACAGGCGTGTTTCATCTTTTGACCTTCAATGACGTCTACACAACGTCTAATCGTCTTTTCATTTTCATCTTCTTCAGATTCGTCGAAAGGAGCAACCGGGATGACATGGCAGAAGCCGTAGGCGGTGGCCGTTCCTTGCCGGTGCCGGTGAAGTGGCGGCCGGTGCCCTTAGCCTTCCGGGCGTACATCTACGCCATCCAAGGCTACTTCATCGAGGTCACATTCACGGCACTCTACGACTTCCTGGCGGGCACGGGGGGTATGCAGCTGCGTGGCTGTTCCAGCATCTGGAGCCTTTTCATCTACTCCGTCGCAACCTTGGTGATGGAAAGGGTAAGCACGCACCTCCGACAACTGGGACTACCGCTTCTGGTCATTGCACTCGCCCACACCTTGTGGATGTACGCCTGGGAGTTCACCACGGGATGTCTGCTGAGGGCGATAGGAGGATGTTCGTGGGACTACCAGCACTACCGGTACAACTTCGCTGGCCTGGTGACGCTCGAGTACGCACCGTTGTGGTTCCTGCTGGGTGTCACGTTTGAACTCTTTTACGCTCCAAACATTAAACGTTTCGGATGGCTGGACAACTCAATTTCGTGGGAATAAGAAAGTCCCTTTCGACACACTCTTTACGAGTTCTCGTAATAATCGTTATGCTCTCCGAGCTATGATGTCCTCGTAATGCTGAAAAGTGGAAACGGTGCATAACGCAATACACTGGTCTCTCGCCACTAACAAGAAGATATTTGGATGTCATCCCTGAATTCAATTTGGTTCAGTGGTGTTTTCTTATCAACAGAGGAAAGCATACAGTGTTAGGAAAAGGACTCAAAATCAGAGACGGCAGGGGAACCTCCTCCAGGAACCTCCGCTGTGTCTAATGCATGGTTTGCGCATTATGTCATACCCTTTTGAGTTACATCTTGTGAGTTCACCTCATCTCAGCGGAGCCCAAGAATCAAACATGACATATCGTGCGCATGTGAAAAGTGCTTATAAGCACGCCTGCGACGGGAATGTTTTAACCTGTGGTCATTTTGCGCTGTGAAGAGTATTTTACTCGGGCCTAGGTAACATGAGCGAGTGCCGACGGTTCCCTTAAAGCTTTTTTTCTTCGTTATGGAATATGGACAACGATGTCTGCTGTATAACCATAACTACTCGTATTCACTACACTACAAGGAATGGTTCTGCCTTATCACGCAAGTTGAAAATCTTCTTTAGGCCTGAAAATTCCGTCACCAGCAACTGGAAAGATGGTTGAAACAATGCACACATAGAGAGGGCGCCCCTCCTGTCTTTCATTTATCCGCTTGGAGGGATGTCGAAGTTCTGTTATCACCAAATAGCCCACACTTCTACATAGATACCAACATGAGTGAAGAGACGCAATGGGTAATAACACGTACACTGGGGCAGTGTCTCAGTCTGAACACTTGTCACTTATAATATTGGCCGAAATACTGAACATCGAGAAACTCCAGAGCACCACACACCGAGAAATGGGATCGTGCATTATGCACTATGAAGGTGCACCATCACGATGCATTGTGCGAGCAATCAATCATACTTCTGGGATTGCTCATTCACTTGGCCTGGATATACAATGTGGCAAAATAACTGGGGGATTATCAGGGTAGCCAACGGCTCTCGAAAGACGACACTAAGATAAGTGGAAGATCAGAAACTCGACAGAGCATCGGAGCGAGACCATTCGGAGGCAGAGGACAGACTAGGGAATGCAACAACAGAAGTGCTGGATAATCACATGACCGGCCTTTGTCCTGCAGTGCACACCAACGGAAGAGATTTTCAAGCGAAGCTTTTAGCCTTCCACTGATGTAGTCTGTAGTCCACCCGCACCACACTGCAGGAAATCCAACTTTCCCTGACTTTGATGATGGTTCTTCGTGAAGTGAAAAAACTAAAACAACGCATCCCGTGGTCGGAGTCGAACCTGGGTCACTCACGTTATGAAGCCAACTTCTGTTCGATTGCGCCATTCCGGCAAGGATAATGGATTTGGAGGTGTGTGCATGGACGTGCAAAATTAGACCTAAAATGCTGCACTCCTCCGTAAACGACAAAGATGGTTGGTCATGATGGTTGGACGATGTGTGGATGATGGTTGATGAGGGGATGGGTAGGGTCCTCTAGCTTCTAGATTTGTTTGTTTGGTGTTGGAATTGATTTTGGAAAGCTTCACGCTCCCCCGTTGTTGCCGTTTATACAGAGGGATGTTGTTCGTTCTGAACTTGATCTCCTCCCACTACAGTGATCCTGGCTACTCAGTGAGCGCTAACGCTTATCCTGGTGGAGGAAAAATCACAACAGACTGCTCTTACAATCCGACGAGAGCAGTGTGCCTTGACGTCTATCCAACGACCTAAATGTTACCGCTCACGTCTTACCCATAATCAGTGTACTGGGGCAAGATCAAATGAAAGAACCTCTTTCTACGCTAACTTGCTGTTGCTTATGATGATCATGACAATGGCGGTGGCCGAGAAACTGGATGATCACGGCGGTGGTTCCTCTGGAGTATTTACAGTGGTATCGCCGTACAATAAGTTTCCGAAGGGGGAGGACTCCACCCTGTGAAGTCTTCGAACGAAGGAAGCGGCTTTTGCGCCATATTTGGCAACTTGTGACTTTACGGCAGTTTGGTCACAGAAGCAGCGGGGGATTTAAAATTAAGTAGTATTACTGGGATTTTTGGCAACTCGGTATGACAGAACTTCGATATAACGACACGTTAAAAATCACACAATTGTCCTAATAACCACAACTACAGCCGGGATGGAGTCTTCCAGGCCACTTATGAGGTATTGCGTCACAGAAAGAGACACCGAGGTAAGTCTGCAGCCTGTGAGAAGGCGTAGTTCGCCGCACACATAGATATCGACGTCTGTTCGAAAACGGGCTTATGGCTGTGCCGGCTGTAATTTGTAGTGAGACACCTCCGTCTACCTAGAGCTGAATTTTTTTATATCATCCCGTCTTTATTTATTTATTTATTTATTTATTTATTTATTTATTTATTTATTTATTTAATACCCACAACGCCAGGGGCATTACATTGGTTGGGGGGGCGAGGCGGAAGCACACAATAAAAGAATACAGAGCTGCAATCTGCAGCACATCGGCCTTGCGGTATATCAAAAATACAAAACATCTGTGCAATGCAGATATGCACCTTAGAACGAAAAAAAAACAGTGTCAAAACAAGCAAAACCCGTTACACCAACTTTGAAAAGAACGAATCATTTGATATTTCCGGTCGCGAATAATCCGGGGGGGGGGGGGGGTAAAAGGTAAAAGGACGACTGAAACGAAAAGTATTCCCTCACTTTAAATGCTTGATCCGTTCGGTTTGATGTGTATTGAGGAGGAAACATATATTTTTCCGGTACCTTTAAGGTTTTACAAATCGTTACTGGAAAAGCAGACGCCACACGTTCCAATTTGTCTAAAAACAGCAATTCCTAGATAATGCCAAGTAACTGCATTTGCGACGGTACTGTCGCCGTCGTGCCCAGATCGCAACGTTGCCTTCGGTATCGTGTGGGCGAGTTCAAACCATCGACTGTTTCTGCGAAAGACAGGGCTCCGACAAGACGACTTCGAAGACATAATAATGCCCCCCTGCTTGATGCAAACAATCTTAGCACAAACGCTCCTTTTAATATAGGTGCATTTAGTAATTGCAAAGACGTGTTTATCTTCAATTGATTGATTGATTGATTGATTGATTGATTGATTGATTGATTGATTGATTGATTGATTGATTGATTGATTGATTGATTGATTGATTGATTGATTGTAGGGTTTAACGCACCGACGCAGCGCAGGCGATGCGGCGCGTGGTAGTGGAGGGCTCCGCATTATTTTTACCACCTGGGGATCCTTAAAGTGCACCGAAATCACGTACACGAGGCGTTTTCGTTTTTCGCCTCCATCAGAAAAGCGGCAACCGCGGCCGCTAATCGAACCCGCCTCCTCGTGCCCAGCAGCACTACTACTGAGCCACCGTGGCGGGTTTGTATTTAGTTGGTTCAATGAGGAATCTTCTAAGTATTTGCATGTCTTTTCAGTCTCGCAGTAAGCAAAAGCTTCAGAACCTTCTACTCTTTCGTGAATAATTATATTCAATTAAAGCGGACGACATGGGATCTAGTAACGAGGGAACTGAACTGAAACATGTCCTCCTTCTGCCGGCACCCTATCTAGAGCTTGCTACATTTCAAGATAATGTCTTTGTTTGCTTTGTTTATGTTCTTCAGGCCTCGAAACGACGCATCACTGTCAATTTTGCCCCGTCCTTTGCTCGCGTTACATTCATAGAACAAAACCAAAGCTGTCGCTGTTGCAACTCAAACAAACAAAGGTCCAGCCTTGGGAGAAACGCCATTTAGAAATGTGTGCCGAAACAGCATTAAGCTTTAACGGATCCGCGCAATACTCGCTCAAGTTTTCACTCCATATCCTCCGCAGAAGTTTGGCTGCCGTGTGATAACGCTCTTCTTATCCTTAAGGACACAAACTCCGCGCACGAAATAAAGTCTGTTTGAGGGAGCAAGACATCGGAACATCGCGTTATGGTGTTTTTTCTTTTTCGCAACATTGGAGGTAGTTCTCGAACATAATTACTGAAAAAGAGAAGCACTATCCGAAATCACGTTTTCCGATACGAGTAAAGGAAACGGGAAAGTTTTCTGAAACCTTCTAACGCTAGGACATTCACAGTATGCCGTTGCATTTTTTATTTCAAGTTAAAACTTACTAAAGCCAAACGAAGACCTTATTCGCGCAATTGCCACATGTCTTAAAATGCCACTGCAATACAGTTGAAATAGATCCCTACAAGACCACTTTCCGAGCCGAATGTGTGTCACCACTGCGAAAGACGTTTCTTTTACTTGAAAACTGAGATGTATGAAAATTGTGTTTCTTTTTCGTAGTCTTTTTCACACCTTGTATACAGTTTTCTCCCCTCGTTAGAAGGCGTCGTCTAGGAGTGCTTAGGTGAACTCAAGCGTCGAAGGGCCGTGTTCTAAAAAATGAGGGAGACGTTTACAACTTTCCTAGAATTGGAGCGCGGAAGTTCAGTTCGACCTCTTCATGATTTGCTGTTGAACTTTGTGTTTGCGGCGAAGCCCGTCACCTCTTGAAGCGCCCCATGGACAGTCCCCTCGATGATGATGATGGTTTAAGTTTAATGGCGCAAGGCCGACATGGGCAAAGAGCGCCAAATACAAAGTTATTTGATAAGGAGGGAAATCGGATAAAGCCAGTTAAATACTATTAGCACGTCTGGTGTAAAGGGCCAGGGTGAAGAACGTGAGTGGTTAAAAGATAAATACGGTGGCTGGTGTATAGGACCAGGGGTAAAACTATGGGTGATAAGAGATGAGTTGTAAGAAATGAACTTCAGATAGGAACCTTAAGGTTCGCTGAACAGAGAACATGGCATCATCTCCTAAGAAGTATGACGGGTGTGGTGGAATATGTCGTGTGTGTAGTTGTGGGAAGTGTTTTCGTCGTGTAATGTCGAGTGCCTTACATTGTATGAGCATGTGGATCACGGATAGGGCCTCTCCGCACCTGCTGCACAGAGGTCTTGGAGACCCCGTGAGAAGGCGCGAGTGCGTTGCATGAGTGTGCCCTATCCGTAATCTAGCCAAGGCGACTTCAGTGTATCTATTACGTGTGTCGGTGGTGTATGGTCCCAAGTGTGGTTTTATTATGTGTAACTTGTTGTCTGTTTGTTCACTCCAGTGTGTTTGCCATGTTTTGCGAAGTTGTTGTCTGATGTGTGGTTTCACGTCGGTGTAGGGTAATGTGGTTATGTCTACTGTATTCGTGAGTGTAGCAGCAGCAGCCATTCGGTCCGCTGCTTCATTCCCGGCTATACCACAGTGGCCAGAGACCCAGCAAAGAACCAGTTCAAATTTGCGTACATACACCGACATAATACCCTTGACTATTAGATTTACAACGTGATTTTTTGAAGACTTTGTTGACGACAACGCCCGCACGACACTGAGGGAGTCTGTATATATAATGGATTGTGGGATGTGACTTTGAAGGATATGATTAACAACAAGAAGTACACCATAAGCCTCTGCCGTAAAGATACTGGTATTACTGTTAAGAGTTCTAGTGACATTAAGGCCGGGCCCATGCGCCGCGCAGGACACAGAGGTGGCAGTTTTAGAGGCGTCCGTATAAAATTCAGAAAATTGATACTTCTGCTGCAAATACAAGTGCTGCACGTGGGAGCTCGGTTTTTATCTACATGTGTGAAGGATGTGTCGCATGATACAGGGCGGAAATGCCATGGTGCTATAAAATCTGTTTGAGAACTTTGTATGGTGTCTAAAAAGGAGACAGAAAGCTCTGACGCTTCCTCTCTAACTCTGTAAGAGAAGGGCGCAGAGAACGATGGTCGGTTTAGGAGTAGTGCAGTCTGAGACGTATCAGAAAAAGCCGATTTAAAAGGATGGTGTGGCATAGATGAAATTTTAAAAGCAAAAAGAAGATCTGTGTATGCTCGCTGACGTTGTAGGCTCCACTTATTACACTCCACATAGAGGCTTTCGACCGGGCTAGTCCGGAAGGCGCCACATGCCAACCGGAGCACCAGATGAAGCACTGGGTCCAGCATTTTGAGGGATGTCTTACTTGCTGACCCATAAACAACGCTTCCATAGTCTAATCGTGAACCTATCAGGCTGGTAAAAACACGTAAAAGAAGTTGTTTGTCAGCCCCATATGAAGAGTGGGAGAGAACCTTGAGTATATTCATGGCCTTTAAGCATTTATGTTTAAGTTCTTTTATGTGTGGAATGAACGAGAGCTTTTCGTCAAGGACTACACCTAAAAACTTCTGTTCATTTCTGACTGGAATTGAGACACCATTGAGTTTGATGTCTGGATCCGGCCGAATGCCGCGTCTTTTCGAAAACCAAACACAAGTACACTTCACTGGATTAAATTTAAAACCGTTGCTATCTGCCCAGCCAGCTAGCTTGTTAACACCAAGCTGGACTTGGCGCTCGCAGATAGACAGGTTACAAGACTTAAAGGATAATTGCACGTCGTCTACATAGATTGAGCAGGAAATGGTTGGTGGCAGAGCCTTCCGAAGAGAGTTCATTTTTACAATAAACAACGTGCAACTCAAAACTCCACCTTGCGGAACACCGTTTTCCTGCACATGAACTCTAGAGAGTGCAGTTCCAACTCGCACGCGAAACGTTCTTTCAGAGAGGTAACTGGCAAGCGTGTTCCACATGTTACCCGACATACCAAAGGACTTCAAATCGCTGAGGATGCCGTACCGCCAAGCAGTGTCGTACGCCTTTTCAAGATCAAAGAATACGGTCATACAGTACTGCTTATGGAGGTAAGCATCTTTAATATATGACTCTAACGCAACGAGTTGATCGTTCGTAGATCGCCCCGCCCTCAAGCCTGCCTGACAGCTCTCGAGAAGACCGTTGTACTCTAAGAAGTACACGAGTCTCCTGTTTATCATCTTCTCGAAGAGCATACACAGGCAGCTTGTCAGGGCAATGGGGCGATAATTGGCGGGAGAGGAAGGGTCCTTCCCTTCCTTTAGGAAAGCCACTACTATGGCCTCCCTCCAAGAGCGTGGGAAGTGCCCCGAAAGAAATATTTTATTGTAGAGGTGAAGAAGTGTTTCAAGTGTGTCTGCATGTAAGTGTTGTATCATTGTGTATGAAATCCTGTCTGCACCTGGAGCTGAAGGTTTACAAGTACCGAGTGCGACCTTCAGCTCATGAAGTGAAAAGGGGGTGTTATAGGATGAGTTCGACTTATTAGTGTCTCGCAAGGACTTCTTCTCACATGATGCTTTGTGTTTAATGAAAGTGTTGGTGTAGTGTGCTGAACTGGACACGTGTTCGAAGTGTTGTGCAAGTGTGTTAGCCTGGTCTTCTAGTGTGTCCCCTGTTGTACTAACCAGGGGCAGGCTGTGTGTCTGTTGTCCTTTTAGTTTTCGTATTCGTGTCCAGACTTTGTGTGTGTCAGTGTATGAGTTGATGGAAGTGAGGAAGGTGCGCCAACTCTCCCTTTTCGCCTCACGACGCACTCGCTTCCCAAAAGCCTTTGCCCGTTTAAAAGAAATGAGGTTATGTGACGTGGGGTACCGCCGAAGGACACCCCACGCCTTGTTCTGGGCCTCTCGCGCCCGCCTGCAGTCCTCGTTCCACCAGGGCCTCCTTGGGTTGCGGGACCCACTGGAGGCCTGGGGAATGGACTTTTCGGCAGCGTCGAGGATGTGCGCCGTGACGAGTTGGGCGGCTTCCTCCACGTGCAGGTGTTTTATGGATGTGTGGTGTAGTTGAGATGTTTGTGTGAATGTGCTCCAGTTTGCTTTTGATTCATTAAACCTTTTATGGGAAGATGGACTGCTCGGGCCTATACCTATATACGTTATTGAAGTGGGGAAATGGTCACTACCATATGGGTCCGTGCCCACACCCCACTCAAGACATGGAAAGAGAACTGCGGAACCAATAGCCAAGTCAAGATGCGAGTATGTATTGTGTCCTAAGTTATGGTATGTAGGCTGTTTTTTGTTGAAAAGGCATGCTCCGGAGGATGTAAGAAACTTCTCTATCAGGCGACCTCGGGCATGCGTTCTAGAGGAGCCCCAAAAAGAGTTGTGCGCATTAAGGTCGCCTGTTATGATGTATGGTTCGGGCAGCTGGTCGACCAGCGCCTCGAAGTCAGAGCTCAGAAGTGCAAAATCAGGAGAGATGTAAATGGAGCATACCGTTATTAACCTATTAAATATTATCGTACGGATTGCTACAGCCTCAAGGACAGTGTTTAGAGTAACAGGGTGGCAGGCTAAGGATTTCCGGGCGACAATAGCCACACCTCCTGAAGAGTGTGTGCAGCAAACCCTGTCCTTTCTGAATACCATGTACCTATTTAAGAAATTTGTTTGTTTAGAATTGAGGTGGGTTTCCTGGAGACACATGATACTTGGCTGACTGGCATGCAGAATCTCATACACATCGTCAAGATTTTTAAGGAGGCCTCTGCAGTTCCATTGGATGATGTTTTCTGTTCCCATTATTTAAGTTTAAGAATAACTGGAGTGTGTGTGTGTGTGTTTGTTCATGTGTCGTCTTTCGGGGCTGTTATTCTAGGATTTTTAGGCTTTTCTGTCTGCTTTGACATCGGAGGCCGCTCCTTGCGCTGCGTAGCAGGCAGGAACGGCGTGACATCCATCTCCTCGTCGGATGCCAGAAGGGTGCCCGGCGGACCAGGCCCCCCGGACTTGGCCCCCTTTCGGGAGCCCTTCGTTTGAGCCGCCACCGCCGAGGGCGTCCGGGGCACCAGAGGTGGCACGGGAGGGGCGGTGGCGGCGGGAGCCGATGCGGGGCCCCCGGTGTCCATCCGGTCGGCAACCTCCAACGCACTGGAGGACGGGGAGGCAGAGGCGGGAGCGGCACCGGTCCCCACAGAAGAGGTTGTCACCACAACCGCTGCTGCCTCAGCAAGCGGCGTGGCAACGGATTGGGCTGCCTGAGGCACCCCAGGGGGGGGGCAGAGTAGGGACCAGGTCAGACTCGCTGAACTGGGTCCCTGTGGACACCAGACGCCGCTCCGCCCCCCGGCGAGCCGCGTCGGCGTACCTCCCCAGGGGGAAAGAGGCGAACCTCTTTCGCGCCTCTGGGAAGGTGATGTTTTCAGTGACCTTGATGTTAATGATTTTCTTTTCTAATTGGAACTTTTCACATTTTCTGGAATAGGCCGCATGTGGGCCCTGGCAGTTTACGCAAAGAAGTTGTTGAACGTTACAGTTGTCGGACGGGTGGTCGTGCTGGGCACATTTTGCGCAGGTCAGTCGGCCGCGACAGGAGTTTGTGCCGTGCCCGAACCGTTGGCACTTGAAACAGCGCCGCGGGTTCGGGATGTCCCAGGCAGCACAGGACTGTTCGGCCTAAAACAGGCCGGTGTACTTTGGCCGGTGATTTTCTGTCCGGCCGTTTTCCGGCAGCCATGTTCGGCCCATGTCCAAATGTGGGCCTTTTGGCCGTATACGGCCGTACTCCGATGGCTGTCCAACGGCCAGTGTCCGTCGGCCAGTCGACCGGCTTACAGTCATACGGCCAGATTCCAGCCGTAGGGCTCCGGCCATTCCAAAGCCACCCGTGTACGGCCGAAGTACGTCCGCCGGAGGACAGCCGAGATGCGGTCGTCGGACTCCAGCCGGACTACAGCTACCGGAAATACGGACGTGCTACGGGCATTGGAGTTCAGCCACAGTACGTTAGCTGTACTGAGGCTGGTCACTGCATGTCGCGCAAGCAGATGACTCATTCGCGCAGTGCAGAAGCAGCACAAACCCAGCATTTCGGGTCCAATGCAGCCACATCAAAGTGAGTTCGCGCGCAAGCACCAGCCGTCAAGCTTTCAGCGCAGCTTTGCTTAATTACCAGCCTCAGTTGACAGCAAAATTCATTTATTAAACAGTGCTCACAAATTGTCGGTCCTTTAATTGCTGTGCCTCTTTTACTGCCGAACACAGAAAATATTCAGTTCTTTGTAGAGCTTGAATAGATGTATTGTCCAGATCCTGATATCCTCTGTGGGGCGGCTTACCTGTAATAAACGGGGAAAGAGGAGGGGGGGGGGCGGCGGAGGGCGCATACTTTAGTGGGTTGAATTTCAGAGAGATAAATTGCGCCGCTTTTAGCCAATTTCTTTTAGGGCAATATTCCGGAACACTTTCATGCAATGACTACATAAACTATTTTATAACAGTTGCTTGACCAATTTTGATGTATATAAAACCGGCGTGAATGCCTTTACGAAGCGTTTTGGTTCTCAACAAAACACTCAGGAGCATTTAATAGAACTCCTTCACAAAAAAGTATGTCCAGTTTTTTGCCCATTTTTCTTGCAAGACATTTTCTACTCGATCAACTTTTCTGATGATCTTGCGCAGGGCTGATCCTAAGAAGGAGCGAACAGGTACTTTCATTTTCAATCTATTTTAATGTTGTTTTCATGAGTGTACGTCCACACCACTCAATAGTCCAAAAGAACTTAATTTTCTTCTAATGTCATACTACGTTCAAAAAATTCTAGACGCGTCGCGAATGACGCCCTGCTTCAGGTGGCTGCAGTCGTATCCCTTTGTGTTCACGCAAGGAAAGGCGCAAAATTAGAGTTACATAATTTGTTTCAAACCAATAACATAGCAATGGTAGCATGTATACAGGAAACCTTGCATACTGCAACGAATAGGGCAATAAATATTTTATTGGTCAAGGTTGAATGCGTAGGGTTCTCAACCCGTCGGAGGCAAACTTGCGCCTCTGGAAGTTTATTTATTTATTTATTTATTTATTTATTTATTTATTTATTTATTGTTTTTTATTTGTTTATTTATTTATTTATTTATTTATTTATTTATTTATTTATTTATTTATTTGTTTATTTATTTATTTATTTGTTTATTTGATGCCTGCTTTCCTTTGCATGCATTACAGAAGGGAGATACATAACACTAAGCATTAAATATGAGACAAAATAACAAAATAATTCTACAAAGCGCGCTGAAAATCGTCAATATAAATAGTTAATGCAATCATACGTCGAAGATAATTACACTGAAGCATTGATGTAAAATAAAAGGAATCGCGCAAGGCGTCGCCTTTAAAGAAAAGTTAATAATTTGCTTTAAGCTAGCGGTCCCACTTTGAGATATGTAGAATGGCGCTTGGACATACTTCTCCCCTTCTACAACAGTTTTGGAATAATAGATATTACGAAAAAGTTAAACCTGTGGTTTCGTCTGTGATCTTTCACGTCCTGCCATTTCAGTTTACTTTTACTTTCTCTCATGCTAAGTTGAGCGTGCCAATTACCTAATACGAATTGCACTGACATATTGTGTATGTTTTCGAGCGTATCAACGAGCTCTTTGGTGTAGGGATCCACGAAAACACATGCGTACACCAAGATTGAGCGCACATGAGTGAAATACGGTTGTTCTTTTCAGTTAGATGGAGGTTCACTGAAATTTCGTCTCAGAAAGCCAAAAACATATGCAGCCGTAACTTTTATGGTGTGAACCTGCCTATTTAACCTCTAACCACTCGCTAAATAAACTCCTAGGTATTTATATTCCTCGGCCGTTGTCACAGCAGCATAATTTACGGTATACGTATCCAATTGGAATGAAGGTTTTCTTGTAAAGGTGCCGTTAACACACTGTTTAACATCCAAAAATGTTTCTGAATCAGCACACCAGGATGTTATTAAATGCGAATAAAGCTGCAGGTATACGGAATCACGTTCATTCGCTATAGTCCGGTTAACTACACAGTACTTTTGAACAAAGCTATAGGGCCAATAGTAATAACAATGCAAAAACCGATTCATTCAGTTCATAGGATGAAATGTACTACGCAGAAAGTGATATGCAACACCATCATTTGCTTTTCTGCAGTCCAAGAATATAGTCAACAACTTTAAGCTTATCTATTGCAAGAGCCAAATCGTGCGTGAACTCAACAATCTGCGTTGAGCAAGGAAATCCTGACAAAATCCGTGTTTGCTAGGATGCTGGCGATTTTGTTTAACCAAATGTGTCATATCCCAAGAGTAGCTAAGCTCACCTTCAAACATCGGAACTAAATTAACAGCTAGGCTTCGTCAGTGACAAGGCACTGTTGTTATCGCAAACTTAAAATATTTTTTTTTCTAAATAGGCAGTCGTAAAATCCCCTGAAGTAACATAGTGCAGGGCATGAAGTTGATCCTACCAATGCACGAGCGAGTCTCTTCTACGTGTATCACCAACAACATAGTGCAACATTGCTTGTCGCAGTTTAATTGTAAGCAGAATAACTTGCGCTTTTGCTCACACTTGCCTTTCTTTGGTGGGGAGTCCTTGACATGGTGGCGGTTTAGCTCCTGCGTGGTTGCCGCTTGCTCGATGCCCTTGAAGGCCAGTTATTTTGGTGAACCATCTCCATCTCGGATAGGACATCTCTGGCGGATCGATGTCTCCAATGCTCTCCATTTCTTGAGTGGGCGAATAGCCTCGAGATGATGCGTCGACGAAGCCGGAGGCAGAAGCGTGGTAGCGGCGATGACTGGCGAGGCTTAGCTCACCCGTCGGTGTGGCACAGTCTTCTTGTGGCAATAAATGACATTTCGATGGCCTAAAAGGTTCCCTGCTAATGTCCAGTGGGTCCTTGTACCTTGCCCGTTCACCGAGAACACTCATTACTGTTTGACAAACGATGTTTGTTCATTTAAAACGTAGAAACACGGAGCGGATGAAAAACGCGTCCCCGTCGTTCGGCTCCCTAACGGCTCTTTGTACCCCCAGAAAAAAACCAGTCGGTCTCCTTCCAAACACGTCTGTGCATGAATTCTCGGCGCCCAGGCGCGAGCCGTTGTTCGGCTGGATGCCGTTTGCCGAAAAAAGGACGTATAACCAGATACCTTACGTAGGCCGGTCTCCTCTTGAACACCGGTTGCCAAATATTCTGTAGCCATTCGCTGGCCGTAATTCGGCCGAAGACAGCTAACCGAATGCAAAACGTATATTCTGGCGCCGTACGTCCCCCGGACGCGCGGTTTACCGTTGAAACAACGAATGCACGGCAGCCGCGCTCCGGCCGGTCTCCTTTCGAACACCAACTGCCGCAAGAATACGCATATTCTGTGGCCGGTCGCTTGCCGTGCTTCGGCCGATTACCGCTTCCCGAAGAAAAAACGGATGCCCTAAGGCCGTACTTCGGCCGTTCTCTTTCTCAACATCGGCAGCCGTAAGAGAACTGAATATCTGGCAGCCGGTTAGCTGCCGTTGTGCGGCCGGACACGGGCGGACGGAAAAATGCCGAAGCGCTGGTTGCCGAATGTTGGCCGTTCAACGCATGATCAGTGGCTGCCAGAACCTGGATGCTGGCCGGACATGCCAGAAAGCGGCCATAGACGGGCCGGTCTTGGGGCACACTTTCTGTGCCGCCTGGGGTACGGCCGGACTGAACATCGGATGTAACCTGCGTTGATGAATTCTGGAAGGATGGACTTGTCAAAGGTTGGGATGAGGTGCTTTGTCGCTATTTGTTTATCATCTGTGCGGATGGTTATGCGCCTGACCGCTGTTACGCCCTGACTACGAAGGCCCTCCAGCAGGTCAGCTTCAGATTCATTTAGTAGGTCATACTCGGAAATCACGCCCTGGGAGCTGTTTAGGCTGCGGTGGGGCGTGACTCGGATTGGCAGATCGGCGATGCTGGTTTGAGCAAGAAGTTTATTGGCCTGATCCTGGCTACTGACCTCGACAAGAATTTCACCGGTTCGATGTTTTTTGGCCTTATACGACCCTCCAACAATACCGTCAAGAAACTTGGAAATGAGAAATACAGACTTTGAAGCAAGAGGTTTTGATTGGTCTACAGATTCCATCACGATGAAGCGAGGATAGTTGTTTGGTTTCGGAGGACTCAAGTTAGCAAGTGGTGGAAAAGAAACTTCGGTGCGGCCCCTTTTCGGGGGCCGATCACGTTTGGGGGGGGGGGGGGTTTAGAAAATGCCATATAGCATAGTATAAAAGCAGGGAGACGGGGGTACTTTCTTCTTTGACCTTACCCTGGTAGCCAAAGAGGTCCCGGAGCTCCCTGCCTGGTGAACAGACAGGGAGCCCATCCGCCGGAGCTTGACCTGGGCTCCGACGGCCACCGTTCGTGGTTTCTAACCCTCCACCTATAAACACATCGCCACGGTTGGATCCAGCTTATGTTTGGGGGCTCGGGGTCCTCGGTATCGCCAGTACCGTCACCAAGATTACTCAAGGTGCCCCGTGCGGGGGACAGTCCCCTCGGGAGCTGATTCCGCTCGCTATTCATCGCCACGAGCCTTCTGTGTACTCTCTTTGGTGCATCCACCTCATAATGGGGCTCGAATTGCACCTGCAGCAGAAGCCTACCCGCCATTGGCCACGCTATTTGCTTTTTCCTGCGCGCGATATGTCGCCTTTCCAGAACCTTCTTCCGATTTTCCCACAGCAATACTCGTTCCCTTTGCTAGAGCACGCTTTGATTTTCTGTGAGACTCGGTGTACCTCCCAACGATTTTCAATAAGGTGCGCGTCCTATGAATTTTAGAGATTTAGGGCAACCGCCTAAATTTTTTATCCCGAATGTTGCTCGGGAGCAACAACTCAAAAGATATTTTGTTTCTCTAGCACTTTTTTTTTTCAGTATTAACACCATCGGTTAACAGAGAAATAATTCCGGACCTTCAAAAATGAAAAAAATAGGGCAGCACGTACTTCCCCGTTCTGAAAAAAGTCTTCTTTAGGCCTGTCAACTCCCATTGGTCCCGAGGTCTCAATGAGCTAGTGCTAGGTAAGAAAATTTGTGCAATTTCGTTGCTGTTACAAGTGACAGCAATACAAACTTTACGTTATTCTCTTCACTTTAACCAAATATGATACTGGTCAACGTAGCTTTCTTGTTCAAGTGATATATGGGCAGCCAGTGCCCTGTGCTTCCCAGTGCCCAGTGGGTCATTGTGGCCGTCCTAGTGAACGAAATATTTTTCTGACTTCATATGTGTGATGGCGGAAATCATTTAAGACAATGAAAAGGTTCTCACAATGGTAAATAAAAAATAAAGCTTTAGGCATCAAACGGATGAAAAGAAAACAAACCGAACCACAGCTTCAACGTTCTATGTACCACAGATTTTTCGTAGCTTCCAACGCGCATGCTTGTAACAAAGACCTAAGGATTTCTCCTGAAAAGGCTTTTGTCACGCCGAGGATGCTGTTCTTCGGAGAATCCGGCTGCTCTATAACTGGCTTCACTTTGTGAGAGGACTTGAATCGTCTCGGTTGCTAGGTTTGCACTTCCCGCTGCACTAATGCCGAAGCCGGCATCAATTTTACTCTCCTCCTCGTTCAGTTCTCCGTCCAGTTAGGGTCCATCACCTTGCGCTGCCAAAGTTTCACTGGCATCACAGATCGTCGATGTGGTGCGCCTCCACCGCTCTCTTCTGGACTACAAACATTGCCAATTGTTTTTGTGTACATACCTGTAATAACAGCCTGAGTTTATTCTCTGACGCAGTGCAAGATCCCGAAACAGGTTTGGAGACTTTTGCAGTCTTCTTCTCTGAGACGTGGCTACGAGCGGTAAGCATGGTGCAGAACGGGCTGGGGCACAAGTGATTACGCCTTCCGCTGTGTACAACAGCCATGCTTAGCATAACAAACATATTGTCGGTTGAAAGGTGTTAGATTTGAGCCGGGAATTTCCCAAAGGAAGACAGGTCACAGTGAGAAAAACTTGAAATTTGTAGATTGAACTCGGGCAGCTGGGAGAGCGTAACTTGTGTGACATGTTTTATTTGTAGGATAGGATACTTTTTGTAAAAAATAACTATTAGCCTGCCGATACCGGTTTCGCGGAATATAACAGCGCTATAGTGTGTTTGCGTGAGGCCGACAGGAGCTCTTATTAGTGCGTCTTACACTCAAAAAAGCGGGAGTCAAAAAGGAGTCGCGGCTGCCATCACTCTCTTTGAGGCTTCCATGAGGCTCTTGTGTTACTGTTTTTGAGACACGTGGGGCACAGAGCAGAGTCAACAATTGCCGCAAATGCAAGGAAGACTTTTGGGTGGGTTCGACAGATCTTATTTGATAGCGAGGTGAGGTCAAATCTTTTGGGACTGCACGAGATGAACGTGACCAAGAGATGAAAATGGCGCCCTAATAATTAGCTTGACGTGTTTTTAGTCGTGTTGGTGGTGTTGCTACTTCTATTTATTAATCGCAAGAAATACCTCGTCCCCGCATCCTGGCATCACGTGACGTCGTCCTGATACGCACGGTGCAACCAAGGCCCACGAAACATGGTATTTATACGGAGAGTGAATCGACGGCTTTCTATAGACATCTCAACTTTGCGGGGGAACAAACAATTAAGATAAGACTTCACAAATCATCCTGCGAACTGCCCCACGTCGGGAAAGCCCGTCACCTTCAGACGCCGCAGCGCGCTCCCCGACCCGATCACTCTTTTATCTCCACACTGAACAACCGGGATTCGTAGTCCCCGCTTCCCCTCTCTCGGGGACGGGCGGGATGCTTCGCCCAAAAAACAACGGACCAATTTAGAGACATTAGAAACTCAGAAAACACGGGGACTGTGTGCCAGCTTTCTATGCTCCGGTCAAGGAAGGTTTTCAGGGAAGCGCTGCGTGAAAGTGACCAGCAGATTCCCCGTCTTTTCCCGGCTTTTAAGGTGCGCCCAAACATTTACTTTCACTCAGACTCGGGAAGTGCTCGCCCGCTGTTTTCCAGGAAGAGGGTAATGTCCTGTTTGCTCCCTCGGGAGTAGAGGGTAGAGGAGTGTGGTAAGGGGAGTCACTGAAATTGCGAGACTGCGCACAGCTAATCTATGGGCTCCTCTTTGCGTGTCCACAAGAGTTGTCCGCGTCTTTAACTGAGCACTGTTGAGATCACATACCCGATTCTGCCCACAAAACATATTACGTGTAGTCCTAATGCTTGCATTGATTAACCTAGCTATAAAATACAGCGCATCACGGTTTGTAATGTAACTGGGCAGTGCTTAAGTAGAACGTAAACACCACCAACAGTCTCAGCGATGTAAAACAGTAAATAAAATGATGTTTCTTAATTCAGGTTCCAGCAGCATACTTCCACCTTGCACTGTTAAGCAGGTGCATGAAGCAAGTATTCGACTGTTCATTCATGTGTATAATCACGGCCATTGAAATTAGTATATTTGCAAAGGTACGTCGACGAGTAAATCTGAACATGGCTTCCGCAAACCGAACTAGACACGCAAGATATGTTCAATTTAGAAATACCCAAACTTGCAAGCTTAAAATGTACACTGGCCCAACTATTGCGTCGCAGTCTGAAAAAAAAAGAACGCGTTTTTGCGTGCAACTCCGCGCTCTCAACATGACCAACCCATCACCACCTTGACTGGTAAATCCCAGAATGGCCACTCCGAAAAAGCTTTCATATGAAATGACGCCTCGCACGAGTCTCCCAAAAGTTCAGGTTCCGATCGCACTTACGCCATTTCAGTGTCTGCCAAAGCGGATATCATAACGAATTTCTTTTACACACCATTGTGTTCGCCGCCATCCCGTCATTCGCTAACAGTAAACATTATAGAGAGCCGAGAAGAAAGGATTTGTTTCTCTGCAGGAGCAGCTTTTGAACGAGAAAGAGGGTCAGAAAGATAGAGAGAGCAACTTAAAAATCAGGCCCTTTTCTTAAGAGAAAGATGGTTAAAACAATGAAGCTCTCTCTCGTGCAACCTGAGTCAACGTCAAGGGCCGAAATCTAAAAGAGCTTAGACCGTGTCGACATGAGGCAATCAGGTAAACCTAAGCTTCATAATGTGGGGATCCCAGATTCGATTCCGACCATGGAAAGCGTTCATTTTCTTAAGCGCTTCGCCTTTCACCCCCATCATCACCCCCACCACCATGCGCCATTTGTGGTAACCCATTGCGTAAAGCTGGCGTTCCTGCAGTGCGTTTGGTGTTACGATGTAGGGCGCAAACGATGTATGGAAAGCTTTGGTTTAATAACAGCGATGCGAGCGTATTTTAGCGTTTGAACACAATTTGCATTTTATCCCCTGGTACTCTGAGATAAACTGCGCGCACGTAATAAGCGGTGCAGTATATTCAGCACGCAGTACAGTAAGCACGCAAGCCCGTCGGTTCCCCAAGCTTCATCGGGGTGCCGGCACTCTCATACAAAGCCGAGACGCACCGAAGGCTGTGGAGCGGAGAAAAGGAAACAGCAGACCACGCATAGGGTCTGGAGCTGCCCTTTGGAGCTGCCCCCACCGTGGAAGCCCAATTTCCCCAATGCCCACCCACCTTTTTTTTCACAGGACTGCTTCCCGTTTCTCCACGCAGTCATGGGGAAAACGCGACGATTCGCTGAATTTAGAAAAGGGAGCCCCTTTATGCTGCCAGGGAGCTTTCAACTCAGCGGCCTAAGCGAACGGACCGGGCAGTAGTTTTTGTCTGCTTTTTTTTCTGCCCCGGGGTTTATCGTGTGTGTTTGTTGGCGCCGGTGACGTTCGGAAGACTTGCCGAATACGTCAAGTCTCAAACGGGCGCCACACTGAAGTTTGACCATTGTGTGCTTATTCCTCGGTGGTCGCCTGAGTAAGGTGGCGGTTCGGTGTGTACGTTTGAATTGTAGCGCCGAGCGACGGATGTGAAACGCCATTTCAGGCATTTGACAGTAAAAGAAAGGAAAACTAGAAACTACTCAGTGGGACAAATAAAACAAGGTATTAGACTATGTATTTGTATTCGGAATTCAATTTTGAAGACGTAGTTTGTTGCAAAAGTTACCGGCTTTACTCGCTGCGTGGTGTGCCTTGAGCAGAGCAAGCGTCGCGAAAACGATCATTTTTCGACATGCTTCTCATAGATAAATACCTCAGAGATGGCAGACATGCGAATGAGCCAGATCATTGCATGGTTCAGTCCTGAGGTTGGTTTTTATGCAAAATGTGTTACCGTTATGTTAGTAATAATCCGGGCCCGCATTCACAGAACTGTTCTCACACTGTTCCTGCTATCTTAAGTTCGAACGGCCTTGTGGATCTTGGCCCATTTTAAATTCCGGAACCCTTTCGGACATCCATACTACCAGTGTGTAGGAACGTGCGTTGGTGAGATCCTCGGTCCAGCAAAACAAGCACCGTTCTTACACCTCACGAGTTTCGTCGGTGAGTCGTCTCTGTAGCATTACGTCTTCCTTCGCACTTGCAGGCGACGAACTGAACGCCACGTCCTGAAGCGTCCTGTGCCTCCCGACAGTCAATGCATTTTGCTCTCTTCTGTTGTTGCCACAGGCTGTGTCTTCAGATTTAAAAGCTACGCGCTGTGTGTTCAGGAAAAAAGGCTGTGGTGAAAGCCAATTCTTTCAAGAAATTTTTTTCAACGGCACCGCTATTTTCAAGCAAATGGGGCACATGAGTGATTTTCTTACGGCTGTAGTTGTAAAACAGGTTATTCTTGGAGCTACGCAGAAAGCACTTCACTGATTTCAAGAGTAATTCTTCCCACAGCCGAGCCGACATAGCGCTGTCCATTTGTGCGACGAATGTAGCTTTCAAGGATAACCTGGCGTACCTGAACGTTTGAGGTGCTGTCCGGAGTAGTTGTAATTAATGCCGTAAGGTTTAATGCTACTGGGCTAAAAGTTCAATTGCATGGACGACCACATATCCGCAGTGCAGAGGTAAACTAATTTTTTAAATCGACACACCTATGCCAGCTCACGAAACTATGCCTATAAAACTGAAAAGTGGGACATAGGTTGCTCGTTCTTCGGGGGAGGGGGATCTGTAGCTTCTTTGAGACCGCGATGGCATGAATACCTTCGATGACTTCTTTCACTGCCCATAATATTGCCTTATGAGAAGTTCCAATGAGTGCTAAGAAAACACAGGATGTTCACCCAGAAAGGCGTAGAACCTCAGTCGTCAATATTCCCAGAAAAGAACGACTAATGCGACATAACTATAAATAATTTTCCCTATCTTCAACTTCTGTTGAGCTAATTGTGTTTCGTATTCAATCGATGTCAATCTTTCCTACCTCCCAGAACAAGCCACCATCATCCATATCGCTTTCTGCGTGATGCAGGACGAAATCCCATATTGATTACCTGCTTCCGTTATATCCCATATTGAAATCCCATATTGATTACCTGATTCCGCTATATAAAATACATGGATATATATCTTTTCGTGCATCTAATAAACACCTATTTGATTCTTACTCATGTCGTTTCTTCTCGCGGACTCGCTCTTAAAGGGACCCTGCAACACTCTTCGTGCAGTGCAAGTAAACCTGCGTGACATTTAGATTATACTTCCAGGAACACCCGAGCCAAATATTACACGTGCACGTGAAGCGGTAAGCGCGCAAATCGCCGTGAAAGACGCGGAAAAACTAACCACTCTCTCTTCCATTCTCCTCATTATGCACCCCTGGCATGGCCTCTGCGACATCAATCGGGCCATGGCTGTCCTGGCTGTCCTATTGGCTGTCGCTGGTCGACTTCGCGGCTAAATTATGGCATTTCCTGTGACAATCAGCTGTCGTCGGCGCTGTGTATGAACCTCTTTTATGTCTGAACCTGTACTCATGCTTTTGGTGTTTCTTTTGTTTTGAGTGCGCGCGGAGTTTAAGTGACGAACTAAATATTCCACTTTCAACGAGCTCACTCGACAACAAACGTTTATTGCTCCAAAAACGCCCTACCAGCCTGAGCGCTTGCTTGCGAGCAGGCAGCCATGCCTGCTCTTTTGTGGCACCAGACCGGAAATAGACCCGTCCACGTTGCGGGGAAAAGGACGAAACTCCCCGGCCTGTGACATATCGAATGCCGCCGAACAGAACGCCGCGCACCGCCCCCCTCTCCGGGAGAGAGCGCGCAGCTTTCGTCGCGTTGTCCGCGGTTGAGTTGAGAGGGAACATTTATGCTCGATTTTTCATCGCGCGTAGTTTCGGTGATAGTGAACGGATTTTTACAATTCTTGCGGGAGCAGATAGCTGGGACAATAGCCTTTACCTCAAAATACATTTCGAGTAGTCCATGGTAAGTGTTGCAGGGTCCCTTTAAGGCTTGTATGTTGTGCTCAATAGGCGTGATGCTAGCGTAGTCGCTTTTCTCTGTTTTAAAGCAATTAAACAAATTGGGAGATTTAAAGCGCCGAAGCTACTCCTGGGCAACGAAATGCGCAGTAGTGGAGGGCTCCGGATTAATTTTTGACCACCTGGGGATACTTAACGTGCGCCGAAATCTCGTACGGACGGGCGTTTTTGCTTTTCGCCTCCATCAGAAAAGTGGCCGCCGTGGCCGGGGACTGAACCAGCACCCTTGGGCTCAGCAATGCCTTGGCCACTCAGCCGCAACGGCGGTTTCTAATGTGACACATTCTGCTCAAATTTGGTGCTATTTATTCGTTGCTTGTTACGAATCTTCCAAAAAACGCCCCAGTAAAAAGCGGCACCTTCCGGGAAACCATTTATTTAATAGCACACAGCCAAGCACAGCGTCCATTTGTACTTGGCTCTTTCCTTTCAGGTTTTTATAATTTATATCGCTGCTTCGTTACGGCTAACATAAGTCGCTCATGTTCAAATGGGCCAAATTACATCTCAAAGAACATGTTCGAAAGCATCCGTCCATTACCATTTACCGCTAAGCTTTTGAGCGATTTTGATCGTTTTCGGTAACGACTGGGTCCCAGACGTCCACTTCCAAAGATTACCTTGCCTTTTATGACTCGAATCAAAAGCATATTATTGTAACTGTAGGAAAGAGGAATGTAAAAATCGCACGGTCAAATTTAACAGTAGCAGGGCTGGCGTCCCAACGTCCGTACAAAAGGCAATGGCCGGTACGCAATCGTTGTGAAGTCCGGAACAAGAAAGGCATTTCTGTGTCCAGAGACACTCACGCCATCCAAAAGAAGATGTGCGTAAGAAAATCGATAGCACCTGAAAACACAGGCAACGGTCTGAGTCGGATCGAGATTGACTCAATTTTTCTTAATGTCACGTTTCTATACGGGAACGTTTCCGCTGCTGTTGCCTCTTCTCCAAAGGCAATGTCCGTGCGCTCGAGAAACCGCCATCCGCTGAAATATTACAGGTGAAACACGCAAAATGGGCCCCTGGTTTTCCAGCTCTTCTTCAAAGTGGGCGCCCACTTTTCGCTATTTTTAATAGCCCATTATGGAATACGCACGGACACTTCGCACAAATGCAACAGCGCGACCTGATCAGTACACAACATGTGAACATCCTCTTTCCGCAGCTTTTCTTATACCACTCATCGTCGTTGGAAGAGAAGAAATATTATAAGTTAGGTCATTGCTTTTAAAGGCAGCAAGGGTGAACATTTTTTCGTGTGGGGAATGACAGGCATAAGACACGCAACAAAAACATGCCAGTGAAGGAACGAAAATATTACTACAAAAGGGAAGCTCAGGCCCTCCGTACCGATTCGCTCGCCCCTCAGGAAGCCCGTCACGGCGTTTTTCGTGGAGAGATGGCCGCACGTTCTGAAGGGACTTGCCAGGAGTGAGGCCTGCTCTTGAAACGGCAGCCGCTAAGGTAGCATGCGGGATGGCGTCCAATGCTTTTCTCCCGCGTATAGCCAACAGAGCACTTACGTCGTGGTTGAAGTGTTGGGAGGGGAGATATGTGGCATGGATGTCGCTTGCAGGCTCAAGCCACATGGGAACCCTGTTCACCACAGGTAAAGCACTTTGCTAGCTTCGACATTAGACAGAGTTGTCCTCGCAATGAGCTCCCGCATATGCGACGTCTGACGAAGGGTTTGCGTGTTTGAGAGCTGCTGCAAGAATGTACGAGGCTTAGAAGCGGGATGAACTGTGACGTGGCCCCAGCTGGCTAAAAGGTGGCTAGACTACCACTCTTTTTGACAGTGTGACACAGCTCTTGAAAGCTGGTGTCAAGTAGGTCAAGCAATAAGAAGGCAAAAATCATGCTTGGCAGGCTGTGAATTTTGCGGTGGAACACAGTGTACCCCGCACTCGGGTTTCCAGGGGACATTGCGTTGATTTTTTAGCGGGTCATTGCTTATGGGGAAGTCAAAAAAATTCTGGCATTGATTGATAAACAACTTTTTTAGGGAGGCGTAACCAGGGGTTTACCTTCTGCTGGTGGCCGAGGCAGCCCATGTTTTTAGAAAAGGTACGGAAGACTGACGACAAGACTCGGGCCGGCCACGACGGATGCCCGTTGATTACCGCTCAGTGATTATGCCACACGTTGAGCAAAATTTTAAAGAATAGCGCTCAGTAGCTCATGAATCACGGTTGAATAGGACGGAGTCAGCTCGACGTTTGCTTACATTTAGGTAGCTGTTGCACCCTAATTCATTACTGACATATTCAACATAATTTCTTCATGAATTAACTCACCAGTCGATCGTATTCCTGCAACTATATTTCCTGCCATGCAAATTACCAATGCTGCTTCGGTTGTTTAACAATGACACTTCCGTGGATAACTCTGCCAGTGTTCGGTGACAGGCACCCAGCATCGCCCTTGTTATGGTTGGCGCTGGACAAGCCCAGGATGTGTCGCTGAGGTGGTTGGCCATCGGCGAAACGTCGTCTGAACATGCATCGTCGATTACATCCTATGTTCATTGTGATTGCCATTCTACGTCTTGTGATGCTGCGCTGGTGAGGCTGTAGACCCTGCGCGAACTTGCAAGCGCGAGACGCCCTCGGTACCATTGATAGCAGCACTTCGGCCCCTTCCAGTTTTACTACATTTTCAACCATCACCACTTCCAGGTGGCTAGTAGGGCACCCTACGCTGCCAGCGCGAGAACGCTCTCAGTGAACCTTCCAGTATTTCAGCTTTAACAGAGACATTACATTTCTTCGAATCATGCACAAGGCACACAACGTACAGTGACTTCAAGGCTTTAATGTGTCTGAAAGAGCCGTAGACACGTAATTGATAACAATGCAAACCAGCTTCTCTTTGGGAAAAGAATTTAACGAGTAGGACCAAGGGATTGCCATCTTCGAACACCTAAAGTGAACATGTTCAGCAGTTAGCCGTGTCGCGTATTCTGACGCTTTCTTTCTCAAGCCTTGACTGCCATTGCATACGACGATAAACGTCGCAGAAGCAATAATTTTGTTTTGAGCCATAAAAGTTATATATTCGTGTGGAACGGGACGACAAACGCAGAAACTACGAAGGGTTCACGCTGGGCAAGGAACTTCAAAAGAAAGTAGGTGTGTAAGGTAAAGGGAGACGATGTCCTCGACCATGAAAGAGGGAATGATGTATACGACGTGCAACGACTGCAGTAAACCACGAGCACATTGCCCTTTTCCACCCCGAACTGGCCCTGGAGCTCTTGCGAGTCCAAAATTTTGACTATTAAGGACTTTAACCCGGCTAGCATTACTCCACACATACAACGTCCTTTTTTCACAAGGGTGTATTTTGTCTGTACGGTTTATTTCCATTCAAGTCATCGCCTCCTGTCTCACTGCATTAATATGAACTAGTTCTGAAGATGCCTTCCTTCTTCAAGAAATGATCAAAGTACGCGTATGATTTACCCTAGTTTTGGTGTTATTTTCGAATTTTCATCATCACTCCTTGTTGTTGCCTGCCTCCTTTCCTGACAGCGGCCGCTTTCCCTAAATGGTTTTGCAGAATTTGTTCGCTGGCGCTCTCTAAACTTCCTGGGAAGGCGGACACGGTATGGATGAATAATGTTGTTAATACGCAGACGGATATATGCATTGCAAAGCGAAAAAAATCGATGCCGTCTTTTCATCATTTATCGTCTGGTGGATTTTCTTTCCTTCCTTACTTCTCAAGGGGAGCTTCGTTCAAGTTTTCGCATCAACCTTCTTTTGACCCAGTCCGTATTTTAGTAGTCCGCGTTCCAAGGAGACAGCCTCGGCAGGTTCCGTTCGAATCGTGGCGATGATTAAATGTTTCGGAAGGAAACACGCACTTCCACACGGAACGATAGTGCTATGTAAAATGCTTGGGGGGAATCTTTGTGCAATTCATAATCGGATGGGGGCTTATTAGACTACGGAATATAAGGACACGCTATTAAAATACGAAAGAAAGCTTAGCTCTCGTCTTTACCGCCTCCTCTTTCT
Organism: Haemaphysalis longicornis; assembly: GCF_048455015.1. Classification (NCBI taxonomy): domain Eukaryota; kingdom Metazoa; phylum Arthropoda; class Arachnida; order Ixodida; family Ixodidae; genus Haemaphysalis; species Haemaphysalis longicornis. The sequence goes on from NW_027526407.1 coordinate 78,526,988, forward strand.
GCAAAAAAGGCCATTATTCGAAAAAAAAATTTACGTTTAGAACAGTTACCCTCATGGCGAGCATATAGTGCTCCTCTCTATTTTGGGACAGCAATGTCACAATATTGCCGAAGCAAAATAATTGACCTCCTGGGCCTGACAATGCCGGAAAAGCCCACCGTACAAATAGCGTGCGGCTGGCATGGTACTTCTGTGGAGTAGTCATCGTTTACAGTTCAAATGGAAGTATAATAAGGCTTCCGGGTGGGAGTGAAAGAATTCGAGGCAAGAGCAACCTCCTTAAATTCTTATTCATGGCGATCGAACCAAAGGTTCTTCGAACAAGCACCTCATTTCCCACCAGAACCGCGCTTGTACCAGGCACAAATGCTGGTCGCCTTTCGCTACCACCTCTTGATTCGAGTTTTAAAACAGCCTGTTTTTATTTTCCACTTACATAATTGCACACTATTCTTCGCGTTTTTGTGGCACTTTGTTTAAATTTTCGGTCAATACAACGTTTCAATCCAAGCCAATGACGAAACTAAGGCGAGCGCGATGTATAATGGCGGCCCATGACGACACAGACGACCTTGATGTGAGCCGCTTAGACGCTAGCGCCAGATTCTTCTCTAGTGTATATTGTAAGAAACTCTACGGTCGCCACAGCCGGGCGTGCACCCTCCTCCTCACCCTTCACCAGGGGCTCCTTTCCGCTTTCTTTCTAACGTCGCTGCTGTGCGCGCTCACTCGGTTACGCGTACATAAACAGACGCTGACCCCGCAAAACCCAGGTAGCGGCTGCCAAAAGTCTGCTCCCTAAAAGAACTGTTAAACGAGAAAAGCGCTGATTATCCTTCACATTTACAGAGAGATAACGAAGGAGTGGGAGATAAATCTTTAAGTTAGCTAAAAGATAAAGGGTAAGGCATCGTAGTCTGCATACAAGGTCATGAAGTTTTCGTATCTCTCGCAGACATGACGCATGCGGTAGTGCCGCGTAGCAGATCAATCGAGTACGCGGTCCATACGAAAAGCAAAGAGAACCGAAGTCAGTGCAATACGAAGCTAAGCTTGCGCAACACTTGAATATTTCGAACACCACGCAAGATAGCCTGATATAGATTGCCTCAATTAAATCAGCTCTGCCTGTGGGCAGAGATAAGCAAAGGGGGGTCGGAAACACACATTTGTGCAGGCACACAAAGGATCTGATTGCCTTGAAAGGGAAGAACCGGGGGTAAGGGTGGAATGGTTATGTCGTGTAGCGTCATAATTTTTACATTGTCTGCTGAAGTCTCGACGGGAAAGCCGCAGGAGAAAGGATGGTGGAAATCGGGACACTGTAATACAAGGACACAAACGCCCTAAATATATTAGGTGCACTTGTGATCTATTTGTCATTGCACTAGCAAAGATAATGTCGGCGGGTTGGTTTGAATTTAGGTGCCTTCCAGCTGCATTCCTAATCGGATTCATGAAATACTTTGTTTTGATGAAGGGCAGCCCTTATCGTTTTTTTTTTTGTTTTGGTGGTTCGGAACGATAATTAATCCGTGCATTCGGTTGAAGGGTGTTACCGTTGTCGTCGCTTCCTAACTTTTCGTTCTCACGTTTCTTAATCACATTCCGTTAAAGAGTTCTGAAACATAAAATGTATTAAGTGCACACGCTGCGTTGCTGTGCTAGTTCAGTATTACCTCAAAGCGTAGCTATTGCAAGCTGTCGAAACGCTGTTTGCTTTCTCTAAGCAGTCGAAATAATAATTTAAACACACTGGATACGGCATGGGAGGCGTGCAGCACTTCCCTTAATAAAGGAGCCACAAAGACAAAATGAAAGTTTATTTAATTTCAAACAAGTAACCTTTTTAACTCACTCAGCTCTACTCCTGCTGCGAAAGGGATTTTTAACCGAAAAAAACGAAAGAAATGTTACAAAATTCACATTTAGCGCTACAGTGACGTAGTACGGCCAGGGGCGACGTCATATGGGCTGACACTAAAATATTGTGATCCGTGTGTTAACGGCACGTTAGTATTCAAGTAAGCGATCAAATGAATTTAATGGCCCCGCTACAATCGACCGTCATGTTTCTAGGCTGTGGGTTAGGCCTCCGGCTGCCAATCGCCCATATAACAGTATGTGAAGTCATTGGGGAATAGCCGGAAAGTGCAGTCGCCATTGTTCAATATGTGTTCTTTATTATTTCGATTATTTATTTGATGTTTGCAATAAAGTTGGCATTGTCGTTATCAGGGCAAACATCTTTTTCTAATGTAATGAACCTGTATTTTGTCGTCATAGCCCCTTTAAGCCAACAGCCCACAGATGAAAAGGTCAACTAGAAACAATCCCGGGCAGATCATGGTACAAGTTATATGCAAAGGAACTTGTAATGTTCGTGAAGAACAAATATTCTCCAAGAACAAAGACGCAGGAAACTCAAAAGAAAAGAAACAAACAAACAGCCGAAGTGGCTAGCAGAATACCGCCCTGAGGAAACAATTCAGTATTGTCACTGCGAGACTACCCAGACGCCAAACCGTTTAGAGCGCATCACACCACTAAGTGGCCATCTATAATGCCATCCAGCTGAAAAAGCAGAGGATTCTGGCAAGCGTCATCATGCAGGCCACCACGAGTTGCGGGGATAGAGGAGATAGAGTGGGCCTGCCCCGCAAACTTTCTTTCTCCTTCCCTTTCTAAATGGAATAACGTACACCCTTCGACCCATCCATATATCCATCCGTCCGTTCATCCATCCATGTACCCCTCCATCCAGCCGTCCGTCCGTCCGTCGATCACTCTGTGTCTCTCTCTCTCGCTCACTCGCTCTCTCTTTCTCTCAAGACCCAAGCCATGCATGTCCACGTGCGAACGTAATAACAAAGGAATCGGGACAGAATAAACGCGCGTGTTCCTTTCTTTGTGCTTAGTTATTTCCTGACACTGCCTTTTCGCAACATTACTATGACGGACAAGTTATTCTCCGCTGTTATAGCGGACCTCACGCAGGCCCGAGTTCGTAGTTTTAAAACGCACAATGTTGCAACAAGTATACGTATACACACTGCAGAAGCTGCATGCATTGCTGCGAGATGCGGGGGGCAGTGAACGGGTGTAGCCGTTCTTATCTCAGAAACTTTTACGGCGTCGTTAAACCCTTGCGTAACTCCAGCACGCTATCGTACTTCTCTTAGTCAAGGCCGCAGATGGCTGAGAGAAACTCTATAAATTGCTTTGGGCAAATAAATGGGAATATCTGAAAGCACCGCACGCGCATTTGATGCGTTAAGGCCAGCGACACCGTCACGTTACGTTTTCCCGGGAATTATTCAGGAGAGGTAAGAGACATGCCCACAGCGTCATGCCGCTGCAATAGCGGACTCGCCCAGTCAAATTACATTTGTTTAAGTCCCTCGTACCTTACATCACGCTGGATGGGAAGGGCGATTACGAAAGAGTTCAACAGACTCGGTATGTTTAGTTCACGCGTTAGCAACACAGCGGAAATTCAGCCGAAAGGTAATATCACGTTGGAAAGCACAGTGTGGTAGAACGTCGAGGCGGTTTGTTCACCGTCACGTTTGCAGTGCTTCTTTGGCACCGAGGTGCGTTTGATAAGTTTTAAATTGTGTGTGGTCGCTATCTTCCCCGGCAGAAAAAAATTTGAACGTATTCTTCTCATGTTACTTTTATGACTATAACCCGTACTTTCGCGCTGCCGGTTGTTAGTGCCATTCATATAAAATGGCCGCTCCTGTGTCCTGGGTTCTGAACGGTACAATAATGCCTTCAGGGGTTCTAAACTAAAAAGTAGCCATCTACTAAGCGTGAATTATATCCAAGGTTATATTTGGGGTGCAAGACGTTGTTTTAACTTTGAGAGTGATGAGCTGGCTGCCTAGCAGCAAAGTCCCAAAGTCCCGGTTTTTCGTTTTTGGGTAAAACCCGCTTATACCCGATTTCTACACCCCCAGCATGTTTAATGAGAATCGGGTTAAAGCGCGTTAAACCAGATTTCTCCCCGAATAGACCTTTTGAAAGTAGCGATCTGCGCAATCGTGTGCTGATGGTCCTCCGTTCTTTTTCTCAACCAGTACGTGTTGGAAGCAACTTTCACAAACACGGCTTTCGAACACATTGATTGTCCGCGTGATTCTGCCGCTCGGTACACATGGCTGGCAAATGCTGCACTGACATTGTTGTGGCTAGCTGTCGAAACTGTATTGCCGAAACTGTATTGTCGAAACTGTATTGTCGAAATTATTGTCGAAACTGTATTGTCGAAATTGTATTGTCGAAACTGTATTGTCGAAAGATTTTTCTACCAGCTGAGATGCGTTCAATGATTGCACAGGTGTTGTACGGAGACCGACATGTTGTGAATGCAGGTGATAATGTATACAAAAAAGGATGTGCAAAAAATCCATGACCGGGTTTCATGAATACACGTTTGATTTCTTAGAAGTTATAAATAATCTTTACTGACGTTACTGCTAGTTCATTTCCAACCGAACGCCAAATTTGGGGGAGTATTTGCTAGAAAACCCTGATTTCGTGCCGATTACCAGCTTGAAACGAACACCGATTTTAACACGTTATAGTAAAAAAGCTCGTAATACCTTCTAAAATGCGTGGATTAAGTTAGTACACCGGTAGGTGTGGATGCCCATTCCGCAACACTGCTTAGTACACCGGTAGGTGTAACCCTGCCTCCTAGAAAAAAAAACGAATTTCGGAATAGTTTTACAAAAACAAACGATTTCTCCCATATTATCAGTTTTGAAAATAGCACCCGATTTTGATCCCCCAGTACATTGCGTGCTCCGTGAGTATTATTCCGACAGTGACCCTTACTTGCAGAGGCAAGCTGTGGAGTTACGAGGGAATACAGGAAAGTGGAAGGGCACCAATTTATCCATTTTCGCTTATGCGACGGTGCGCAACTTCTTCGTGGTGAGCAAACTGCGGTACACGTTACAAGTACTCCACTGTTCCAGGGCAAACGTTCAAAAGTTGCATAGGATTTTCGCAGTATTCCTCTGGAGTTCATCCTGGGAGCGAACGAGCCGTACAGACCTCTTCCGACGGGTACGGGATGGGGGGGGGGGGGGGTCAGGGCTAGCGCATTTATTTTTGCGACAGTTGGTGAACCGTTTTCTCTTCTTGCGACATGTAAAAGTCCCATTTCTACGCACCGTTTGCCAAGTTGGATTAGGCAGGGTATCGCCTGCATTTACAGTTACGACATCACGTTTGCCGGGAGTTGATGATGATCATGAGGTCCTCAAAGATTTTGGCACTTACCCACAAGGGGGGATTGGTCAGGGGTAAATCGGTTGTTAAATACGTGGGGACTATAAAATACTAAATTATCTCCGGAAAAAGGCTGTAAAAGGAAACTTAGTTATGAATAAAACCCGAATTACCCAATAATTAGAACCCTTCAGCAATTAAAATGACCTGAAGCTGAAAGAAAATTTTGAATGTAATTATATATCCCTTTTTGCAAACCCCAAATTTGATGCGCCAACAGATAATATAAGTGGAATCGAAAAAGTCAACCCCAAGCGCTCAATTGGGCCCTTCAAAAGCAGTTGTCTAGCTGTTGAGAAACGGCGGCAGTCGAGAAAAAAAATGTTCGATTGTTTCAGGGACCTCGCACCGCACACATAATTCGGTAGGTGAAAGTCCTGATCTGAACAGATAGAAATTAAGCATTGAAAACCTGCAGCGCAGCTCGGTGAAGGGCACCTCGCATTGCCGAGAACCACGAAAATGAACATCCCACCCGAACTTTGAATGCCGGTACTCTTCAAATGATAGAAGTGAGTCTGAACGAGTAGTGTCTAAATGCCAATATCGTCTTGAGCATGAAGATGCTAATAGAGCCAGATTAGGAATTCCAAATTGAATGGGAGCTGTGACAGCGAGATTAGCTCAATGGTCCGCTAGTTCGTTGCCCCTGATATGCGCGAGTATTTCAAAGAAGTTGTTCATTCTTTTCGTTTTCTAATTGCGCGTTTTTCGTCGGAATATTTGAGTGCAGTACCTAGGAAAAAACTGCATGGTGATCTTTGTGACACTGTGTTTCCAGTTCCCTTGTATAGGATTGTTTACTCTGCAGGCCCAGGTCGAGATGAATTAAAACGTGTTAAAAGAATGCCAGTTGCACCGGGTGTTCAAACGTTTTTCTTTACACTACATACAAACACTGTCCTTGTAAAGGCATGGAGGACGAAAAGGGCCTGTTTATGCGGTGGGGGAACATTGTTGGTTGTGCAAAAAACCGGAAACGATCGAGCATGTTTTCATTGATTGTTGACACAGGGGTTTCTTCTGGGATGTGCTGTAACGAACGCTGAAAAAAGAACTTCCAATCGACGCCCACGGTATTCGGTATTTGTCCGTTCAAAACGAAGATGGTATTCCATTGGATTTAATCATGCTACTGGGCCTGCGCAGTACATGGAGGCGTCGGATGGCAGTCCGGTACTCCGACATTGATGCGCGTCCTGTCCGGGACTATTTCCAAGAGGCCGTAATCTCCTTTATTGACATTGTAAAGGCACAAGTTGAACCACAGTGGTTGTCAGAGGTGAAAAAGCTAAGACAGATGAAAATAGTTTAGCTACTACTGCGATACCTCAAGTGGTTATTGTGATTTTATAATTTAGCTCAACTTTTGTTTGTACTACCGCTTCTGTTTGTACTATCGGGATATGTATGGAAATAAAGAGAAAAAAAACTGTCGCAACCGAGTGGGTATACAGACGACCGTCTTACTCCGTTTCTCTGCCAGACGCAGGTTCGAATCCTGGTGGTCCCTGTGACTTTTTTTCTTTATACAGCTATACTGAGTTTTTTGAAACGCCGGTATCAAAGAATTTCGAAGGAGCTTCGCGGTTAAACTTGTCGATTTCCAAAGCTCACTCTGCTTGAGGTAGCGCTTTCAGCGAGTCGAGGCGGTATACTGTTCCGAAAACAAAGGGCTTCCAAATAAAGCGTCCGTTGAATTCTATCCATAAAACGGGAGTAAAACACGTAGTTTTATTATTGTATTCCTCAAATTGAGGAAGTCCACGCCCTCTCTGTGTCAAAAGGCCCAAAATGGCGTTTCACAGCCGACGTTCTTCGCTAAGCCTATAACCAACACAGCGAAACCGAACACGACTGAAGCGACCACCCCGGAGTAAACAGACATTGATCAAACTTCAGTGGGGTTCCTGTTTGCAACTTGGCACATTCGGGAAGTCTCCCTAAAGTCGCAGGCGCTAACAACCACACACGAAAGACCCCGACGCAAAAAAAAAAAGTACTGCCCTGTCCGTTCGGTTCGGCCGCTGAATTGAAAGCTCCCTGGCAGCATAAAAGGCCTCCCTGTTCTAAATTCAGTGAATCATCACGTTTTCCCGGTGACTGCGTGGACGTAACGGAAAGCAGTCCTGCGGAAAAAAGGGTGGGCGGGCATTGGGGAAATTGGACTTCGACGGCTGGGGCAGCTCCATACGGAGAAGCCGATGCGTGGCCTGCTGTTTCCCTTTCACCGCATGGAAGCCTTCCGTACATCTCAGCTCTGTCGGGCGGGCTGGCGTCCCGATGAAGCTTGGGAGGCAAATGGGCTTGCATGCTGATTGTATTGCGTATAAACCCCCGAGGAACCGTTGCTTACAATGTGCGCGCACATGATCTCGGAGTTGCGGCGAATAAAATATAAAACCCGTCCAAAACCTGCTCTTTAAGTGAGAAATCCCTTCTTCTGGGTCCTCTGCAAGCCCGCTTAGCGTAGAACGGGGTGGCTACGGGGACAGTGGTGTCGAAAGGAAATTTCGGATGATCTCCGCTATGGAAGATTCTGAAACTGAGCGACTCCCATCGAAATCCAAGCTTTGAGACGCGTCGTGGGAAGCGTCGTTTCTTTTGGTAAGCCTTTGGTGGGAGGGGCAGTTGCGGGATGCGCGTTCCAAGGTGTTTGGCGCTCTGGTTATAGAGCGGCCTTGCATACACGGCGAGCTTTCTCTGATATACGGGAGACAAGTTTTTGTTTTTTATTTGTACAGCGCCAAAATACAGCGCCGGTACAGCGCCGGTGCTTCAAGTTTGCACGCGGGTAGTGTTTTTTTTTTTATAAAGCATGTGAGATGTGTGCAGCCCGCTTACTAGTTGCAGCATTTGATGCAGATTGTAAGGGTTGAACGTACCGCCCGTCCATGATGGATACATGGGTGAATACAACTGAAGTTGAACGTCAAAATCACGCCGTCTAGCTTACAACCTGTATCGTGCGTCCTGCTTCACTGAGTTTTGCGAGAGCTTATAATGTCGGGAGCAATAACTGGAGAGAGAGAGAGAGAGAGAGAGAGAGAGAGAGAGAGAGAGAGAGAGAGAGAGAGAGAGAGAGAGAGAGAGAGAGAGAGAGAGAGAGAGAGAGAGAGAGAGAGAGAGAGAGAGAGAGAGAGAGAGAGAGAGAGAGAGAACTTTTATTTGAGCCATGGTTGCTGAGGGTTGGTGGCGGCTGGGCGGAGGCCAGCCGTGACTTCGGTAGCTCTGCGTACCAGGGCCTCCTGAATCTCCTGGCTAGAGCTACCCAACGCCTCTCTCCATAGCTCGCTGCTGGAGATTTGAGGGAACAATTCGTCCATTCGCGAATTAAAGCAAACGCGGAAGTAGTTGGGATTTCAAGAAGCGTCCCGGCTGCCACGACTGTTGCGCGAATGGGGTGTTGTCTGCAGGGTTGTGTCTCCCTGAAACGTAGGCATCCGGCGTTTCAAGTTCGGTCCGTGGAAGCGACCTTTTTGTTTAGCTTGACTAGTTGAAAGACCTTTTAGCTATATTGAATTCAATCACTATGACTGTAGATTTGAATGAAGCGAAAAATTGGCATACTTTATTTACGGAGCTAGTGCACATCATCTGCGTACAAATGAAAGTGCTTACAGAATTGAATGGAGAAATCCCGTTCAATTTTCTCCGTTAGTTTGCCCAGACTGTTTGCAGTATACTAGCACTGTACGGTACCGAGAGGCGTGTTTTACCCCTGTATTAGCTACGTTCATCAGTGCAAATAAGACACCTCACAGAACACAGCACAGCTTTTTTTGCAAGGATTTCATATCTGCACTCAACAGTCTTTAGTTGGGGACGCGGACAACGCCGCGCACAAGCGGTTCTGAGGGCCATATTGCAGCTGTCCGTAATCTCGCAAGCACAGGGACTTCCTTTTCCCCTCATCTCTTCCCTTAGCTCCATAGGGAGGGAGCACGACCTTACTCTCTTCCTGGCAAAAAGAGGACGAGCGGTTCCCGAGCCTGAGTGAAAGTCAATATTTGGTCGCACCTTTCAGAAGCTCGGGAGAAACAAGGAGCGGAGGATGTGGTGGTCACTTTTCCGTCGCGCTTCCCCGAAAACCGCCATTGACCGGAATAGAGAAAGCTGGCACACAAAGCCGCTGTGCCTGCTGTGCCTTCGAATCTCCCTAAATTGAGTCTCAGCTTTTTTTGCGAAGTATCCCTACCCTCACTAAGATAGGAGAAGAGGGAACTATGAAGTCCGGTCGTTCAGGAGGCACATAGAATTAGTGATGGCGTTGGAGAGCTTGCGGCGGCGTCTGCATGTAATCCGATTTACCCACATAGGGAAGATCACAGGATGGCTTGTAATGTCGGATATGAGCGGTTCACTCCCCGGTGTAGTTGAGGTTTCTCAAGAAAGCAGTCGATTCCCCCTCGGTGTAGAGACCTAGTGTCGCGTGCTGGAGTGACGGAGTGCGTACCAGCACGAGGGCACCTTCTACATCCAGGGATTGGCAAGAGATGTGTTTTTTGGTAATTGACAATTACAAAAAGACCAACAATAGCAATAACACCGCATTGAGCCGTTCGTTAATGTACCATTCATAGATCTTGCTTACCTTCGTCTCATGGCGTCCCAAATACAAACTTTCTTTGAATTTAGTGAGCATGTGTCAGCTAAGAACTATAAGCCCGCAAATGAATTCACTAGCTTCGAGGTCCCCTCACTATCAATTAAGCTGTATCGACCTCACCTAGATGTATACTCGACATTTACGGCCATATCTTTTTCTATAAACACCTCTGCGTCGAGAGGGTCGTGTAGTGTCGAGGAGAGTCATGGCATCAGTGACTCATTTTCGACTCCCGCTCCCCTCAGTTTAAGAGGCAACAAGAAGAGCTCATGTCGGCATGACGCAAACGCACAATGCCGCACTTCAACCTCATCTTAACTTACAACACATGAATACAGCTTTTCTGGTGCAATCCTAATTCGATTTGGGGTCTCTGCAGAGATGCGATGCACCTTTAACGCAAATAACAGTACTAGGCCTTCTGTAAAAGCTATAGGGTGTGGGTTTTAGCGTGGGTGCGTATGTGTGCACGCTGTTACGTCAAAGTGCATGTGTAATTCGCAGGATTTCTGTGTAATCGGATGTATAACACGTACGCCTCGATAGGGAGTTATATTGCTGCCAACCTTATCAGATCATTGTTATCTCTTTTCTTGCTACAGCCGACAAACACCAGGAGTGGTATCACACAACTCTTCAGTGATTGCAGGATGGGGATCGTGGTCCGCCATCCAGTTCTCGGCATAAAGAATCGTCGCACTACTTGGCAACTTCGGTTTAAAATTTTACTCACGCGAGAAGCGGAGCGGGGACCTTAATGTTGACCGACAAGTTTGGCCGAGCCCACAATGGGTATATTGTGCGAAAGCAACATTGCCGCCTATAAAGCATTGGCCAATGCCCCACCACGAGGATGGTCAACTCTGTAGGTATGTACCCCTTCGCTAGACTAGCAGCTGCAGCTTTCTGGTAGCGCTGATAGAGGCATACGTTTCGCGTCTACGTCTAGACATCAACCGAGAACATAAGATTGAAATATATACTATCAGAACAAAGAGCAATATTGCCAATGGGTACCTGTTGTCGACATTAGGCCTGAAAACATTACGTCAGGCCTGATGTCCTATCTTTATTCTTGACATAAGGTAACCCTCAAGTTTAGAATTTCGAGGTGCGAAGCAACGTCGTACGTTACATGCCCGCATTTTTCCTACCTTTTCTGGGTATCAACCCTTGCCCGAGCGAGCTGTAATCCTGCAAATACGAAAGACCATACAAAAGAGGCTTCATACAAGAAACGTTATGAATGAGGCTTCGCGAAAACAGGCTTCAAGAAGCATACTTCAAATATTTCTCTTACAACCAGTATAGATAGGCCAATGGTGCTTTCGCACCAAATTATATTCTCTCTTAAAAATACACGTCACACAAGTTACGCGTTTCCAGCAGCCCGATTTACCTGTCTACGAATTTCAAGTCCTATCTCTCGGCGACCTGTCTCCCATTCCGAGGTAGCCGGCTCAAACTGGGCGCCTATTGGTAGAATTTTTTTAGATGCAACGCATCTCTTTAACTCGCCTTCTCCCGCGTCGTTGTCGCGGCGTAGTCCGCATCGCTCCCCCATTCTCCTCACCGCGGCAGCTGCGCACTCCGCCGCTCTCACCGCAGCGCCATCGGTGCATCAGCGCGGTCAGCGCGCAGCTTGAGCTCGGCTGCACTCGCTCCCATCGCCGTGCCAGCTGTGCGTTAGCGCACAGCTTGCGCTCGGTTAAAAATTTACACCATCTTCCTGCGAAGGGAACCATGGGGTAGATGCGACGCATCGGGGGGGAACATGCTTCGTAAATAGGATACACAACAACAGCAATCCACACGCTGACATCGCTAACATAATGGAAACACAATGGCAACCCTCGATGCGTCACATCTACCCCATGGGTCCCCTCACGGGAAGATGGTGTAAATTTTCTAAGTTAATCAGTAGTGTTGGTTCCAGCCAAAGACGTCATTACTTCCGCCCCACACCCACTGTTCCTTGGTTCCTGCTTTGCGCAGCCGCGTCTCAGGGAAGACTGCAAAAGTCTGCAAAGGTTTTTGGGTTCTGCATTTGCGTCACAAAATAAATGATGGTTGTTTTTATTGATACACAAAAACAATTAGTAATCTTTATAGACAATTCTGAAGAGAAGCACCACGTCAACGGTGGGAGTTGCAAATTTGAGTTCTGTTATCGCACGATTAATAAGCATACTTTAACAGGGAACTGAGAACTACAGTAAAATCTCTGTGTTGCTGTAACAAAATCTGAGAAGCGCGATGATTAAATGACTTTTACAAAGTGAATACCTCCGTACCCTAAGATTTTCTGATGACGTTGCCTTGCTAAGTAACTCGGGGGACGAATTGCAAAGCATGAATAATTCACTGTAAAAGCAGAGTAGAAACGTAGGCCTGGAAATTTATATACATAAAACTGAAGTAACGCCAAATAACCTCGGGAAAGCACAGCGCTTTGACATAGGTGGTGAGGAAGTGGAAGTGGGAAACGAACACATCTACTTAGGCCAAGTAGTGACCACGGATCCCACCCATGAGGCATAGATAATTAGAAGGACAAGAATGGGGTGTAGTGAATTAGGCAGGCAATCTAAGATAGTGAAAGGTAGCTTACCCTTGTCCCTGAAGAGGAAAGTGTAGGACAGCTGCACCTTACCGGTAGTCACCTACGGGGCAGAAATTTGGAGGCTCACTAAGAGGGTTCAACTTTGGTTTCATCTACAGCGAGTGAGTGTGTTGCCATAGACGCTAGGTTGCGCCAACTGTCATCGTTTGAAAGGCAAAAAGTCACCAAATTCAGCGATTCAAAGTCAGCCCTTCACCTGTTGTAGCGGGGTATACTTGTGTAAAAGACCTGTCAGCGATCCCTGGTTCTACTAAAGGGGCTCAAGCATGAAGGCTTCGCCATGCAATTCCAGGGGATCCCGTCGCACGTCGGTGCAGAGGGAAACGAACATGCTGACAGGTTAGCCAAGGACGCTTTATATTATACAAAGACGGTGCAAACGCGGTGCAATTTCCGACGCATAGAGAAACACACCGTTCGCGAGCACTTTAGGCAACTGTGGCGACCAGTACATCAACCAGTCGTGACGAAAGGCCTGAAGAGGGCGAAGCTTGTCTGCTCCACCGAGTAAGAACAGACTCAGCCCGTAGACCAGCTTGGCTACATAAAATCAGCATTGTTTCATCCCCTTTGTGCCCTTTTTGCAGTGTCACTGGTGACATTGATCACTTCATTATGAACTGCTCGAAAACCAACCTTGAGCGGCGAACATTTTTTGTCATCTCCAGAATTTAGGAGTGCCCCATGCTACATCAGAGGACATTATTTTTCCTAGGGACCACTGGATTGTGCGAAAAGAGGTGTCCAATCTCCTGCTGGGATTCTTGCTCTCCACAGGACTAAGTGACGTGTGGTGACATTGTGTGTCTGTTATTTTATGACTAAGCGAGGTGTGATGACTGAGGGTCTCTGATATGGTATTGTGGACGATTAGGCGGGCAATTGCCGGCAGCTATGCAAAACTAAGTCGGCTTTATTCCACAATAGTTACTTACTTACTTACTTCAACTTAAATTGAGGACGACTCAGCGAGCAATGGAACGGAAGATGATAGGCGTAACATTAAGAGACAAGAAGAGAGTGGACTGGGTCAGGGAACAAATGCGTGTAAAGACATTAGTAGAAGTTAACAAGAACAAATGGACGCATGGGCAGGGCATGTAATGCGAAGTCAAAATAACCGTTGGTCATTAAGGGTAACGGAGTGTATTTCTAGAGAAGGCAAGCATGTCAGGGGGCAGGAGACTTAGATGGGCAGATGAGATCAAATAAAGTATGCCAATTTTTCGTTTCATTCAAATCCACAGTCAGAGTGGTTGAATTCAATATAGCTAAAAGGTCTTTCAACTAGTCAAGCTAAACAAAAAGGTCGCTTCCACGGACCGAACTTGAAACGCCAGATACCTACGTTTCAGGGAGACACAACCGTGCAGACAACACCCCATTCGCGCTACAGTCGTGGCAGCCGGGACGGTTCTTGAAATCCCAACTACTTCCGCGTTTGCTTTAATTCGCGAATGGACGAATTGTTCCAGTTATTGCACCCGGCATTATAAGCTCTCGCAAAACTCAGTGAAGCAGGACGCACGATACAGGTTCTAAGCTAGACGGCGTGATTTTGACGTTCAACTTCAGTTGTATTCACCCATGTATCCATCATGGACGGGCGGTGCGTTCAACCCTTACAATCTGCATCAAATGCTGCAACTAGTAAGAGTGCAGCACACATCTCACATGCTTTATAAAAAAAACACGCAAAGTTCAGTCAGGGAGTAAATCTGGTGCGGAACGGGAGTTCGTAGACTGTGCCCGAACGGTGTCGGAGAGAGAAGAGAACGCGATTAAAGATTAAAGCATTCAGGTTTGATTAGTCTTTGGCGAGAGTTACTAAAGCGAAATTGGATCAGGAAAGAAATGAAGCGCCATAACTACGGCTCGTCATTCTCCGCGGGTTGGGCGAAACGCGAAGACGTTGGCTATAATTTTTTACTTGGAACAGCGGAAAGGATGGTTGCAATAACACGAGCGACACTAGCCCAATGATGACAATCGTATGGGGCTCTAATGTATTGTACGAAGTAATTATTTTTTGCTCAGAACTAGGCCTTTTAAGTCACATTCTCTGTTAGAAACAGCCTCCTGAGACTAGGCGGGTTGTTGCAGCCACAAAGACCGACACAAAATGCCGCGGCAAAACATGTACCCAAGAAATAAAAAAACAGCGACATCCGAGCTAAAAGCCTGGTGCCCTAAGTCGGCCGGCACTGTATGCGTCGGCGGCCTCTAACGCAGCGGCATACGTAATGAAGCTCTAATCTGCATCCCCCGAGAGCACGCGAGCGTGCTCCCATTTCCGGCGGGGTGAGACTGTGGTCGCCAGAAAGCTTGCTGGGCGTAATCAAGCGAAACCCCCGAGGTCGTCACATGCTCAAGCAAGTCTAACGGCATACCGACGCGGGTCGTTGTTGGAGCATCGTTTATTTTTAATTTCTTCACGCTAGGGACGGAGGACGGCCACTCCGTTCCTGCACTGAGCGTGCTCCCTTATTATGTAAGCCAGGATGTTTGCGTGCACGTGGAATTCTTACAAACGCCACTGAATAACCGCGTCTGTATTTTCGTGATGTCACAGGGGACTTTCTGAATTCTATAATAACTTGAGACAGTAGTAAACCCAACCTCTAGAGCTTTTCGGAATGAAAATCGTGTAGTTGAATCTGCATTCAGTTCTCTATTGCTGCGTGCGTGTTTCGCGCGTTCAGCAAAACCTTCTTAGATGTACACAGAGTTTACGCTTTAGTCTAGTCCTCGTGCTACGAAACATCCCCCTCGCGAGGGGCACGGTCAAATGCAGAGCATTTTCGGGGGCGCACATACCCGATTTTATCTGGTTCGAAAGAAATTGACAGCGAGAGCGAACGCCGAGAACCGCCCCATCACGGCACGACCGCGCCACGACCACGTCACGACTACGTCACGATCACGCCACAACTGTTGTTGCTCCCGCGCCAAACTACGACGCATGCGCGCCCCACCTGTTGCTGAACGCGATCCGAGCACGCAGAGAACACGCGAGGAGCAGCGGAGAGCAGGTGAGGAGGAGTGGGGGAGAGGGCACACCTGGAACGGCTGTTGCGGACGCCGAGGCACGCCAACGCCGGGTGACATCGTGAGTTAAAGAAATGCTCTGCATTTAAAAGTTTGGGGGGATAAATTGGTCGCAGTTAGCACAGGACCGGGAAATATATGGGGGAGGCCTTTGCCCTGCAGTGGGAGTAGACACGATGATGATGATTATGACGCCGACGATGACAAAGTGAATCCATCCATAGAGCAGCCGTTAGATTTTCGGGCACTCTCACTCGGATCCTCCGGAGGACAACTTCCTGGACATGACTTCAGCCGTTGAAGGAGAAAGTCTCACATCTCTATCTTTAAAACATGCACCTTGTGATGTTCAGCAAATCGGTGGTACCAAAAAAAGAAAAAAACTGTAATTAGAGCATGCTCAAGCCTGGCATCACAGTCCGGTAAATGAAAGAGCACTGCTTGATGGGATCGGATGAGGTCTCTGAGAAAGGGTGACGTTGCGCGCTCCAGAAAAAGGGAATAACCGCGCCAATAAAGGGTAGGGCGCTTGAGCACGTGAAATACGAGCCGCTTTTGGACGTGAAGGCACCGACACCGGCGAGAAGTATATGCTCATGTCTAGGCGATCGAACGGAACGATCTTGGGAGGGCGCTGTCCAGGGGCTGGTCCCGGGTCATGGGCGCGCCTGTAAAGTTAATCAGAAAGTTACACAGTAGACCAACAGAAGGCACAACTGGGCTTTTGTCTTGCCCTTCTTAGGTAGTTCGGAGTATCCGCCGTAATTTTTTCAAACATTGCCTCATCAGCTTTTGAGTTTACCCAAACACTCGTAGACTACGCTTCCTAGCCCGGTTAGAAAAATTACCAGACGCAAAAAAGGCTCAGATTGAGGAAACTACTTTTTTGAAATTTGAGTTGTTACGCAGAAAAGCGCTCTTCACGGTGATGTACGTGATAGATGACCGCAAATCAGGATTGAATAGCAGTCTTGTATGGATTTATTGCAATTGTTTGGCAGGCATTGTTAGGAGATGTTGTGGTTGCTTGAAGCAGGTTTTGGTTCGGAAATATAATTTGAACTTTGAATAAAAAATCATTTGCCTATTGTGAACGCCGTAACGTTGACAGGTTCCAGAAACTTTGCGGATTCGCTTTATTCGTACCAAGAAAGGCAATTCCAAACGCGGTGTCTCTGTTTCGATAGTTAAGTCCGACAGCTTCCTCCCCTGCGGCGGAAGAAAACATCATGGTGCACCTCATCCAAGAACTTTCTTAGTGCAACGGAGTTTCGTGTGCACCATTCGTGTCTTCAATAACAAGAATAGTATCTTCGCACAACAGAAAAACCGGTGCTAAATACAGGAACCAAAACCTTGCGAGTATCGTGCGGGTTTGTAAAAGCTCGACACTGCTTCTACAAGCATTTCGAAGTACGGTTAAGTTCAAGGCATGCCCTACGTTTGCTTGTCTGCGACAGCGAACGTCTTCGCGTACTGCTGCGGATCTAACGCCAGCATAGGCGAAAGTGAACTTTACAGCGAGACAGAACTTTAAAGAATAAACGAAATAAGCAAAGCAATCACCGACAACATTACGAAATGTTCCAACCAAGATATGGCGCAGACTGGGCGAAGGGACGTATGTGTTCAATACGGTTGTTACGAGGTTTCTTGTCGTTGGCACTAATTGCATTCCCTGAAAGGACCCGAAGTCTTGCATATCGTCCGACTTAGATAAATACCAGATTCGTCGTCAAACGAGAGCGTCCCTAAAGACAGACGTGTCTGCACGATTGCCCAACCCACAACGGTTTACGCATATTATAAGAAGCGTTCGTGTGTGTATGCAGTTTATGCAGTAAGAGTACATTGCTGCGTCTTGGAAGTGATCTTGTCAGAGCCCCGTCTTACGCAAAAACACTGGCGCTGGATTTTAATGAAGTTAAACTCGCGGACTCGTTATCGACGCAAAAGTTGCGCGGGGAGCCGTCTTTGCGAGTTCTGTGGGCTTCGTAAACCCACGCATTCGTATCTCCGGCAACAGGGCTGTCGCAAATGCAGTTCCTTCGAATGTCCTTGACGACCGAAGCCGTTTAAAGTATCAGTGATGCACTAGGTGAAGAAGTACAATTAGTTGCGCCCTAAAAATAAGAATTAGGGGGCAGCAAAATACTACTGCACGTGCACTGTTATGTCACTAGCATGTCACTAGATGTCACCGGCATTTCACTGTTGTGTCACTAGATGTTATAATTCTTTCAGGAGCTGTACAGTAAATAAACTTACAGAGAACTCCGCTTTAGAGGACACAGCGATGCGAACAGGATCACCTCAAAGCGATTTCATCATGCGTGCTTTAGTTTTAATGGAGTACAAACTGTTTTCCGTTGGTACTAAAAAGCACGAGCAAACGAAAATTTTCAACCTCTCACTGGGCTGATCACTAGCATACGATGAGCTTCTATGGGTAACTAATGAAATTCTGCGAGTCCTTATATACGCCTTGACGAGTCTAGTTACGGAGCTTTCATGAACAAGTCACTGTAAAATGTCTACTGTACATATACGGAGGCCACGAGGAGTTTAAATTTATGAGCTTTTATAAAGAATTCGCTATGGAAATAACATAAATATTTGTAGCGGCAGCTGTATGCGTGAGTTCCTGTTGAGGTTTTGTCTGGGTCTTTGCGACTACATACGAACTCCTTAAATCTCATGGAAAATTCACCATTCATTTTTATGCGGTGACATAATAGTTGCACCTCATGGTTATGGCGTGCAAAGGATAGTCAGCCGCCACTAACAAGACTTCATTTGTGCCTTTAATGGGGATGCACGGGATGTACTTGTAGGGGAACTTTTGGTTTGCAATGAAGAGGGGTTACCGGAGCGCAGACTTTTTGTCCCCCAGAAAACGGTATGCTGGATTTCATGTTTCAGCTCCTTTTTTTTTCGTTTTCTAACGTTTGTATCTCTTGATTACATCAGCTCTTTTTTGGGGGGCGTGTGTATCTGAGCTCTGGAATACATTTCTGAGTCTGCTGCTTATGATGATAATGAAACATTCTTTTTTTCACAGCAACGTGTCCGCTGTCATATTGCCTGTGGCGGCGGATCCTTCAACTTGCATGCAAGCATTTTTTTCATTGGTGTTTATTCGTACAATGCCATTCAGTCGGATCATGCAACGGCAGCAAACTTTCTCTTAGTGATACTTGTTGCGGCGACTCAAAGCTGCGCGCTCACTTGGGCTGAAATTACATGGAGGAATTCGCGTTTGGTCTGTGCTTTAAAAGCACCGGTTCATCAGTAAAACTCTAGTATAGGCTGCCCCAATACGTTCCGCGTAAGCTCGATCCCAGCAGAACGGTAGTTTCTCATACTCAAAACTCACGCCTTTGAAACAAATAAAGCTCAGAATTACGCTCCAGAACTGGGTGTGCTTCGGTGCTTTCCCTCGGTACTGCAAAACGGACTTCAATGAAAGGGGTTCGTTAAAATTCGCACCTGGGGGCGAGTTCAGCCTCTCTTCCGTATAACCTGTTTTTGGCAGAACGGAACCCTTTCCGTTACGGAGAGAATAAAACAGGCTTTAGGGATTCGGCGTGTCAACGTCCTTTGCGTAGGTGTGAAGCAAGGGCTTGCCTTTCGGTAAACTGCTCAACCAGTCAAGAAACCAGCGTGCGCCGTAATCTTAATACGGGCGCTGAGTTAGTTAATCACATGCCCGGATCCTGCTACACTCAGATTGCCTATTCGATGCAGGCGAAGGCGATGAACAGAAAGGCACGTAGTCACCCTGTATGCGGTGCCCTGGTCTGGGTGCAGTGACTAAGTAAACATAAGACAATTCTGTCACCACGTCTAATGTGCTCGACAAAGTAGTACGACGATTTCTGTAAATACGGGTACTTCACGTCAGAGTACGCAAGCATTCGAACCTTTTGGCAGCGGGTTACTACTTTTTCTAGTTAAGAAGCAGTAAGCTTGTTTTAGTATTGACTTCCATTGAAACATATCTGAGGTGGTGCAGGTAACTTTTTCTTTTTATATGTTTCCTCGCGTAGAAATTTAACTGTATGGGGGAAGTTGTTAAAGGGGGGAGCACGTACAGTCCCCTTCTATGTTCTTTGAAAATAACCTTTGGCGCTTTCGTTTATCACCGAAAACCTCCGGTAATTTTTATTTTTAAAATGGGGGCACTGAACTTACGCTGACAGGGAGGCTTGTACACCTTCCATGAGGTATCATTTTCGCATCATTCTTTATAAGTTTTTTTTTACTTGAAATACAAACATTGTTGTTTCAGGGCTGTTTTTTGTTTGTTTGAAAAGAATAGATGAAAGGCGAGTCAGCGGGGTATCGGGGAAGGGGCGGCCCGGCACACGGGAGCGGGTGGCGATGTTGAGAAACTGTTTCCTTTGTTCCCACCACCTCCAGCTGGAGAGGTTTCAAATCGAATGGTTGAAATGGAGAACAGTGGAGAGCGGGGTGGCTTTTGTACGCCTCTGCGACAGAACAGTTCAGACAGAGAGGGCGCCGAATGTGGAAAGGAGCAGGAGGGGGTGCTCTCCCCGCCACGTTCCAATGGCCGCCGAAGATGAGGGAGATTCAAAGAAGGTCAAAGAAGGAGCCGGCGAAAATTGGGCTTTCAGAGGGTGGCAAACCAACGGTGAAAAGAGAAGCCACTGCGCTGGCATTTCAATGCCAGCAGCGTGGCACAATGAAGTAGAATGAAAAGAAAGAAAGCGGTGGCTTCTCTTGAATGCAGACCCCGCATGTACTTGCATGTAAGAGGCACTTCTTGCAGCGTCGATACTAAAAGTGGGAGTTAAAATGAAGAGGGGTCGTGGTGGAGGAAGAGACAAATTAGGCGACTGTTTTATGGATTGTAAATGGGTATACTTGATTTAAGATACAAAAGAAACCTTAAATCGTTCCGCAATGTGTTTTTTTCTCAATATTTTCCCTTTCCGCGAGCTACAGCAAATTTGTGGCGATGGCACTAATCCATGCTGCTCACAGTAAACGTAACGTGTAAATGCGGCATCCTGATGGCAATGTAGTGCCCGCTGCGTAACTATTACTGGTTTTTAAACGGTTCACGCAGGCGCAGTTTGTGCGCTTAATGTAGTTTTGGATGTAGCTCAATAAAGTACGTTGTAACTTCGCCATCTCTCCTTCCGACATGTGAGCCAACACTAAACAAGTGAAAATTTATCGTAAGCCTAAGTGTCATGCGAAAATCTCGATTCCTTCGGGAAGCTCTCGAGTTCACGTCGATTTCACGGCCAAATTTTTTTGAGCATGAAAACGTGCGGCAATTTTAAAAGTCGCATATTTTTCTGCCGAAATGGGCAACTAAATACGCAGAACTTCATAGGTTGATATGGAAGTACTTTAGGTATACAAGCTCCCTTGGGGCGAATTATATGGGCTCCATTTTCCTTGCGGTCACATATACGGCACACGACTCTACATTGAACCACAAGAATTTCGGCGTCGTTTGAAGTATTTTGAAATTTCCTCCCACCTCTCCAAAGAAACACCTTTCAAGCAGCACATTTTTAGTTTTCGATGTAGTGGACCGGCTTTTCTACATGAGACATAGAGGTAGTATTTGTTATAATTGGGCGAGAGTTAGGGACAAAACCAGAGCTAGTCACTCTACATTGCAAATTAATGGAGAGAACATGTCGGTAACTTCTGGGGAACAGATTTATAGGAATATTTTATATATTTGATAAGGTACCATGCGGCGTAAATGCACACATTCTATTTGTCGCTGCTGTCTAGAAACACCGCCAGCTTTTAGTCCACTCATGCACCTTGTACACTGAAAAACCCGGAACTCGGTAGTAAGGCAAAACGGTGACGATTCAGTGCTGGCGACACGGAGCGGCAACAGAGCGCTGGGCGTTCCCTGCTGAGGTGGCCGGGATAGCGTCGTGCAGATCGTAGATGCACGCACCCGGGCATAAAGAAAAGAAAGCGGCCATATTCCCCCCTAACGATGAGAAATAGCAAACGTCTCAACGGCGTCCCCAAGCGAGGCCTCTCCACCTTTCCAGCAGCGAATAAACTCGACCTTCAGCCCATCCCCCTCTCCAGTCCTACCAACCATGTACCCTTCTAACAGCAGCCCCTCCTGCGTGCGAGCTCTGTCTCACTTTCCACTCCAGTAACGCCGAAGTCACTCGTCCTAAGCGGTGAAAGCAGCAAAGCCATTGCGAACAGTCCTGAAGAAGACACTTCAGCCGGTTTCTTCAGACAGCCTTTTTACTTTTATTCCTTAGTTGTCAGTGCTCTCCAGTATAAAGTTTGCGCTTGATTTCTTTGTGGAGCGCCGCGACGGCTGGCTTCAATAGGGGCGGAGGGGGGGACAACGGGATAAAAATCACGCCATATCCACGGAATGAATGATGATAAGTGGGGTGAAGCTCGAGAGGGGGAGATCATCGGAAACCGTAACTCTCCCGTGAAAGTTCGCCCATTACATCATTAAGAAAGACGTAAGACTGTGTGCGTACATTGTACAAATCAACTTTTATTTTCGGAGTCAATACTCCCAGGCCCAGACCTGGTGAAAGACCCCGCGCCATCGAGGACTACCCCGCACCTCCACCACAATTTGTCACGTAGGATGGGACACAATGGTAAAGAAATAACTTTTATTTAGGGCGAACTTGTGCACGAACAAGACGAGAGGAAACGAGCAAAGGTCCTTGCGTCTCGTTCGATCTCCGAGAACGACTGCCTGCGTTCGTGGCGTGATCTCTTGCGTGATCTCCCCCTCGCCCGCGAGAGAGGAGTGTGCCGGGGCCCATACTATCATGACCTTCCGGTTTGGGGGGTTTGCGCTCAGGAGGCGGTGTGCTGTTGGAGTCACCATCGCCCACGAGACGGCCTCGCACTCGCCAACCAGGCCACGGAAGGAGATCCTGACCCCACCCCCGTTGTTTCCTACCGAGACATTACCCAGCACTACAGGCTCGAACGAAGGATCTATTCACCGCCACACCCCCAATTAAGTAAACACCAAGGATCCACGCTTCGACTGCTACAAACCAACACGTTCCCTCATCCGGTTCGACTTCATAAGCAATACCCTAACCAGCATTCACCGTATTGCAAGTTCTGCGGACAAACAGGCTCCCTGTATCACATAATTTGGGAATGCAGTCAAAACCCAGACTTGCCACCCCCTTTTTCTAGCCCAAACCTCGAGCAGTGGGAGACTGCGTTGTCCAGCGCACACCTCGCCGACCAGGTCATGCTGACGGAGAGGGCTGAACGTGCGAAGACAGCGTTTGGACTTCTGGACTGAGAAGCCACTCCCACGCATAAATACGCTAAATAAAAGTTGCTCTCTCTCTCCCCCTCGCAGTGCACGCGCGCTCGCGCCTCCGTTGGCGAACACAGACAAGCTCGCGCTCCCGGTGCCGAGTTTGCGCTGCCGGTTGCAGCCGGTTCTTGCGCGTGCAACGCGGCCCACTTTGCGACATCTCCGAAAGCATGCGGCGGTCACGTACCACGAGACACAAGGGATGGACATACCCATGGCTTTAGGAGCTTCGCCCCTAAAAAGAAAATACCTACCATGACTGCACAACCGGCGTGACGGCAGTTCCCGTACTATGAACTAGGCTGAGAACTACCAAGATACATTTCTGTGTGATTGTAGCGGCACCTCTAATCTCGTGGTGTTGTTCTACTTGAACAATAACTCCAGTGAATAATGTGATAGAACGCTTTTTTATTATTCACCCTATTACGTCACTGCTGACGTCCTGTAGGGCGAACTTCGAAAAGTCTTGAACATTTATTGTCTTCTTTCGTTAAAAAAAACATCTTTCACAATAGATTTTGTGAGATACCACATGCTAGTTCTTTTAAACTGTGTTTTGTAGTTGCATTTTGTCCTCATCGCCCTCAGGGATAGTTGACGTGGTCATACATCGCATTTATCTTCTCGTATCTTTCTTAAATCCTTCCACACCTGTACACATTTTGCCGCTTGCACAGGGAATAAATCAGCCTACGTTAAGTGCATATAACTTATTTACTCGATTCGAAGCACCCCCTTATTTCCACGATCTCGATTCCCGGAGGATCCCGTACAAAGAAACTGTACGGGATCCACCCTCCCTTCCCATCCCGCTCACCGCGCGATAATCACTAAATTCAGCCCAGCAGAAACATGTCAACCTTTTCTCTTGTTGTTTAACTGCCCTTGGGCTGTGTGATTTCAGATTTATTCAAAGCATGGCTCTTTAGCTGCGTTCTAGGGTCGTTTCGGGTAAAGCTGATTTTTCTGTTGGGTTCATGAGGTGAACCAGCAATTTACGAATGCGAAAACATTCCCGCGACAGCGCAGGAAACCACCCGACGTGCGCATTACTTACTTTCGCCGTGCACACCGCGGCGCTGGGGAAATGAAACAGGGCTGAGCGCCTCATATTAACTTAACTCGTACAGGTTCATGCGTCGCGGATTTCGGCGAGGCCCTCGCGCATAAACTGGTTCTGGGGAGCAGAGCAGCGAGAAAATGCAAGACGGGGTCGCTGAGGGCGAGCGGGGAAAAATCCGCAAGGACTTTGGCTACAGATTTAGAGGTGTATGCTGTGAAGCCTTGGAGATAGGAACAAAGAGGGGAAGAAAACATGGCAGCGCCGTTAGGTTGACAAGCCCGTAAACGGTGCAGTTTTGCGCACGTACCGTATTTACCCGATTGTAACGCGCACCCGATTTTCCTGGCAAAAAAAAACGAAACTTGCACCTCCGATTGTAACGCGCACGGGACTTTGTGACCCAGACAAACGAACGCGAGAGAAATGGGCGATTTATTTCCCGAAGTAATATCACTCATCTCACTACTCGTCGCTCTCCGCTGACCACAACATCTCGGCCTCGGTGCTTTCAAGCGCGTTCGCGATGCCACACTTCTGAACGAACGTTCAACCATGGTCTATGGGATCATGGCCCACGCCTCGCACGCCCATCCCGAGAGCTTCTCCAGAGGTGCACGCTTCAGCCGACCGCTCGTTTTGAACGCGTGGGAGCCGCTGCTGCCATTGCTGTTATCAGGCGTGCAAGTGAAACGATTTGACGATTTGTGTGAACTCCGATAGAAAAGCCTAGGCGCCTAGGCTTGCTGCGCCCGAAAAATCGTTGCTAAAAGCTGTGGCGCAATCTTGAGATGGCGATGGCGATGGGTGTGACGAAATTTCCGCTGTTTCGGCAGTTTCGGTTTTGTATCCGATTCTAACGCGCATGCGATTTTTCGGCCTATTTTTTCGGAAAAAAAGTGCGCGTTAGAATCGGGTAAATACGGTACTCCATCCGATTGGGGGGAGGAGGGGTGCATAACCGGAGGTTTGTAGAGCGCGAGCAGAAAATGGGCAGCCATAACGAAATGAGGCAAGTGTTTTTCTTTATGTTTTTGGAAATATACACTGCCGTTTATTCGACTTTTTGTATTTTGTCATCATGGCCCTTCTGAAGCATGGAACGGCGGGATAAAGCAATAATAATAACAATAGTGGTAAAACATGCACATGCAGTGTATCAGCGAAGGGCTAGGCAAACGCAAGGGCAAAAGCAACAGAAAATCCGATGATTGTTCACTAATGCGAAAGAATTCGTTTGCGGCTTCTCCGTTTTAGTGGCATAACGCTTCCTTTGTGGAATTGAAGGAACAGTTCAACCCAGATTGCGTTTTCTTTTCTGCATTTTTTCGTGTCTTTAGTTGGTCGCATAAGGACCTTGATTAGATACACAAACCTGCGGGGTTTCGTTGGATCATTGTCAGTTTTTCACGCACTTCATACCTCTGAATCTTGACTTTATTCAAATGGAGTTGTCTAGAGGACTGACAAAAAGGCAAGTGCATTTGCCTGATCAGGTGTCACGCCTCTACCCGTTTAAGGCAGATAAGTGAATACATGAAGATATTCATAGAATTAACACAGAAGTATGAAGTGCCCAAAGTAAACTTTAAACAAACTTATGAAACAGATATTTGTACTTATTGTTGTTACAGCCGGTACTAAGCTGTATTTCAATTAAGACTTCTAATCAAAGGTCATCTCTGCTATGGTCAATGTAACGGAATGTGTGTTTTTTGTGTACTTTTTGTGTATCATAATTTTTTCGTACTTCTTTTGTATTGAAATTTCGTTTGTAACCGGTATTTATGTGACCTTGCAAGATATCTCTAAATAAATTGCCCGTGATAAGATTTGTTTGTTTTATTTGTTTTATGGAGTTGTTTGTTTTTAGTATTTGAGTTTCGCTTTATAGTTAAGCCCTTGAGGGCACTTTTCGCGATTTTGTTAGATAACTTTCAGTTTTTTATCATCTTTTCACTAAACGGCGTGGGACTAGGTAGACCTCTGCGAGTTTGCTACTTCATTCTTAGTTTTTAATTTTTGTTTTTTTATTTCCTTGTGACGGGCGATGGTTGACAAATTTTACTGTCAAGAGCCATATTGGGTGAATTTGGTTTCTTTTGGTTACTTTTTGCTCGTTGTTTTTGTGTCATAGTGATCGGCAGTTACGCCATTAAAAAGACCTAATATGTTAACTTCACCAATTACGCCTTCTTGCACAGAGTCAGAACATTCCTCTGTTCGCATTTGAGTACTCGGCTAGGAATGCCTGCGCATTAACTGCGGCACCAATGGTGCAAAGTAACAACTTAAGTGAGGTAAAAAAGAAATTCTCCAAGTTGGCCTGAAATTTCCGAGTGAGCCAAGATCAGCAAAAATGCCAGGCCTCATGAAGTTCTCTTCCTCCCCTTGCACGAGCTACTGCCTCGCGTGGAAAGCGCACGACGTGGCGGGAATTTTGAGTAGTAGCTGTCTGGTCCGTTCACGAGGTGATTGAAAGAGTACGCTGTTTAAGGCCTACGCGCAAACCTAGTACCCCCATTTCTTCGCTCTTCCTTAATTCGTATACCTTCCTTTATGTAGAATATCTCGGGACACTAATCACATGGCTAGGTAGGCTCACATCATCAGCTGTTTTCAGGTTGGCAAGTTGTTTTGACGTTGGCAAAGCATTGTTCAATTGCATTCCCAAACACCCTCGTCAACGCTATTTTCTCCCTAAACGTGGTCGTCTGCTGCCAACCGATCTTTTATTCCCCTGTCCTGTAGCCCTCTATGTCCCCATTTCTCATTTGCATACGATTTTTGTTTTCTTCATTCAAGCCAAGCAGAAATCACGCAGGCCTATAAGTGTCTTGCGGATGCGTCGTCTGCGAAAAGCCTCAGTACGCTCCTGAGTGCTACACAGTAAAACTCTACAGCGTAGTCAAAAACATAAAAACAAAAGAAATACATTTTCACATCAACAGAATTTTTTAAACCATCTAAAACAAAATAAGAATGAAATGGGCTCTTTTGCTTTAGTGATTATGTTATGGGCCCGCAGGTTTTCTCGTACTCCTCTGGAATCATTGGGAAGAGAATTTTTCCGCAAAATCTAGCTCCATCCTTTATGTTGTTTTACTGAAGTTGGGTACGCCTGACAAAATATCTCGGTGTGCTTTTGACAAAGCACGTAGACTGGCCTCCGGCTTCAGCGTTTCCATACGCTTGCTTCTGGGTATCATTTTTCGTCACGCCTTTAACGCCCTCGATTTTTTGTGTCTTCTTAACTTTCGTGTGGGGCAAAAGAGAGTGCGGACGCCGCGAAATCGACATCGAGTATTCACGTTTCTTGGCGCACGCAGGAGATGGCACATTTGTCTTGTGCGATGTGAAAAAAGCCCGTTTCTTTCAAACGCGGATGAAAAATTGCAACCGATTTTGCCCTTTACTTTCCCTTCTCCCTCACGCAGCATCGTAGTTGTTTTTTCCTCCCTCAGAAGTCAGCTCTTTCGGTTTTCTCGACGAGTGAAAAACTTTCTCTCATTCTCGAAACTTTTTCTCTCATATCCGATTCCTTAAGCACGCTGGCGTCAACTTCGAACATTTGTTTCCGTGCATTGTAAACTCAGCCTTTGCCAAGTCGTTACAATTCCTTGGTTTTATTTCTTTATTTTGAGGTACCGTTAGCCCTTATGGCCTGTTACAGGTGGGGGAGGGGGGGGGTGGAGGGCAAGTACATTATAAACGACAGGCATACGCACAAAAGGTACGCAAGTCACACTGCAACAAAAAAAGTCCAAAAAATACCTCATGTTAGTTCAGAAATCTTTCCAACTTTGTTTACAAAACTATCAGTGCTGTTTTGTTCCCAAGCACTGCCAGGTCATACTTATTCCAGTCCACAATAGTCCAAGATAAAGATTTGATTGATTGATTGATTGATTGATTGATTGATTGATTGATTGATTGATTGATTGATTGATTGATTGATTGATTGATTGATTGATTGATTGATTGATTGATTGATTGATTGATTGATTGATTGATGCATTCATCATTCATTCATTCATTTACCGCGCCGACGCAACGCAGGCGATGAGGCGCGCCGTAGTGGAGGGCTCCGGATTAATTTTGACCACCTGGGGATCTTTAACGTGCGCCGAAATCTCGTACACACGGGCGTTTTTGCTTTTCGCCTCCATCAGAAAAGCGGCTGCCGCGGCCGGGAATCGAACCGGCGTCCCAAAATAAACGAATGCTTTAAAACATCAACCCTGTGCGACTAAGGCAAAACAGCATGCGGATAATGGAAGCGGGGAGACACTCATTTGGGGAATTGGAGATGCATCTCATGACGTAAGTTCAGTTTTCTGTTGCAGTTGGGGAAAGAGTTTAGTCTAGCCATTTTTCTGCGCGTTGCTAGAAATGGAAGTTCAGCTTTGGGAAGTAAGGCAGTTATCGACTGATTACAGCGATATGCCGCATAAATAAACCTAGAAGCTATTCGTTGAATTTTTTCAAGCTTATTTATTTGATATTTGTGATATCGGTGCCGAATTATGCTTTTATATTTCAGAGTCAGAGTCGGCCGCACAAAAGTTTTGCATGCCATTATCTTAGCTTCCACAGTTGCGTCTCTAAGATATCGTCTAAGAAAATCGAGCTTTTTGGGGGCAGTACAACATATATTATCAATGAGGTAATTCCAATTGAAATTTGTGGCAATTGTGAGACGAAGGTATGTCAGCTTACTCTGTCGCTTTATTTCTGTGTCATCAATGGTATAATTAAACTTCAAAAGAGACTTCTTCTGTGTAACTGATTGATGAATTGTAAGGTTTAACGCGCCCAGGTAACGCAGGTGATGAGGCACGCCGTGGTGGAGGGCTACGGATTAATTTTGACCACCTGGGGATCTTTATCGGGCTCCGAAATCTCGTACACACAGGCGTTTTTGCTTTTCGCCTCCATCAGAAAAGCGGCCGCCGCGGCCGGGAATTGAACCCGTGACCTCGTGCTCAGCAGCGCAACGCCTTATCCACTGAGACACCGCGGCGGGTACTTCTGTGTAACTGTTATACAAACACTTCTATAATTTATCTGCGTATTCAAAGGCGCGCACAAATCATGCAGAATTTTCAAAGAATCGCGAACGCTAATGCGAATTTTAATGATCGCGAACTTTTAATAATCGCGAATTTTAATGATCGCGAATTTTAATGATCGCGAACGCTCTTAACGCGACAAAACAACGAACAGTCAGCAGCGAATAGTTGCACTTCAATAGCTGAATTCACAGACTTTCAATGTCATTGACATAAAAGACATAACATAGGCCCCAAAGCGGACCCTTGAGGTAGTCCAGATTTTACGGGTAAACTGAATGACCGTTCGGCCGCAATTTTAACGAACTCTTGCCTGTTATGTAAATAGGCCTGAATGCAACCAAGAATCCGCGGATTACTACCGAAATCATACAACTTCTTAGTAAGTTTCACATGGCAAACTTTGCCAAAGGCTTTTGAAAGATCAATCGAAACTGCATAAATCTGCTCTTTCGAACCACTGTTTTTCTTCTTTTGAACTTCTTTGAACCACTGTTCCGTTTTCATTGGCTGTTTTGCTGTAGGCGACTTTTTCCTTCTGTCAGCCTGTTAGTTTGTTTACAATGTCGCAAGCTTCCCTTTAACGACATTGTTGACGGGAACGACGCATCAGTTCACTCTTTTGCTGTGGCGCTCAAGTAATTTACATCGCAACAGAGGGGCACATGGGATTTTTTTTCAATTCTGCACGTCCATGCACGTTTCTCCAAATCCGAACTACTTCGACCATGCCGGTATGAAGCAATCAGATAGTCGTTCGCTTCATAACGCTGAGGACACAGGTCCGAATCCGACCAAGGGGAACGTTTTTTTTCTTTCACTTCACCCATGATCGCTCATCATCGACAGATAAGGTTGGCTTTTCTGGAGTGCATTTTTGACACAGAATACGCCATCTGTAAGACGTAGAAGGCTTCGCTTCAATATACACATACATCAAGAAGATGACGTACGACAGTATACCTTTATCTCATAGACTACGTATCGGTATGCACTTGGATCGTTCGTCGATGCGTTTACGTATAGTGTGCGAAAGTAAGTCGTATGGGTTCCTTGTTAGCTTGCGATATGGGTCTTTGATGGCTTTACGATCGATTGTACGCATTTTCAGCGAAGGTTGGATGCCCTTTTAGCAAAAATTTTGACCCGCTGTTGATGAAGGTTTGGTGCGAGAGAGCTTTCACGCTTCTTTGTTACTTTCTTTAGGAAGTGGCAGTAAATTTTTTGTTGTGGCTACATGAACTATTTGTTTTGTCCGCCTCATTTTGGGGGTCCACGACGAGGCTATTTGGCTGGTTTTCAGTTTCAGTTTCCCTTTATTCATCTCGTATTTACAGAAATATTCAATACAATGTCTGACCCATAGCCGATGGGCTAGTAGAGGGTCCAATGCAAAATACACTATATTTTCAGCGACAGCAACAAATACATAATGAAAAATAGAAGGTAAGGGAAGATATCATAACGTATAATAACACAACATAAGATAACATATCATGCGACAAGCCATATCACAAAATAACATGACACAGTCATAATAATCATTTATTAAAAAAAACGCAATGATCATGATGTACGGTTCAACCTGGATGGAACGAACTTCTAAGTAACGAATTCCTAGATTTAACGAAGTTTTTAGATTTCCCATTGCCATCCCCATTGAAGCCCATTTATTTGCGACCTCTATGTAAGGAAACGTCGCGGCGGCTAACCTTGACCAACGAATTCGGCGAGCTGATCAGTCATTGTCTTTTTTCACTTTCACTCAAAAATCCAGCAAAAAAATGAACTAATTTAGCAAATACTAGCCCTACTGTAAGGAGTCAGCAGCAATGAAAACGTCTGAATACGCCTAAACGTGAAAATTGTGATGATGATGGCAATAATTATTATTATTATTATTAATATTATTATTATTCCACTATCGACCACTACCAATCTCGTCAACTTCATGCTGCATGCTTCGGAAGCTGTGCAAGGGAGAGGTCAACTTGATGTAGTCTACTTTGATTTAAGCAAGGCTTTTGATGTCGTCTGCCACGAGCTCTTAGCAAAAAACCAACTGAGCTTGATATACAACCATCCCTGATATCTCTTATATGGAATTATCTATGTGATAGGTCGTGTTTCGTGCATGTAAATGGACAGTCTTCTCTTTCCTATGAGGTCACCAGTGGTGTCCCTCAGGGCTCAGTTCTCGGGCCACTTCTCTTCTCAATCTTTATAAATGATGTCGCGACAATATTTAATGATTGTAATTTTCTTTTATATGCCGATGATGTAAAAATATTGAAATCTGTTTCCAACTCTGCCAGCTGTTCCGCTCTCCAGAGAGCAATCTCGTCCTTCTCGCATTGGTGCTCATGCAACAAACTCCTCATTAATACATCTAAAACTAAGGTAATGACATACACAAGAAAGACTGACATCTTGTTTCCCTATAACATCAACGGTGAATTACTCCCACGTGTGGTAGAGGTTAATGACCTAGGCGTCACTTTCGACAGTAAACTGAGCTTCTCTCCACATATTCAGGTAATTACTCGTAGAGCTCTTCGATCGCTTGGCGTTGTCTGTCGCGTGTCCAAGGAGTTCAAGGAGCCGATTTCTCTTCTCAAGCTCTACACAACTATATGTCGTCCTCAGCTTGAATATGCATCTGTTGTCTGGAACAGCACGAGCAAAACAAACCGTAAGCTTGTAGAAAGGGTCCAAAATAAGTTCATATCTATCTTCAACCATCGCTTTGGCGATAGTAGTAATTATAACCCTGGATCGCCCTCTTCATTGACGCTATCATGCTTAACTTCCAGGCGGAACAAGGCTGATATTCTCTTCCTCTTTAAAATTATGCACGGCATAGTGTCTTGTGGTGAGCTGCTACAGCCTGTTCGTCTTTATGTGCCGCAAAAGTGGACCAGGAAACATGATACCTTTTGCAACCCCAATTGTCTGCGTGTCTTGTGCCTTGTGTGCAGACTGCAATGCACGTACAATCGGTACTCGGATTACCTTGATATATTTAATGATTGCCCTACTCTGTTTCGCAAACATGTCTGTGAGTTTGTATTGGCGTAACTGCCAACTTTTCTTATTCTGCATTTGGCTTTTATCCTTGAGTTCATGCACTTAAATGACTTTCATTCCGTAACTTCAACATAAGCTATCCTTTCGTTTTTTTTGTATTTTGTATTTTATTTTGTATTTGAAAGATGTGAACATTATGTTTCGTGTGTTTCTGTTTCCGTGCGCCAGCACAAAGGCCGACCCCGGCTGTTCCTGGGCACGCAAATAAATGATTGATTGATTGATTGATTGATTGATTGATTATTATTATATGACGACGGCGACTGCAACGACGACGACGACGATGATGATGATGATGATGATGAACTGAGGGGCTAGCCCCATCTCGTGGCTAACCTAGCAGTCCCTTCTGGTTTTGTTTGGGTAGCGTGACACCACAGCAGCTAGCGCGAGTAACTAACCTTTACGTTTTTTTATTTTTTGTCCACACAGCAAACTACCGCGCGTTTCCACGTGCGAGCATGGTTTCGGTTCCAGACTTAAGTTTTGAGGTGCTAGGCATTTCTGTCGGCGTTTAGTCGCGCGTCTCCCTTCTATCTGCGGTATCGGTTCGCCGGTTATGAGTGCTACTGCTAGAAAACGAAAAGTTGTGTGTCGTTTTTTAAGAAAATCACGCAATTTGAAATGCCATCTCAGCTGGCGAGAGAGAATGTTGCCGCCTGGTTCCGTATCCCAGTTGGCATCCTCTCAACAATCTTGAGTGCGGTAAAGAGCATCAAGTTCGCAAAAAGGACCCTTTGAGCATAATTTTGGTTCTTGTGACGCGTTAAGGCTCCAAAACGTGTCAAAAGGCGAAAGTGATTCTGCGGGGGTAACCTTGCTTTCTTAGAGCGCCATTTAGTGCCTAAGCTCGCGCAAAAGCAGGAGGCGCAACTCGCGCAGTTTTTCTCTGTGAAATAAATCCGTGAAGGTTGATTTCGCCTTTACTGATGTTTAGCAGTTTCACTTCGTTTCTGCTTCATTCCCCGAGCATTAACTCGGAACCTACATGCATAACGAACACCTGGTTGTAACGAAAAATTGCGAACTTTTGTCAACTTCGTTGCATCCAGGTTTAACTGTGTAGAAACTCTGCAAAGAGTGTTTCAAAGCCACACAAAAGTTCATTTTATTTGACCTACGCAAAACAATTATTATGCCAGAAATTACCATGCGCAAACAAGTGACGCGAACAAACAGAAGTGTTGTATTTTGTTACACCAATGCGCCGCTATTATAACGGGCCAGGAGACGGTCGGCTCATTTTGTTACCGTGCATGGCATCAGGGCTAGAAAAACAGCTAGCAAAGGCTGAGGGCGTCATTTCCGAAACGACATATTCAGAGAAACTACGTGACATGGCTGCCATGCAAGGTGGCTTCTCGGACGGACGCTCTAGTGTTCGCTGCAGTGTCTCGTTAGCTAGATGTTGTGCTGAACGAGGGAGTAATCCCTTTTGAATTTGCTTCATCGCTAATGAATTGCAGCTCCTTTCTCCGCGTCTTAACTGATTCATTTTTGCTATTGTTGCAGATTTTGCGCTAATCGAATCTTGAGTGGCTCTACGCCCTGTCCATTAATTGTAGGATGATTTATGCGCATAATACTGGGGTTAACACCGTCGCGTCCGCGCCACTCTCGCCGAAAGAAAGATAAAGACAGACATTGAAAGGATTGCTTTCCAGGCCAGGGGAGATCGTTTATGCTAGCCGCAGGCAACCTTCCAAAGCCTTTGCCATGATTTAAAGCGCAACAAAAGCACACGGACGAAGAACAGAGTAGACGAGACAGGCGCTAACTTCCAACTATTTTATTCGGCTACGCATCTGTTCTTCGTCCGTGTGCAGTTGTTGCGCTTAAAATCATGGGAGCTATTCACCAACTAGCCCAGCAAGAAGTTTTTCGGAAGCCTTTACCACTTAGCAGCTCGAAATTCATAGTTGATCTAACATGACATGAAAGTGAGTGATAAAAGTCAGCGAACATAGACCACTGCAAAAATGCTTCATATTATCGTTTGAAGAATAGTAAGAGATAAATAGAGCCTGAGTGACTGCTCCTAACGTTTCTATAGACGAACATCATGCTTGTTGTACGTGCATGTTTCTTCCAGACCCATCCGATGCTATCACAATGGCACAGGGACTGCTGCAGAGTGTTGGGCCGTTGTGATACCCAAAACCCAAAACCACCACCACCACCATTGCATTGGTGTCTAGCGCAGGTCGCAGATTTTCACCACGGAACTTCAACCGTAACTGCCTTGAGCCGCCTTACACAGTGCGAACATATCCGGTATTAAGGAATCAATAATATCTACGAATGCAAAGGAGCTTGTTGAAGCGGCGTATTACAACGACTCGTAAAGCCGCTGCGCCGTGTAATGGTTAAAAATCGCCCAAGAAAAAAAAAATACTCCATGATTTTTTTCGTTATTACCGTTCATCGGGTGAGATGATCTACCGTTCGAAGCCATAAGATTTTTCTTTTAACTTACGCAGCTAACCTTGTTCCTGTTAATATTTCTTTGCTCTCTGTTTTACGTGTACACATTGACCTTTTTGTAGATATAATGCACTTATTTCGACGCAGTTCTTCCGGCCACTTTGCCGCGCAAGAACAGTCACCGACAAAATATAGTTTTAATAGTAGAGCTGTTTAAGCTTGAGCTTGGTCGGTTGATATCTCAAAAAATTGGCCGCGTATCTGCTCCTTTTGTTGCAAATGCCGTTAAAAAACGATAGTCTTTATCGGCTTTTGCGAAGTAAATGCCTCCCTTCGCTTTCCCGCTCACCTCTCATGTTGTTCCTCTTGCGTCGCGCTCCTCCCAAGGTAAAGACGCCAAATGTTTGCTTAAATCATTTTAAATTTCCCGCGTTTCACTGCTCCAAACCGGGCGACTCGATGCGAACGCTGCCGTACGGCGAAGACGGGCGTTAATCGAGGCGCCCTACTTCAGCGTTTATAGAACCGCGTTTCCCTACTCCACGTGCGTTGCAAGCAGAACGTGGAACCTACCTAGTGGAACCTTGCGTAACTGTTGCCGGTGGATTTCTTAAAATGGCCCCAGAAGCTATAGTGGCGCGGGCGACAGCAGGTGACGGCGGAGTGAATTCTTTTTCTGCAGTTGATGAAGTATTTAATTTCGCAAATTCAAGCATGTTTGATTTTTTTATAAAGGAACACTGCAAATATCACTTCTGTATTGATTTGTTGTCTCATATTTGCGTATTGTCTTGTTCTTCTTCAACAATGTTGACAAGTATGAACATTCCACCGGACATAGACGGGTAGATTCAGCTGTGACTATATAAGACTATTGCGCAGGCATTGTTTTGCTTTGGCCGGGTGGCTGAATCGGGTCACAGACAGACAGACGGACAGACCAAAATTTCTGAGTTTAAGTAGCCCAAGGAAGACTATCGTCTTTAAAAATATCAAGAAATCCAAGTTCCCTGGCACGAGGCGTGGTCGACCTTCACCTAGCCGCGTAGGTGCAGCCAAGCCTCGCCGAGCGATGACATCATCGCGCGCGCCGGCACCGCTCAGTCTTCGAGAACACTCTTTCCAGCGTTCGTGGCCTGATCTCTCACGTGCTCCTCTCCTCTCCAGTTGACTTGCGTTCACGACTGAAGTGGAGAGCACAAAGCAGCTCATGCTACAGACGCCGAGTACGCGAAGCCGGTGACCATAGGTTCTAGCGCGTGATAACGCGGTGTGAAAGCCTGCTGACAGAACGATCAGGGCCAGTTCGGAAATCCATGTGAGGGGCAACAGCCAGGCCGCCAACCAAGAGAGAAGGCCGCCAGCTCTGCTGTTTCTCCAGCCTTGCACCCCTAGTTGAAGCTGCGCAAATTTGTTTTCTGACTGGGGTATAATAGCATAGCGCAGAGATCGTTGCGTTCACCGCTGTATAAAAGTTCGGGAGGAAAAATAAACATCCTTGAGGGGCAATGCTTGCAAGAAGTCCGAAAAGCGAAATTCGTAGCTCGACTTCGTAAAATAGGCGAAGGCATTCTCCTTCGGGCACTGCCACGCAATGCTTCTCCCCTTCTTTACCCGAAGATAGCGATTGTGTCATTCGCCAGAATCGGTAGCTGCCGCTCAAGAGAGCTCGGTCTCCATTTTCGATGTTTACACAACGATGATGAAATGTTTATGGGCGATACCTTGTTTTTTTATCGTCACCCACTAAGCTGTGCGCCCTCCGCCACACCAAAAATAAACGTGTTTCGTTACCTTTCTAATGGCTTCGTCACCTTTGTTTAGAATAACGGTCCTTACAAGTGGCAATATACACGTTGTCCCAGGTATCATGTACCAAGATTTGAAAAATAGTGATGGCGTTACTCAAAGAAAACCTAGTGCATAATGTTTCATGTACACCGGAGTAGCGGCCAGTAATCTTCTCGTTAATGAGATTTCATTATTTCGTTGTAATTAATTAACTAACGCGAGAAGTGTGAATGGGGCGCTTGTAGGAACCCACGAGAGGCATCTAACTGCGGTATTTTCAGCAACGAACTACTTGCGTACTCGCTTATTTGGCTGATAAAGAAAACCTGAGAAATATGAAAAAATATCCCTTGACGCATGATATCTGCGTACCAAAAAAATCTCAAGAAAGTAAAAGCCGCGTTAGTCTTTCATTATCCCTCTTGTTGGAAACAGATAACAGTATGATGTCGGTTATAGGATTCGTTTCTGATATTCTGCCGTAGTCACGGTCATTAGAAACGCCCCTCCGCCTTTGGTTCCTTGCTCCTATAGCGCGCACTTACTACCCTATTCTGTACACGTTTTAGGCGTCGATACTGGCTTTAGGCCTTGAACGCTCCATCCTCTCCCTTGCCCCTAGCTTACTATCCTCGTTTCTGCGCAAATTCGCTTCTCCTCTCCCGCTCCTCCAAGAAGAGTGGTGTGTAATGTGGGCAAGATGACTTCCAGGGACGTGGCCTTTCCCTTCGGTCCATGAATAATCAGGTGCAAGCAGGGTTTCGCGCTGTGGACATGAAAATATCCGGCGTCATCGCAGTTATACAGCTTCCGCTCTAACGCTTCTTCTCCTCTCTCCGCCCTCGTGTGGGTGTGCGTTGCGGAGCGCAATTCGGGGGCAAACACCGACTGTGCGTAGCGCAAGGAACGTTCTGTAGAGTAGCGAAATTTTTAAAGTACGGGTTTCCGTACCGGATGCCAAGAAGGGTTCGGAAAGTGTAGGAAACAGGCTTAAAACATTTAGGCTTGATACGTCTTCGGAGAGGTTTGGCAAGAGCAAAACAGGATCAGAAAAGGAACGAAAAACGATGTCTATAGTTTCACATCTTTCTAGGGTTTTCAGGGAAGGCGAAGCCCTTGGTCATTGTTTTTCACTCGGAATGGTCGACAGAATAGTTGCAATACCCATAATGCTGCCAGTACAATGATGATGATAATAATGGTTGATTTATCGCGGTGTTTAACGTGCCGAAACTGCCCCTGGACTATGAGGAGCAGGGTACTGGAGGGCTAAGGAATTATTTCGACCACCTGGCGATCTTTAACGTGCACTTCTACCCAAATCTCGACCAGCAGCGTTTTTCTTTTCGCCTCCATCAGAAAAGTGGCCACCGCGGCCAGGAATAAATCCTCGCCTGTGGGCTCAGCCCCACAACGCCTAAGCCACTGAGCCATCGCGGAGGGTTACGATGGTAGTAGGGGTCTAAGATAGAATGGTATAGATTAGTTTTTTTTTCCTTGGAACAATTCCTAACACGTCACATTCTGTGTTACAAGCAGCCTCCTGGGATTTGGGGAACCTGGCCGGTTGCGGCAGCCACAGCAGCGGAAACAAAATGGCGGGCGGAAAACAAGCGCGGCTGTCATGAATAAACAGCAACATCCAAGCCAAATACCTGGTCCCCTAAGGCGGCACCTCTGTGGCCGCTAACGCAGCTGCATATGTAATGAAGCTCTAATCTGCATCCCCCGAGAGAACCCGAGCGTACCGACCTTTCTGGCGTGTTGAGAGTGTGGTGGCCAGAAAGCGTACGGGACGTAATA
The DNA here is from genome assembly GCF_048455015.1 of Haemaphysalis longicornis. NCBI lineage: Eukaryota > Metazoa > Arthropoda > Arachnida > Ixodida > Ixodidae > Haemaphysalis > Haemaphysalis longicornis. The sequence continues at coordinate 78,565,136 of NW_027526407.1, forward strand.
AAGCGAAATCCCCGAGCTCATCACATGCTCGGGCAGGCAGAACGGCATACCGACGCAAGTCGTCGTTGGAGTATCGCTTATTTTTAATTTCTGTACATTAGGGACCCTACCCGAAAGCCTTGTCTCTGCACCTAGCGCGCCACCTTATGATGTAAGCCAGGTTGTTTTCGCGGTGGCATTCTCACAGGCTCCAGTGACTAACTGCATCGGTATTTTGTGACGTCACTGGGTACGTTTGGGAATTCTAATTGCTTCGAGAGAATGGTTAGTGCGATCTGCACAACTTTGTCGAATGAAATTCATATAGTTCAATTTACATTCACTTCTTCACTGCTGTGAGCATGTTTGCCCACGTTCCGAAAAAAAAAAACAGAAAATGTTCACATTCCTGAAGGTACTCGCTTGCTCCGTTCGCTGTTCGTGGTATACCTTACACTGACTGCTTGCAAACATCCTACGGCTTCTGTCCGCTAGGCGCGTACTTATTGTCACACCCAAGTATTTCATCGTCGCTTTATGGGGTCCCATGCTTAGAATCTTTTAAACGGTAAATATATAGTCACATCTCTTTCGTTCCCCTGGTCTTACAAATCCTAGCATAAGCAGAATTGGACAAGGCTGTCGTACAACCATGTGTTCCACGCGAAGGTTTTGCGCACCCGTTTACGAACCTTTCGGTAACATTAAGTGTCCCTATGAGGCGAGAATATGTCTACTGAAGAGTTACACAATGTTATTGCGACTAACGTAATCGCTGTGGGCCTACTTTGAGTCCGGTGGGAACTCTTCTGCCGCAGCGCACTTGTATAAACAAAACATGTACGTTTCCTTGCGTAGTGCCTAATTAGTGTGTAGGTTTTGCAGATCGACGAGTGAAGCTCGGATCATTAGGTTCCTTCTCAGGTAACAAAGGCGGCGAGCTATGTCACGACGGGCTTGGGTTGTATGCTGCTCTTTGTGTTGTTTACATGTATGGGCACATTCTTATTCCGAAATAAATGTTTCGTAAAGAACAAGCGCGCACCTTTTAATAAACTTCATGTGAAGTGTGCCTATGCTTGTAAATTAAACGTTGAAAATAAGACGCACATACTATCTCGTTCCACCTAACATCCACACAGTAAGAGGAAAATTTCAGCGAGAATGATCAAGTTAGTTCCAGGGGAACTGCATTTTAAATAAACTTGCGGAACCACGTTGTAGATACATACGTGGAACACTGCGCCGCATGTACAAGTGAAACAATGTTCCACGTAGAGATGTGTAACAACGTTGCCGATGCCATGATTGTAGGGTTTTAAGCGCCGACGCAACTCAGGCGATGAGGCATGCCGTAGTGACGGGCTGTGGATTAATTTTCACCAGTTAGGGATCTTTAACGTGCGCCGAAATCTCGTACACACGGGCGTTTTTGCTTTTCGCCTCCATCAGAATGTTGCCGATACATATGTGAAACAATGTCCCTGATGCATATGTGAAACTGCGATTTAGATACCTCTGTTGCATGTCAAACCAGTTTAGAATCCAAGGGGCATCCGGGATCGGGGGCTACCACGTCCTAATCGTTGACTTATTGTCATCAAAACAGGCACACATCTGTGTTCCAGCACCACGGTTTTAAATATTCGGCGAGATTGTGCAAACACGCACAACTTTTATTAATAGCAGTGTTTTTCCTGGTGGCAAGATGCTCATTTATAATTTCAATAAAACGTTTTGATCAGCACCTCCTGCCTGTGTGGCGTTCTAATTTCGAATAAACACGGAGCACGCACAGGCACATGTGCACACATGGGTACGCGCACACACCAAAACCAAACGAACCTACACGAGCACGCACCCGCCAGAATAATTCACCGTGTTGAACTACTTTGTTGAAAAGCTTAGCCGTCAAACTCCACAAAACCCTGCTTTATTTGTTTCAGCCGCCTCGGGTGATGCATGACTGCTGTATGTGACAACGCTTACTGCGAGTGAATGCTGATCTCTCTCTCTCATGCTTCGAAATTTCAAAAACACCACCAGCACAGGTTCCCGAATCCGTGTGTGCGCGCAACCACACTCTAATAAATCCCCTGAAGCGCTTTTGGGAACATTGAGTTATTTTGTAAAGGATAAAACGACTCGTCCTTAGTAGTGACCACTATCTCCCTCTTATTATTGCCAGTATATATGCGCAGAAACACGTTTCAATGCGTAGACAATTCAAATAGTCAGGTGTGCGACATTGTTGCGTTCTGTGTTAGTTATTGACGCAAGCTTCCCATAAGGCACCATTCGGTTATTTGCCCTTTGAACACATCAACTGCCGTAGGCCGGCAACCCTGCCCTTAAGAAGGGCTCTGCTTACAATTTCATCGTGTAATGTGTATGTGACATGGCGGAGGTCGGGTAATTACATGGTGAGATTTTCATTCTTAGGTGTTAAAAAATAGAGTGTATATTATTTATCGATCCCACGTTGTTTCAAAAAAATATATTTATATTCCGTAATTATGCGCACAGAACAGTCACAGATATTTAAAAAATTACCTTCACGCAGATTAAGTAATGTAAAACGGAGTCTAGTGACCGCTGTACACTGGGAGCCGTTTGAACGACGTCGTTTTATGTAGACACAGACGTAATCTGTAATATAAAATACCTTGTAAAGTTATTTATCAGACCATCAAAAGACAATTTAAGAATATGGTAGCGCTGCAATTTGTTATTTTATGCACACACCATTGGGTCTCATGAGATGCTTCTTCAGTGAGATTCTATTTGTAGGTCTTTCCATAGCATCCGATAATTTCATATCAGGTGCGCCCATCTGACTTACTCTAACCTAATCGATTTTTTTTTTCAATTTACTTTTACGTAATAGGCCCATACTTATGCTGCAGTACCATCCGTAGAAAGACAAACCAGGTTTAGCTCCATATCACTGTAATCTCCGAATTACAACTCTATCAGCGACAGTGCCTCATCCCTAACGCACACCCACAGATCCCTAACGCACACCCACTACAAGCTCAGCTAGCCATCTTTTCTGCTCTCCGTTTGCGACGTTGACCACGTGCTAGCTGTAAAAAGCGATGGCGGCTTCGATCCTCATTCTTGTCCTTCTGTGTGTCGTTCTTTCAATCTCCAGTGCCTGCATATCTTCCTCACTTCCTGTTTTCCTTCACAGAGTTAAGAAGTGTCACCTGATGCGAGCAGCGTCTTACCTGTTTACAGCATCCAGCGCTGAGTGAGCGCTTCGCGAGACACCACAGCAAGAAGCTGAGCAAAAAAAGCACGCTTAATTTAGCACTTGAGTGACGACGTCTTCGCAACCCTTTTTGATTTGGTGCCACAGGGACACCTGCTTCTTGAAGCCAGGGCGTCACACACTGTATGTTGCGCCCGCTTGCGATTAAGAAGACGCCTGCTTGCGGACGCCAGTGGCAACAAGGCCTGAGAACGATCATCCACACTAAAGGTACCTTTGTGTACACCGAAAGCTTTATTAGAGCCCCGTTCTTCAGTCTAATATGTGTTCTACAGGGGCGTTTTAAAAGCCTTCGAAGACATTCTTTGTGGATAGAGCTGCGAATTGCAGTTTATTCGGTGCACAGGGAAGGTCCCCGAGTCCCCTGTTATTTAGCCAAAGACTTGAATTCCATGGATAGTTTTAAAGGACACAGTAATGTCTCGTTCTTCTCCAATTCGCCTCCTTGCGAGGCGGGCGTTGGTGACCCTTGGAGTTCCTGCCAGCCCTGCGCTGCGTTTAGTGCAGCGCTGCGGCTGTGATGAAGGCGACGACCCGTTGAGGCGAAACGAAAACTTGTATTTACACTTTTTACAGTTGGTTACAAAGAGGATACATTGAGGCCGTTGGTCGCTATGTGCCCGCGGCACCCCGTCAGAGACGAGCCACAACTCAACCCGGTCTGTCCGATGAGCGCATGCTTGCAATCGAAGAAACCTCGCATCCGGGGGAGGAGGTCGCGTTCGCTCCGACCGCGTTCCCACGCACCTGCAAGTTGCGGGCCCTTCGTCCAAGGGCGCACAACCATACTCGCCACTCAAACCAAACGCACGTGCACAACGATATCCGACGCCTCAACCTAGCGCTAGCTTCGGCCCGGCCGCACACTGCATCCGCCGCGCGAAATACGAAGCGCGGTCATCCACCCAGCAGCTCCCTCGACTGCCTCCATCTGGCACGCAAGGCCGAAACACGGCGCACAAGGGGGGGACTCTACGCCCGCGAGGCCGTTGCCCTGTTGCCTGCCTGGGCATGAAATTAGGGCAATAATGACGGGATCACCCGACCCTTACAGACACCTATTCCCGCGTCAATTAAAAGTTTCCGTGTAGCAAAGGTATAACACATCGACCATCACTTTAATACCATGACATTATTGGTTACTGATTTCTTTTAAATAGCAAGACACTGGAACATAATGTTTGTAGGTAATCTTAAAGCCATTAATGCAGTGTAATAATAAAATCTAGGAAGTTGTCAAGAATTTTGTCTATTGTAGTACATATTTTGTAAATCTTCAAGCCTGATTAGGCCCTGCGGGTGTAGTGTTGTGAATTAGGAGGCACGGAAAGCTGCTTACACAGGCTAAGGTCTTCTTGCGACTCACTGTGACCTATCCAGTAGTATATTTATCTCGCATAAATGTGCATACTCAGCAAGAAAATTGGTCGCCATTTTGCCTTGCGAAAGTGGATGGCCAGCAAAGCTGTTGTATGCAGGACGGTATGAAAGGTTTTTTGTCGCCTCGGAGGGCTTGTCGCTTGCGCTCGGCTACCGTCACTAGATAGGGGTACAGAGTATCGGCACTCTTTTCTCCTATTGTCCGGTGGCGCGGCCTTGATCATTGGTCAATTCGGATTACGTGGCATTTGTTTACAGTGCGATGGTTCATGGACGCCGCCATTTTGTTGTTTATGGGTTTTAGTTGATCAACTCTGGTAGGCTTAGCTTGTTCTCCTTGCTGTGCGGCTGTGGGCGACTGTCGTCGTTCCGAATGCCAATCAAAGATAACACGTGTAACAGCATTCAGCAGTAGAAGTGAGTCCAAAGATGCCATTTTCCTGCATGTACGGTAGTCATGTCAACAAACGACTCTGTCGAAGTTAACAGCTAGGCCGTAGATGTGGTTATCCAGCAACACTGACTAACGCCAAAATGGCCGCCTTTGCTGACTTGCATGCCTCAGTGGCGGTGCTCTAATATCTACTGAAACTACGCCCGGCGTGTCTGGCAGCAGATGCTGAGTCCGACCTAGCCTGCCGCATACGCTCGGCGTCTTCAGCAAGAACTGCTCTATATAGCGCGACTAGTCCTGCCTAGCCTTCAAAGATAACCTGAAAACATAATCTTTACCAGGAACACAAGGTGGGCGGGGGGGGGGGGGTGCCATTGTTCACAGGATCCTTATCATCCATAATGCGGTTTCGATGCTTGTTTTGTGGTTTCCTTAAAGAATTCTGAGCTCTAGGCAGTATGCCTGGTCACCCTGACGCATGCGCTCGGTGTCTTAGCCCTTAGCGCCCTGGCATTTTGCCCACGGCGATGAAACCGTTGGAGGCAGAGGCATACATCTTTGCTGTAAAAGTCACAGAATGGCGAAAATTCTCTGAGGATATCTTATACATGGAATACTAAATTTTTCCCCTGAACGAAACATTGAAATTTAGCGCGGGACTCTGCAATGTGTCCATATGTAGGCACTGTGCTTTGTGCTGGTGCCCCTACCCATATACTACTAGGGTATTCGAGTTGCCATGTTCGGTCGGTGCCCCATGTGGTCATATGTCGCTAGTAATGTGTGCCGCGAATGGGTCTGCAGAGCTTCGGCATTCTTTCTGGCGTTCCTTTTTTAAGTTGCGCCGAAATAAATAACACATAACGGATTTTTCTTCATCTACCTGTGCCTTAGCACAGGCCCTACCGTTCGAATACCACACATAATTAATTCATGAGTCAGGTTTCCCAAGGGGACAACAGAAATAGCGTGATGTAGGGAGGAAGTTAGCCCTGTCAAGCCTAGGTGCTTTTCGCTGGATCCGCCCGTCTGCAGCGCAATAAACTGGCGTCCTTCAGGGTCGCGTCTTGTTCCGACGGAGTCATGGTTAAGGTGCCGTGACACCTGTGCGAGACGGGTGCCCGCTCTTTTCGGAGTTTGACACTTAAGGCATTCTGCAGTAGCACGCAACCTGGTTGGAATGGCAGCCTCTTTTAATTGGATCCGTATCGGTTCTCAAGGTTCGTGCCACGTTCAGATCAGGCATTGGGTTGCTTTTAGCTGCTTTATCACTGCAGTGATTTTTCGCTAAGTTTTCTGGTTTAGGAAATGTGCGTTGCATTTCACTCGGGGCCTGACAGTTATTTATGCTTCAGTGGTGGAAAGTTATTTCAGGCTGTTCTGTGGGGTGATATTTGTGCAGATACTGAAATTCGAAACAGCGCAAAAAGACGGGACAAGGAAACGACGACACAAGGCGCTGACTAACAACTGGTTAGTTTTTTGCGCGGGTTGCGAAATAGACCGAGAAAGAAGGCGAGAAGGAACACGATAAAAAAGAAGGAAACACGAAAAAGAGCACGAAAAAAAAGAAGTTCATCGAACATTGCACACAAAATTAAAGATTGATGCACGTGCATTGATTAAATGGTAGCAACACTGATATGAGACGTGGCCAGAGGCGCGAGGTAAGAAAGACATCCTGAACAGTCAAGCTTTTTATGAGTCCAGATAGCGGATTTCCTTTTTTTAGTAATTCAATGGAGGTCTTACTCACACAATCGCAGCTTGCCTATCCGCTATCTGGACTCATAAAAAGCTTGACTGTTCAGGATGTCTTCCTTGCCTTGCGCCTCTGGCCACGTCTCATATCAGTGTTGCTACCATTTAATCAATGCACGTGTATCAATCTTTTATTTTGTGTGCAATGTTCGATGAACTTCTTTTTTTCGTGCTCTTTTTCGTGTTTCCTTCTTCTTTATCGTGTTCCTGCTCGCCTTCTTTTCTAGGTATATTTCGCAACCAGCGCAAAAACCAACCTGTTGTTAGTCAGCGACTTGTGTCGTCGTTTCCTTGTCCCATCTTTGTGCGCTGTTTCGAATTTCAGTATGCACCACCAACTAGCCCAAACCACCGTTCTACCGTTGTGCAGATAGTAGCGAACAAAGTTACCGTGTGTCATTTACCGCCACATTCAGAGCCCCGAATTGTTGACTGTTAGCAGAACAAATACAACTGCGACAAATAGGGGTCGCTCAATAGGACGCCGTGGTTGCAGCTATGCCAGTTTTATAGTCCTAATATAAAAAAAATTAATTGAATCCAATCCTAATTTTGGTCCTATTTTAACGGAGGGACGAGTAGCTTGCATTACGAAATAAAAAATGGTTCACCCTAAGATTTCGGAATGTGCTGTGCATAAACGCGAGGGCACCTGTAACAAGCTCCACAAGTGCCAACAAAAATGAAAGCGTACAGTTATAACTAAAAAAATTATTATATACTTGGTATGAACTTATTGTACTTTACAGAAAGCTTGAAACAGTCTGCTATAGTTCAGGCATGAAAAGAGAGAGAGAACTCTTTTAGTCAGCTTTGAGGTTGTCCGAAATAAATTGGTGAGGCAACGAGTATTTCTTACGTGTGATAACAAATACGCAAGTGCATCACGCAGCAACACACGGCGTTCGGCTCTGCGTTTTTTCTCTTTCTGTAGTTGTGCTGACAAATCAAATTTGAGCCAATACAGACATTTTCTCATAGTGTGTATATTCGTGTGCTTACCGCTTTCTGTAGAAGAGCTATTTCGGGTGTTCAAATTATATTTACACCCATTCCAGTTGTCCTGAAGTGACAAACAAATGACTTCAACGGCCTCGCCAATCCGGGCACCTTGGTAATGTTGTTGAAGTTGATTTTTCCCTAACTCAAATTAAACAGCAGGCTAGCCACGTCTGTCCTTCGTACTCCCAAAACACGTGTTTGATGACTCGAAACTGCGCGCATGCGAAGTCCTACGCCACCAGCGCTGAAAACGAGGGAAGAACGATTAAATGTGGGATAACTATACGGCGAAAGAGAGACTCAAAGGCGAGCCTGTTTCGTCTATTCGTCTCGACATGGGGCTGCGCATTTGCGACTAACAAATACTCAATAGATTTTTGCAGCTGAGTGCGTGAATGGAGTTCAAATGCACGGGAACGCTTCCTTTTTCCTCCTTCCAAAGGTTTCTTCCATGCATCGCTTTTCCTGCTTAGGTGCACCAGAATCAACACCAGTGCGTAGGGCAGTGCCCACAGTTGAACGAATTTCCGAACTCTGCACGACCTTCATGGTCAGTCATCGCAGGCTTCTGAATTGGGTTGTTTCTGTTTCTGGCAAGGACCCAAGACTGGCTTTCAAGCCATGAAGATCTTTGCAGTCGACATAAGATATTTTCTCTCTCGCAAGGTTCTAACAGCCCGACTTAAGGTATAGGAGGCACAGAACAAAGCTGGTGCAAAGCAAAATACCCCAAGTCGTGTTTGCCCTTCTCATTGCTCGTTAGGAAATACCAGGGAAATTTCTTCCCGCTTTTGCATTTCCGCGAGGTTAAAAAGGGAGGAACTGGAACCGTATCTGGGAAGTTGCGAAAAAGTAAATAGCGGTGGAGAGATCAAGATACCCCATACTCTGTGCCCGGTTTTGCGGCCTTGTCTAGATCCCCGCTCCCTGAGTTCATTCCGAGAACAAGTCACGTACGGAAGAGGGTGGGTTGTGTCAGAAAGCTGGCGAGATGGTCCGACAAACTAGGATGGTGTTCTCTCACCGCCACGTACTTGGTGAATTCGAATCGATACTCTTGCGCCGGTTAGAGTGTGGGGTTAGTTTCCTATGGCTCATAGGATTCCCGTACGACATCGGAAGTGAGCCAGATCAGTGACTGACGTAAAAAAGTACTGGAGCTAAATTGGCTAGGGTTGTTCATTTCCGCGTAAAACCCGATTTTACCTAATTTTTACACTCAGAACTTGTTTTAGTAGAATCGGTTTAAACCAGATTTCTCCCCGGATGTACCTTTCAAAGTATCGATCTGCACAATCTTGGGCTGACGATCCCCCGTTCTCCACAAGTACTTGCTGGAAGTATGCCCCACAAATGGATTTCGAACTCATTGAGTATCGGCATGACTATACCGCTCGCTAACCCTACCTGGAAAATGCAGAACTGGCATTGTTGTGGCTAGCTAATGGAAGCTGTGATGTTGAGAGCATTTGATCCCCGCGAAGATACGTTTAACTATCAGGCAGGTCTCGAATGGAGAACGACATTTTGCGCATGCAGGTTATAATTTATGTAAACAACGATGTGTAAAAAATTAATGACCAGCTCCTTCTGAATAAAATGTTTCATTTCTTCGGAGTTATCAATGCTCTTTACTCTCATCATTACGGTTTCACTTCGACCAAATTTCCGAGAGTATTTGTGTGAAAACCCTGATGTTTCCCCGATTACCAGCTTGAAACAAACACCAATTTCAACAAGTTAGAGTTAAGAAGCTGTTGCCACCTTCTGATAAAACAAACTGTGTGTACTATATAGCACACCTGTAGATTTAACCTAAAAAAATAAATTTCGGTATGCTTTTACAGAAAAAGCTGCTTCCTCCTCAATTATTACTTTGAAAAAACCTACCCGATTTTCACCCCCGATTTCAAAAGAATATACTACCTGCAAACTATCAACACAACACTTATCAGTGAGGAACAGCCAACAAGAAAAACAACGAATAAACTGTGGACACACAAACTGACATATTTTTGGCATCTGTAAAACAGCGCTCTCCCGAGGATTGCGAGCTTCTAAATAGCATATCTCTTTGTCTTCTGGAATTTAGTTTACCCTCAGAACTTTTAAATTAAAGTAAAAGCTCATTATATTCAAACCGCAAGAGGACGCGGTCTCAGTTGTAATTAACGAAATTTAGAACTAACGAAAGTTAAGAATAACTACCGCACGCGGCGGTAGCGAAGCACTACGACATTTCAAGAATATATTTCTTGAAAAACTCAGTAATGGCCGCCTACCTTTTGCACTACAAGGCGACGCCGAGTACTTTTTGCTCTAAGTAGCGGATTGCGCGGTAGTCCTCCTCTTTATTATTTTTAAATCAAAAGAAGATACGGGCAGTATCTAATCCTACCACGACATCCGAGCGTACGGCCACCGTGGTTCTGCGTTTCCTTGTCTTCGTAGCTACCGGCAGTGACAGGCTCTGCGTTTCTGACATAAAAAATGATGTCCTCATCCGTCAGCCCACCAGAAAGCACTGAACTGGCCTTCGCACCTATGTAGTCCCTGTCCGCAAAGAAGACGTCTTCGAAAGCGTCCGCCATTAGGGTTGAAATAAGTTTTACCCAATTTTACCTTCTATCTCCGTTTTTCACTACGTTCGCGAGGCGGCGCATTGTCGTGTGTTGGCAGGACGTACGTTCATGTGGCCGTATCACGGCCCCAAGCCGTCGGCGCGAAGGCGTGTTGTCTGAATTATCCGCGAGGGAGCCCTCTCACATTCGATTTATCGGCATTTTTTTTTCATACATAGGCTTCTATGGGAGCTTGGCAGGACTAAATCATGTGCTTAGACTTATCCATGAATTATAATTATTGAATTTCGCATTCTCGAGCTTTCACGGTATTTACGAAAATACTTATGCAGACGTGTTTGATCATTATCAAAAACCAAGTTTCAGACACGCTCAATTCGATTATGTGCTTTCTAAAATTTAAATGCTTGTTGAGTTAATTAAGGATCAACAGTCAGAACGCGGTCAACGGTGGCTTAAACTTATTTTCGTAGTTATACTAATGGTAATAGGAATATTAATAATTCAACTGAGCTGACATGTCCTCTTCATTTGTAGGGCACTTTGAAGCGTGTTTCTGGTTGCGCAACAGCAGTAAGGTGTAAACAATTTGAGCGACAGAAATATGACTTACGCTGATGCTCTCACCAGTGTGACGGAAAAAACATTTCGAAAATATATAGCACTCCAGTCCTTAGAAGCAAATAGAAGCATGCGAAGCTGCTGATTGTGTTTAAGTGTCGCATTGTGACGCCCAAGCAGGTTGTTTGGAAGCATCACTCATCTTCAACAAATGACTATATGCGAATTATCTAAGGCCTACGGGTACAAAAGCTTTGAGATTTAGAACTCAGAAATTAAATTCGTGCTTCAACGAGCCAGTTTTATGCCGGCGCAGTAATTCCGAAATCACCTGGCATATAATTAGCCGCAGGTTCAGTGATCCCTTTAGCATATTGGGCATTAATAACAATGAAAGCTTAGATAGTAGGAACCCGGTCTGAGCAAGGAAGCAGCCTAAACGAGTAAGAGTAACGAGAATAAGAGTAAGGGTACGACAGCACTACACTCGCAACTCGGTTTATCTTCGAGCGACTACGCTAAGCATCCCCCGGGGTAAAATCATGCATCTCGGTATGTCATAGTGTAAAACTTGCCGACAAAAAACACAGAGGGTGAAGACGTTGCGAGAGCAAGAAATCCCGTTGCCAGGAAGCGCGTTGCCCAGGCACGTGGGCTGTGCCATAGGCAAAGCGGCTCCTGTGTGTGCCAACACACAGCGTGGTAGTTGGACAGGAAGCAGCGAGGATGACAGTACGAAGAGTAGGTTCGCATATCTACAGCCAGGTTCGCATATCCAAAGCCTATACGTGTCCTGACTCCACATTTCGGTCTGTGCACCGCGTCCTTTGACTTAGCCAACTATAGTTTCGCAGAATAGCCGCCCCGAGTACTTCAACCAATAGTGATGTTCAGGGTCTCGCCCTTGTGCTGGAAACAGGTTAAACAACACAGAGCTCAAAGCGAGTCCGTTGATGCCAAAGGGGCGAATTAACCACGAGAGTAAGCTCCGCAGAAATGTGGTGTAAAACTGACATGACAGAATTTAAGCATTATAAAAAAAAAACAATTACCCGGCGGCACCCCTTCACTCGAGCGCTGTGGTACGCGTTTTTCTTATCGGGAACTTAAAATTTTATTAGGCATGGAAAAACAAAAATACAGCTCTTCCCGCAACGTTAGCACACTTGCTATTCCAATCTCACCGGGAACCTTGATTATTACAGCTGGAACCTAAACAACCCAACCAATATTAGTAATAACCCCCTTTCACCGCGCCCAGATATTTGATGAAAGTGACGCTGAATTTTTTTCCCTGTGACCCTAAAAAGGCAGGCTGTTTGATAATACACATAAATAATGGTTATTTATTTCGCAGAAACCAATGAGACCGCGAGAGCCATTTATACATGAGCCAGATATCTTCAAAATTACGTTAATTACGTAAGTCAACTGTTTAGATTACTGTTATAAGCACGTTTGTGAAAGGCGGGGTCTTGGCGCGGTCTAATGCTTTACTGAACATAAAGATCGACTGACGGAAATCAGTTAATGCCACCAAGCAGTGATCAGTTTTGTACATCTAGAAGCACCGCATTATATTTAAAGGTACTAGATAAAAGAAATCCTGCCGTCTGGTTCCAAAAACTATGTCAGTGCACACTTCTTTAAAAAAAAATATTTCTTGCCGTCATAAGAGCAGATTCGCGAAATATATCAGAACTACAGGATCCAAGGAGTTATCACGTTCTTTTTGTGCCTATAGCATGCGGCTTTGGAACGCTGATGAGCGCACTTTTTTTCTTCTATTTCAAAGATTTGGAAGAGGGTTTGACACTTCTGATTCTTCGTTCTACCTCTAAGTGCACTAATCTTTACTTTTCAGCAAAATGCGTTAGCTACAATAAAGAGCCAGACAGGCAAGAAGGAACTTAGTCATGAGGGATTCGTTATGATAATTTGTTTAAGTATTTCATTCCATACTGTATTACTACAAGTTCGTAAAGAAGCTTTTTCGCGAAGGCAGATGAGGAGCCACTAAAAGGTAGGAGAAGAAAAACTGCCCTACCAGATAATGTAATTCTTACTGTACATTTCATTCTCCGAGGATATGTTTTATTAACAGCAAAGCTGGTAGCAAACCGTTTTAGATGCAAAGCATCTCTTGCTCGGGGTATTTTCGGTGTCCGTCCGTTGTCCGCACCTCTCCCCCTACACTATAAAAGAAAGAAACAGTCAGCGGCGCCCGGTTTTGATCCCACGACTCTCTGGCCGCAACGGGAGGTACGCGGCGCTCTTCCCACTGCGCTACAAAACCGAGACAGGAGCAAGTGCTACGAACGCGCCTTATGTCCTTGACTCATTCAAACTACGTCAAGAAGCTACTGATACAACGAAGGTACGCGAAGCTGAACGTCAATAGAAACGACGAACTGAAAACTTTAGAGGAGGATGTTAGCGTATCTTGCTTGGGGGGATGTCCCGCGTCCGTGCCCCGTCCGCAGCGCCTCTGATGATGATTGTGGCGGGATGGCCCTAGGGTCTGGCCAACCAAAGAATCCATCACGAGCTAGCTTCGCGTACAACCACCGTCGTCATCTTCCCGTAGGGAAACCGCTGAAGAAGAAGAAAGAGAAGAAGACAAAGCTGCGAAGACGATGGCGTGTACGTTAATCTCAGCCGGTGGACCAACGTCAACAACCTTTACCTCACCAACGCTGACGGAGACTACCGAGTCTACCACAGAGACGACAACATCGACAAGGACATGATGGACAAGTTTCGGCGCCTCGAGCACCACCGCTTACTCACCGTAACACAACAGTACTTGCGTGCCTTTGCCACCGGTGTGGACCCGGACGTGGAATTCCCTCTGGCGCTATTAAACACCAGATCACTCAACATAACGGCAACACTCCAGCTGCGCGATAAGCGCGCATGCGCGTCTCCTCTCTCATTTCCTCCTCTCCCCTCCATCTGCTCTATATAATAAACCCGGTCCGCGCGCCGCTTCCTCAGTTGCTGCTTCGGTTGAGACACGCTGCACCGTCCTATGAGCTGAATGGACGCCAACAATTCTGCTTTGCATCACCACATAGTTCCCTTCGGGGAGATGGTGTAATTTTTTTTGCGTGTCCGCAGTAAAAATAGCCAGGACATTCCAAGCGCACGTGAGCGCGTGCCTCGCGGGGACCGCCCGGCACTTAAAAACACCAAGAAACTGTCGAGTGCTCGTGTGTGCGTGGCTCACGGAGACCGCCCCGCGCCCCGGCGCGTGTTTGTCAAGCCGAGCATATCTACCTAGGGAGATCGGCCAAGATTAGCCAAAAATATTTCCAGCCCTCTCCGTAATCGTGGCAACACTTGCTTAGAATGAGAGACACGTCATAGAGTACGCCCATCCAAGAGGATGTCCAATCACCATCAGTTCTAACAAAATGAAGGAAGGTCACACTTATAGCAACAATGAAGCAAAGGTCGTTGCCGCAGCGAAGAAGAAGCAAATAAGATGCAGTCGTGGTCTTAAACCTTCGTGATGGCCGTGAAGGTTGCGTACACATTCGCAACGTTCAATTCTTACGCGTTAGTGTGAGCTTCCTGCATTTTCTGTAATCAGCCATCCACAAAACAACGGCCAGCCCTCGGCCGAACGAACACCAACTCAATTGCCTCCTCTTCCAAGCTCTTTCCGCACGAACGGTTGCGGGTCTTTCTACTGTGCCTTCTTTTCGTATCTTTCTTCTTTCATCATGCATCCGACACCGTTCTTGGAAGTTCCGAAGGACCACTATAAGCGCAACACGTACTATAAGACAAGGCGAGTTAACGGATCTTTTTGAGTAAGTAAAGCCTGATATTCAAATTATCCACCTTGTTTTTCCAGTATTGATTGTTTTGTTAGCGCTGATTTATGAACCATATTTTGGCCAGAACACCACACATACTGCCACAGCATTGATGTCTTCCTTCCTGGGTAGTGTTACCGTATCGTCTGGCACAGAACAGAACAAAGTTCAAGGACGCGGTAAGGACGGAAGAGGTAAGGACGGGAAGTGAATACGCGGAGATCCTCTTGGCTAACGACTTCCCGATTGCTTTGCACGCGAAGTTGTGCGATCGATGACCTCAACCTGCAGCCCCAACACACCCCGTGGGTAGCACACCAATAGGCCGGGTTCAACAACGTGAAGTCAGGAAGAAAATCCAGCATGAAATGGACACAGGAATGTAAGCTCATGCACAAAACACCTGGTATTACTTCTGACCACGTAGCGGCAGCTGGCAATAGATTAAGAGACCGGAAGAAAAGTAAAGTAGGAAGATTTCTATGCTTCTTTCTTGGTTCCTGCTAACCACCCGTTAGTTCTCCGCAGAAATAGTTGACTAGGAGGTGGTAGGAATTTTTCAGCCTCTAAAGGATAATTGCAGAACAGATAATAAATATTCCTGTGAAGTACGGTGGACTATCTAAGATGGCTGCACTTAATAATGGCTTGTGGGGCACATAATTAAGAACCATAGATCCCGAAGGCACCCACAGCACTTATACGTTTCTGC
This sequence comes from Haemaphysalis longicornis, assembly GCF_048455015.1. Lineage (NCBI taxonomy): Eukaryota > Metazoa > Arthropoda > Arachnida > Ixodida > Ixodidae > Haemaphysalis > Haemaphysalis longicornis. Next base: position 78,580,605 of record NW_027526407.1, read on the forward strand.
AAGGATGGAGTGTTCCGCACCTAAAAAGTGCCTAAACTAGTCACTGCAAGTATGCAATTAGCATAAGAGCCTATCGCAATTAGCATAAAAGCCTATCGCAATTAGCATAAGAGCCTATACGTTGCGGTGAGTAATTATCATCATAGTGCGTTGCACGGCGAAACTAACAGACATTACTGTATAGACGCCTATAGATAGTTTATCATTTTTTCTACACTAAAATACTTCCATCTATAAAATTTTCACGCAACTAAACCCGTTATGATTTGCCGCACGTATACAAAAATCAAGAAGCGAAATATTTTCCAACTCTTTTTCGGTTTTCTACATATTCGCAAAAGTACCGTAGGATCACGTATGAAAGGGGCGTCTGGCAGGCTTCGTGGACGACGAGAATACGTTTGCAACGTGTCTACGTGAAGAATCACCGCCGAACAACCAATAACACCAAAAAGCCATGGTGCACCGTGGCGTGGTTCCCGTCTGGCACGAAAAACAAGCAAAGCCATGAAGAGGCAGAACAAGGTTCCTAGGCGAAGTTCGTTAGCAGAGGAGTCGGGCACCCAGCTGCGAGTGCGGATCACGTCCAGGTCTTGAAGCCTGCCACACCTGGTGAGGACGCCTCGGTTTTCGCCTCGATTGCTCAAGCCTGCGCCCTCTTCTTTCCTCCGTCTCTTGGGCGAAGGAGTTGAGTCTGTCTGCAGTAAATGAAATGCACGCAAAACGAATTCATGGCTTTAGGAACATAATCCATATATGCAAGTGGCGTCACATTCCAGTTTTTGCATTCATGAAAAAGCGTGAAATAAGAAACAAACAAAGAAATTTGTGTGACTCTTAGTGCCAGTCCCAACACCCTGTTAGCATCTTCGACTGGGGATAAACCAAACGACTGGCGGAATGATGGGCGAATAGCATTGAAAGATAGGATCGCCGATCATGAAGAGGCGCGTTATCGAGCTACAGAACACCACCCGTCGCCACTACTTGTGAATAACAGCATGGAGAAGATTGCGGCACCCGCCCACAAGAGCAATTCGAATAACGGTTAACAAAAGTGACACCTAAGTCCTTTGGTAGGCTGAACAGTCCAGCGGAAGTGCCAACGCGTTTACCTGGGCAAAGAAAAACAGAATTGACCTCCATGACCTCTCCCTGGGGGCGCTATAGTCCAAACCGGGAGACAGCGAGTCGGAACAGGTTGGCAGTCAATGAGTCTTCTCAAACGTGCATGTCCGGTCTGTGCATTCCGTATTGCGTGAACGCGATTGCATGCAGAATAATGCGCTCACGAGGCAGAAGTTCTCAACAACTCGTTGCCGCAAGCATACCGTACCAAAAGTGGGAAATTTCTTAAATCGCATGTTGGCGTCCGTACAACAAAATGGAAAGCTTACGAGCGGGATTACAAAGTGGCTTCTTGTGATAGGTATGCGAAAAGGAACCGGTTTATGAGCGTTTTCTTGTCGCATCATGACCGCCTGTTAGGCCACGCCACGGAGGAGACAATGTTTGGCCAGAGTAAAGCCAAAACTTCTTCAGGGAAAGAGTATTGAGGGTAACGACGCTCGATATCCCAAGTGGAGAAGACAAAACCACCATGATATTCCAGGAATATAACAGAGACACTGAAATTCGTCGAGGAGCGTATGTTGTCCCTGATGACAAGGGCTAATGTTGTGCTCAAGCCACTGCCTCAAATCATGGAAGGAGCAATACGAAAATACACGGCTATGTAAAGAGGCCAGAGAATCGCCCCGTTCGACGCCCAAGTCGGAAAGCAAGGCCACCCTGAACTTCTGATTTATCGCAAGCTTTCTCTCTCTCTCTCTCTCTCTCTCTCTCTCTCTCTCTTAATTCACGCTTCAATGGGGTTCTTCTTCTTCCCTTACCTGTAGTTTGTACCCCAGGTCCTAGCATTTCTAGAAGGACATCTTTTTTTTTCAGAGGGGGGCTGGAGGGGGTGAAAGTAGACACGTTACATTGCTGTTCGTACATGTGCAAGTGTGGCTGCACCCTTTAGAATCGTGGGTATCGTTGGAGAAAAACCTTGTCTGCTCACGCTATTGGGAACGAAGACTTTCGAGCTCGCCGTTCTGCCACCCGCGTGCCTGACTGTGGAAACTGGCGTGAGGCTAATGCTGCCGAAGGAAAATGTATTACATATTACATTTTATGTATGCGACCATTGCGCACATGAATTCCTTTGGTAGTTGCTGCATTGCGTTGTCTTTTTACAAGACAAGCATGAATTCAAACACTTTAATCTGCTTTAAAATTCAGAACAACTCGTTAATCCCAGTGTTGCCCGCTCTCTAAAAGGTTTACATGCATGCATGTATGCGTGATTGTAGACATCCAGTTAAGTGGACTACCCAGTAGACTATCCAGTTATGTTTCCAGTTATGTTTCCAGTAACGTAGGCCATTATGTAGACTATCCAGTGTGGCATTTTATTGGGAGCGGCCGCAGCCAACACAAGAGGCGAGAAGAGAGAAGCGTCGGCGCCACACGCAGACGAAGTTCACATCACCTTGCCTGCATTCAGTGAATTACGTAAGGCAACCGGGTGCCATCACCCGACACCCAGTAAGATCGCCGTGGGCGCCTTCGGAATGTTTGGCGGGATTTGGGGAGGCCCGTTCGAAGAGCGCCTGTTGCCCCGAGGACGCCCGCGCATGAGTGTTATATATGGGCTGCGACCTGCGGGGTCAGTGTTTATGTGATATGCGCGCAATGCTTTAGTGAACGCTAGAAAATGACCATCACTCTCTATCGCCACCCGTTCCGAAAAGGACGCTTGCGTTGCGATAAATGCCTCCAGCAACCTTCCCAATTCTCTACTATCGTATACGTACTCCTTTTTCCTTCTCTCGAGATTCCCCAATAAACCCTGTATGAAAACGGAACCCAAAGTCGAAGCATCGTCTGTTCTTAGGCTCCTGCTCGCGTGGCCGCGCCACCCCGGACGATACGAGCAGTAGAGTGACAACTTGTTTGCAAAAAGATTATGCCTCTAAACAAGTCATTATTCGTAAGCTCGTAAGAAGGAGCTACAGAAGAAGAATAACAATATCATGTAGATTATCCTGGCATGTAGACTATCCAGTTATGTTTCGCTCTGAATTACAATGCAGGAGGGAATGTGACAGGCAAAAAAAAACTTTTAGGGGCAAAGTTCCTTAGGGGCTCGAGCTGTCGGTGTCTCATGTCGTCGTCGTCGTCTCATGTTGTCGTAGCTTCATGCGGGCACGGTACTAAAACACAGGGGCACTCCTTTTCTAAGGCCTCGGGCTAGAACGTAACGCGTACTAAAAGAACACACCGGGACACTCGTTTTCCAACGCCTCGCGCTAGAACGCTTCGTGATTGAAATACACGACACTTTTACAGCAAAGCTGTATACCTCTACCCCCCAACGGTTTCGTATCCGTGGCCAAAAACGCCAAGGCGTCAAGAATACAATCATCCACTATATACTTGGCACCTCTCCAGGTTTCACATGAGAGGAGATGGTTTAGGAGTTCTTAAATAAAAAAAGGGTCAATATTTCTTGAAGCAACACATTAAACACATGTTCCGGAAATTGCGATCATTCTTAGTTTCTTCCGCAATATAGGGTCAGTATAAGCAATTAAGTAATGCTTGCTGCGTTTGTATGGCAGGAGCCAAAATATTACCGGTAGGCGATTGCGCTAGCCGAAACAAAGCACCAGACGCGGTGATAGGGCAGAGAACCGTGCATCAGCTCAAAACTATTACAGGAAAGATTGCCGCATTGTAATTATATTCTCATTTTATCAACTGCGCGGTTCGTGGCCTTGTGATATAGCATCACAACCCCGCTTTCATGAGCTGCTCTTAAACGAAAGAATTTCTAGCCCACATATCGCCCTGCTTCGCGACCAATGCTTCTTTTTTGATGCCACGCCGCCGCTTCTAGCGCCTTTCAAATGCGATTCAGAGTTACGCAACGCCATCTCCCCTCTTCAAAAGATTTAAGGTGGCATGCTGGTCTCGTCTCTTATATTCTCGTGGAAGCTTGAATTTCTATTTATGTGTGCTCATTCACCGCCGCGAGCGTGTATGTGAAGAGGGAAAGGAGAAACGCCGAATGGGTGCTTCCCTGTATATTTACCGTACTTACCCGATTCTAACGCGCACCTTTTTTCCGCAAAAATAGGCCAAAAAATCGCATGCGCGTTAGAATCGGATACAAAACCGAAACTGCCGAAACAGCTGAAATTTCGTTCCACCCATCGCCATCTCCATCTCAAGATGGCGCCAAAGCTTTTAGCAATATATTATCTCTATGGCAACAATTTTTCAGGTCTAGGTGCTAGGCTTTTCTATCGGCGGTAACACAAATCGTCAAATTATTCCACTTGCGCGCTTGATAACAGCAATGGCAGCAGCGGCAACGAAGGTGCGCCGCTTCCGCGGCTTACGAGCGGCTCCCACGCGTTCACAACGAGCGGTTGGCTGAAGCGTACGCCTCTGGAGAAGCTCGCGGGATGGGCGTGCGAGGCATGGGCCACGATCCCATCGAACATGGTTGAACGTTCGTTCAGAAGTCAGGCATCGCGAACGCGCTTGATGACACCGAGGACGAGATGTTGCGGTCAGCGGAAGGCGACAAGGAGCTCTCGGAGAGCGACGAGGAGTGAGATGAGTGAGATTACTTCTGGAAATAAATCGCCCGTTCCTCTCGCATTCGTTTTTCTTGCTCACAAAATTCCTTGCGCGTTACAATCGGAGGTGCAAGTTTTTTCGGTTTTTTGCCTGGAAAATAGGGTGCGCGTTAGAATCGGGGGCGCGTTAGAATCGGGTAATTACGGTAATTGCCTGCACTACATTGGGCAGCAACACCACATGCAAAAAATCTCGCACGAGATGGTTTTGCACATTCCGAGTGTTGGCACCTCTCACGTGTACAGTGAAAACGTAAAACAGGGTATTCTATCCCGTTACTTGTCGCTTACGCATACCACACCTAATCTCGAAGAAAAACGAGTGTTTAAGTTCTAAACTTTAGTGATATAACTTTCATCCTTGCTCGTATCAACATTAGGCATCAAGGTGCTGCCACAAGTGTGGCCGGTTTGCACGCACGCCCTTACTGCAGCCAACTTAAGTCTGCTAGAGAACATGGATTCGGTCGCTCACAGCAGACGCCCCATGGGTACTCGACAGCCGCGTGGGACGGCCCATCGGCCTGATTTGGTATGCAAATTGGAAGCGCTATGTTCATTATCGCCTCTCAGTATTATTTCCTCTCCGGTTTTATATACTTTACTTTCGCTCTTTTTGTTCTATCAATCTCTTACTCTTGCTGTTGTTCTTTCGTCTTCATAGTCCTGAACACGGCCTTACTCATTGTTCGAGTTGGAGTCGGATTCATACGGACATTTCAAGTATTTTCAGATTCTCGCAGCCGGAGCAATTCATGTACGCGACAGCATTGTGCCGGTGTTGTCAGCTCCCTAACGTAACAGTCATCCCGTAACCCGTGGACTATGTTCTAAATTACTGAATTCACAGACTTTATCTAACTTCTCTCGAACTTCCCGTAGTTTGTTTTGTCAGTTGTCTTATTGCAGCAGTAAATTTAGCTATCATGGGGCGGGTGGAACCTTTATGGCCGTCATTTTAAGGTCTGTTGTAGCTTAAAATAATTTTAAACACTTTCCAGCAGGGTATTTCAATGGGCTTTAGAGCCCATTGAATAGAGCAGGGTATTTCCTGGGCTTTAGAGCCTTGACGAAGCACAACGGAGTGTATGCGAGCCACAAAGACCACTGCGAGTTTTTTGTATTGTTTTTTTTTCAGGGATTCTTCGATGATCAGGTTTTGAAAGGCCCGTATGAAATTGCAGATACGAGGCAAAAAGTGAGGTAAATGGATGAAGGTCCCATTCGGAATCGGCATTTTGTCATCTGCTGTTTCGCCTCTCGTCTGTCATTGTCAGCTTACCATAGGGGAAGCTAAGGTGCACCGACTTACTGAGATCCTGGCTTTTTTACGAGAACAGACTCTTCAGATGTAGTATTTCCTACAATGCACTTATTCCTGTTGCCTTAAGACACTGTTATCAGCTTTCTTCAATCAATGAGCTTCTGTTTCTAAAGTGTTGCCCAGTATAACACGGGCTGCAGTTCTGCTAAAAATTAAGATTTAGATATTTTTCGATTGAACTTCTGTGATTCCTGCCTCAACCAGACGGCGGTGGTGTGGCTGCCAGAATGCAGGGCAGTACTCGACGTCGCCAGGTGTACTGTAGACAAGGACAAAGTTCGCTGAAGACAGTGCAGTGTTAAAAATAGCACACCATGCTAACTTTGCACAGTGGGGGCAGGAAGACCCAAAAACCTCCGGGGTCATAAATGTCCCCGTTCTGTGTGCAGGGTTGTATCGATGCTAATCCTCCCAAGTGCCCAATCATCGCCCTGGAAAGCCGTTTTTAAGGCTTTACGGACAAGGTTGTTTACTTTCTCGCTACCATTGTTTTAAAGACGATAATCGTTCTTGGGCTACTTAACCGCCGAAATTCTGGCCTGCCTGTCTGTCTGTGAGTCGATCCAGCCACCCTCCAAAGAAAGTGAAATACAATCTGCGCAATAGTCTTATATACTCACACCAAAATTTAAACGTGTAAGACCGGTGTCAGTGTTCATACTTGTCCACATTGCTGAACAAGAACAAGACATTACGCAAATATAAGGCAGAAAATCAATACGTGAGTGATATTTGCATTGTGTATTTATCAAAAAATTCATGGATGCTTGTTTTTTTGCAATAGCAAATGGCATACTCCTTCAACGGCAGAAAACCGTCACCTGCTGTTGCCAGCGCTATCTCCAGGCGGTATTTAAGTAATCAAACGGCAATAGCAACGAAAGGTTCCACTAGATGGAATCAACGTTCCGCTTGGAACGCTCGTGCAGTAGGGCATCGTGGTTCTACAAATGTTGTAGTAGGGCGTCTCAATTCACGCGCGTCTCCGCCGTACGACAGCGCTGCAATCGAGGTACCCGACGTGGAATAATAGAACGCGGTAAATTTAAATTGACTTGAGCAAACCTTGTAGCGTGTTATCTTGGGAGGAACGTGACGGGAAAGGAACAGCATGAGAGGTGAGCGGGAAAGAGAAGGGATGCCTTTACTTGGCAGGGGCGCCAGTCGCTATTGTCTTTTGTCGACATTTCCTACAAAAGGAGCAGATACGCGGCCATTTTTCGTAATATCATTGCAACTATACAATATTGAAGAAAGATGTGTAGGATGATGGGCGGCACATTACTCATAGAAAGCACGCATTTTAATATCGTGTGTAAAGGTGAAACGACTGTTCAGTTACGTTTTTCGTCATGGCTGACACTTCAGAGTGGCTGGCAAGCCGCACTGTTGCGAAAGTTGTTCCCAACGAGAAAAGTGCAAAAGTGTTTTAACATATTCTTATTGCATTCAACTTATGTTCTCAGGTAAGTTTGGCCGATTTTGTACTGCGTGTAAACGGCCGACGCATTTCAAAACTCGATGGGCAAGAAGGGGCGGCACGAAAACGCTTGTCTTGTCACCGTGGCTCTTCAGCTCGTCATACTTTTTCATTGTGGAGGCTGCATAAAACTAATTCCGTGACCGATACTGAATTTTCGATCGAGTACAAGGGACGGACTACCCAGTGATCCAACCACAAGAAGAAAAGTAAAGTGGGAAGATACAACCAGCATTGTCGTTTGAGAGTAGCGCGACCCGCGTCCCTACCTCAGACAGGAGAAGAGAAAGAGGTAGGGGACGATAACGACGACACTGTGTCGACAGCCCGTGTGAATGGGCGCCTGTGATTGGGTGACGAGAACAGCCGATTCGGCTTTGCATATATGATGGCGGCTGTCGCTCGCCTCACTCACGGGGCTCCGTTGCCCGGCCAATTCTATCTTGTTTTGCGCCATCGAAATTCACCCCCCTTTCAACTTTTTGTTCGAGACGGCCTTTGGTGATTCAGGCCACGTGGCGGTGTCCACCTCCCTGTCCTTCGCAGCTTTCTTGCATCTTTCTGAGCCTCGTGGGGTTCCTGGCTCCAACTTCCTCCCGGAACGCCTCTTACCTTTTAAGCGCTTTGTATTTGATCCTTCTCCCATATTTATTGCACCTTTCGCGTAATCCTCTGATTATTACACTTATCCTCTCTCCTGCTTTCCTCTTTTATTTGCTGTTTGTTTTCATGCTTGCAGTTCATGCCTGTCTTTTTTATCTCTCTAGTGCGATCCACCGTTTCCGTTGGAATGGGATGAAAGGGTGCGCTGAACTATAAATACTGCCTTAGGTGTCATTTTTTCTAGGTTCCTTTTTTAAACGTTCTTTTGTACCTGCAGCTGACGTTAGCCGTGGCTGCGCGTTTACTTTTTTTATCCCTTCACTTTGACCCGTTGCAATAGGGCTTCGTTTGTCTGTTTCCACAGCTGCTGGCTTCAACAATTTCACCATTACTTTTTGTTACCTATGTAAAGTCAATTGAGTTTCTATGTAATCCTTCCTGTAATGTAGTTACTGAGGCTCTGAGCCGACCACAATTTCTATGTAGCGGTATAAAAATGTGATAATTTTGGAATCAAATACTGACATTCTGGCGCGACAGACCTCCTATTGTGATACCGATGCGGAATATTAATCTATTTGAAGAATAAGGTAAAAAAATTGATGAAATACTTCGAAAGGTTAAATTCTTCGAAGAATAAGGTACACAATAAAGGAATAAAATATTTCCAAAAACAGCGAGAAGAGACAACGAAGTTCAGACCTGTGTCAGGGTTTCGAGTTAATAAGAGTGGCGTTAGCTGTTTTAAAAATGTATTTGTTAATAAAACAAGCAACCAAGGTCCTGTACTTTGTTCTTGTTATTCTGCTCAATGAAATTGTGGTTACGGGGACTCCAACGAAAGTGAAATAAAGAGGAATTCTCGGAAGACACCTAATTTTTTTATTTGTGACAGCAAAACATGGGGGACCAATTGAACGTGCACAGTACTCTTTCGAGCGATTATGTTGTTATCCTAGCCAATCGAAATAGGTAAATAGGCCACAAGCCTCTGACGGTAGCTGCCATCGTCATTTGGCAGTCTCCTTGACTGCGTATGGGAGAATTGTGGCGGGTAGGTTGATCACAGCCAAATGGGGATAACTGAAGCAGCCGTCAGGTGGGACAGCAGGTGTCAGCACCCCTGACGTATCCACCTGAGTGCGTATGTTGATACGCCTGTACTCCGTGCTAACGTGCGGCTGAGGCGGAATATAAGTATAACCTATAGGAATCATGAGGCATGTTGCCTAATACTCTGAGCCTAACAACGTACCGAGCGAGAGTAAGCTCATTGCAGAGTTGGCTGCGTGCATCGAGAATGAGCTCCGGGAGTGGGATAAACAAGCGCAACCGCGTCTGTTGGCCACAAACGCAATGAAGTGACATTCATAAGTACTGCGTTTATCGTTTTGATACGTTACTTGTCCCTGCTTGTATACGGGTGGTGTCGAGTGATACAAAAAATGTGGTTGATGCCTCTTTCATAGGAATCGGTAAAACACAAAAGTGAGATGTGCCTTCACAGAATCAGTTGAATGTTTATTCAGCATCGATATGAACTTGCACATCGCTATTTATATTTCGTTGGTATGGCAAAGTCAGACTTATCAATATTAGACACTGGATTGCACGCGCCTGAGCACTGCGTAAACCCAAATGAAACCACACGCGCTCGCAAACCATTGCGAACGAAAACGAACGGGTTTCCAGCAAATCATGCAAGAGCATGATTTGCGTGGCTGTCTTGTGGGTGTGCTTGGCGAGCGACAACATGCCAGCGCGTCGCTTTATAAAATGTGCGGCCACTGCGTCTCTGCACCGTGGAGTGTACTGCAGACGGTTGCATTGCGACGAGCTCAGCGGGCGCCAACTGTTGGCGCTCATTAGCATCTTGATGCGCTACTTCGCTTCACTTCTCTTAGACGGCGACACCATCGAAATAGAGGATTTTATAAGAAAAATATATGGCGTGTTCATATGGCTACCTGCGCTTCAGCTAGTAGCGGAGTGGGTAATGCGCCTGGCACCTCCCGTTGCGGGGACGGAAATCCCGGCTCGAATCCTGGCGCAGCCGCGTTTTTCTCACGATGTCCCTTCCGTTACGGATATGACGTCAGTCAGATCTTGGTCGATGCCGGCATAAAACACTTTCGTGTTAAAAAGTCTACGCATGAACAGGGGATATAGCTCTAACATTCTAATTTGTAGATAACCGCGGTGTGTTCAGTCACCTCCTGGTCAATATCGTAGGCGAGTAGGGAAACCCTAACAAATTAAACAAGAAAGTATAGATGACCTGGAACACACGTACACGGATATTGTCATACCTATACTCGCTGTCTCTTATGAAAGTGAAGCACTTGTCCTTTTTTGTTGTTCCTGCAGCAATTCGTTTTCACCCTCGAACACTTGTACCTCACGCAGTGTAGAGAAACGTGTTTTTCTGGGACGTGAACGGCTTCTCTGCTGACCTTTTGTTACTGCCACTTAGGCCCGTTTGCAATGTAAAATCTCGCTGCCCACCCTCTCCCTTTCTCCGAACGCCACCACGTGACGACAGCGCTGCGCGCCGAAGTGTTCCTGATTACGGAGCTCTTCAAACGAAAGCAGCCCGGGGCTTCCTCGGCGAGCTCTCACGCGTACGCTGAGCTAACCGAGCGCGCGCGCTGATCCACCCTCTCTCCTCCTCAAGCAATCGGCTGCATCCCGACATTTCCCGACGAGTGATGCCTCCGTCCCTAATATCCCCTCACTCCCTCCCTCTACGAAACAACGCGTCCCCACTAACTAATGGATACGGACTTTCAAAGACGCGATGAAGGCTCAACTCCAGCTCCGGGTCTCCTGGTTGCTGTAGAGTACCGCGAAAGCGGCACGGAGCTTTGGGGAATCGACGAGTGTAGTCCCAGATGACGATGCTGGAATGCCGACTTCCTTCCTTCCGTAAGTTCGGTAAGCCAGCGAGAAGCCGACAATTGTTGGCTTCGTAAGCAACGCTTAAGGATTCACGAAGTATGGGTATGTACATCGATTGTTTTGTTGCACTCGTGGTAGTGAGGCGTGATGGTTTTCAGAGATGCCCTCCCGCACATTACCTGGGGGGAGAATTTCACGACGTGGCATCCTTCGATACGCGTGGCAGCCCTGTATGGGGAGACGAGACGTGTCTTTGCAGGAGCACAACGGCGGTTTAAAATGATGCGATGTATTCTGTAATGACGGGATTTAATTATGCAAGTTTCCCCAAGATCCTCCGCTCCATTTCCTTCGGATATTCCCCAACGGTTTCTGCCTATCCTCCTCGCGTGAGCGTATACGTTTCTTTCGCTTCGTTCCACTGCGTGGCTCAAATAGCGTGGCATTGTTTGAAAGATCCACCTGATGTTCTTCTTCGCCAAACTCTGAGTATGGGTCACTTCACAATTGGATATATATTCATGCACTGTAACACAACCGATGGGTGTCCTCTATCTGCCATAGACCATTTGATAATGTCAAACCTTACAATATAACCGCATGAGTGGTTATATTGTAACTGGACTTCCCAACGTCCAGTACCTCCACAACAACCTCTGCGGCATGTGTTTGCGCAGCGCGAAACAAGGAAGGCGTAGTGTTAAAAAATATTGTATCATGCTCGGGACATTTTTAGTGTCAATCCTTACATCGTGATTCATTGATTGATTGATTGTAGGGTTTAACGCACCGACGCAACGCAAGCGATGACGCGCGCCGTAGTGGAGGGCTCCGGTATAATTTTGACCACCTGGGGATCTTTAACGTGCGCCGAAATCTCGTACACACGGGCGTTTTTGCTTTTCGCCTCCATCAGAAAAGCGGCCGCCGCGGCCGGGAATCGAACCCGCGACCTCGTGCTCAGCAGCGCAACGCCTTAGCCACTAAGCCACCGCGGCGGGCACATCGTGATTCAGTTGCTAAAAGATGCATGCCGACTCGCATTTAAGGGTCACCATTGAGGGGATCGAATTCCACTTAACATTACAAGCAGTGCCTCATGAAGCACAGAACACCCCACAAGAAAGGGCCTGGAGGTTAGCTACACTTTGTTATATAGTTTAATGCAGACCTAAACAGCGCCCACGCTTTGACGATGCTTCGCAACAAAGCAATTCGCGAGTTCTACTGCAACGCTGGTAGAACACCTTATTCTTAAATACGGACGTGCGGGGTAAAGTGCTTGTACGCACAAACTATATTCTCTGCCTTGAGCGCGTAGTTAGTGGTGATGCCTTCATGGCGACGACTGCTACAGCGAAATGGCCCATCCGTAGCGTAGTCGAAAAATACCAACTGTGAAATAATATTGGAAACCACAGACGCCCAGTTCCGTCTTGTGCTATACGCACGCCAGGAAGAGTTGGATCTCCCCAGGGAGGGGATTCAATCCCCCTCTTTTTCATATCTTACTGTAACGGAAAATGAATTTTCGATCCGCTGCGGTGAAGGGTGGCGTACTTTCCTGATGCTCAATCTCGCTGGTTTCTTTTGTTTACTTGCGGATTATCTTTCACTTAATTTTTTTTTCTAGTGTTGGGTGTCATCCAGCGAGCCAACTGCTAGAATATGAAAAATCGAATCCCGGAAGTCGATGTGCAGCATAACCTCAGTCAGGGGATTTTGGGGAGGTGTAAACACAACGAAAAAACGGAACGACTGAACTAACAGAAACTTCTATGAATAAATTTGAGGAGCCGCCTTTGCCCCGTCCCAATCTCCCCACCCTCTCAAATTTGGGCGTAGACGTGCAAGTGCGAACCTGTTCAGTTCGGACTTCGTTCATATCTTTTTTTTTTTACTTCAACTTATTTCTAGGCCTTCTAGTACGTTCCGTAGTACTCCTCCCGGGTGTGCAGCAGAGTAATAGAATGTTTTCGGCTCGCTGACTAACCACGCTCCAGGCCTTTGGTGTCTATGTTTGCAGAGATTAGTAAACCGCACATATTAGGCATCACAAATTTGAAGCTTAAAGATGTGGGGTTTCACATTTGCACTATCATGCCCTTGGCTCTCCTCTGCATGCTGCGCAGCAGGCCGTGTCTTGTGACCAGCTTTCTCATAGCCGCCACACCGTAAAAATGGTGCGTACGTTCGTGAAACGAGCTTCTGGAATTGCAGCTCAGCCGTTTCCGGCGAACATACACGACCCAACTGTAACAGTTTATCACAGGCGATAGTACTTCAATTTTGATACCTAAGCATGAAAAAATCGGCCTTTCTGACTGTACGCGGCCGATTAGACGGTGCGGCAGGGCCTAAATTTATTTACAGTTGCGCTGTGGCGACAACACGGCCTTAGAATCAGGGAGCGCCCGTGGAGTGCGGCCGAGCAGCGTGGAGGCCATGATGTTCTGTCTGCGTCATCATCTGCATTACTGATGATGATGGGGCGCTGCCGTTGGCGATGATGATGCCGCCACAGGGCTCCCCCCCTAGCGCGCAGTGCGTGAGGAAATAGTGGGCTAATTAAATGCGCCCGAAAAATGAATGAAAAGGCGGCAAAAGGAGCTATGTGCATAAAGCGAAAAATATCAACTTAGTGGTGAACGGCCAGACGAGGTGGAGAACTATGTACATATGTGCGCCCGTGGTCACAAAAAGTTTGGTGGGCAGTCCAAGGTCAAACTTTAGTGATCGAAAGAGGGACAGTCCAGGTCGGCGTTGAGGGAGCGTCCGGGGCAGCTAGTAGCTTCGGGTGGCCTGCACTGGGAGTTCATTTGTGTTCGCTGGCGGAAACAAGTTGACAGAAGTCCAGGAGCAATTAAACATGCTGTCAAGCGAGGTAGAGCGCGTGCGAAGCACGGCAGACTCATTGTGGCGCGTAGCTTGCATAGGTGGTTGGGTGCGGCTGGTCCACAGACCATAATAGCAAAGCTAGTGGAGGCGTTGCGACCCCGCCATACCCCAGCCTGCGACAGACGCCGCCAGAGGGGTTGTTGGTGCGTGCTGTCGACGCTCCAGTAGTTTTTCTTGGGCGAGCATTTTTTGCACCTGGTGCACCGCGAAGCACCCGCGAATGCGCTCGGGATGGAAAGTTGACGTGTCGCGCTTGCCGCCTGATGGGGCGAGCCGTGATGAGCCCCCGCAGTGCACGCGCCAGCCCATCAGCTGCGGTGGTTCGCTGATAAGTGCGAGCACAGGTCTGCCAAACGCCTGGCGCTTGTTTTCCAGACCGAACGGTTATCTGCGCTACGGCAGGATGGTGACTGTTGGATGCCATGATGAGCGTCTGACCGGCGGCCTTCTGCAATCGCTCCGGTACGCTGCACTTGGCCTCTAACTGAGGGGTGGTGACAGGAGACGAAGGCATATCGCGTGACGACGTTAATGAAGTGGTCGCTGCAGCTACCTCGCAGCAGGTGGAAATGCGTGGGACAGCAGCGCCATGGACTGGCACCTCAAGACATGTGTCCGAGCATGGTGTGCTAGGTGCCAAAGTGACGCCCATGTCCCCGGGAGACGTTTTCCCGAAAGGTGGCAAATCCGGTTGCCTCAAACGCCACCCTGGTGGTTAAGTAGGGCGTAGAGGCAGCGCAGCTGCGGTGGTGGACATACTGCTGCAGGTGTGGGGGCACAGTCTCCTCTACATGCTACCGCATCGCTGTGGTCCATGAGGCATGATGGGGCCACCGTTGTCATGGCATGGTTGCTGCACGGCAACTTTGTCACTGTAAGCGGGCTGGTGCGAGGCAGCGGGGCCGGGACATCCGTGGAGCAAGGCTCAATGGCTGGCGTGGATGGCTTCGGGAACCGACCGGACCGCGCCAGGAGAAAGGCCCTAAGCTCGTCGTAAGGGCGGGCTCCAGGTTCCAGCAAGATGGAGGCCAGGCTAGAGGGAAGCAGCTCGTGGATCAGAAAGTAACGGCCCTCCTGTGTCGTGACACCGTAGAGGTAAAAAAAGCGCTCCTTCTGGTAAAGCCGCACCTTGGGGTTTTCAGGGTAGAACGGGGGGCGAGATGCCAAGGCCGCCGTACTGAGCGATAGTGTCAACGTGCCGGGAGTCCAGTCGTTGATATCTGAGAGCATGGAAGGAGTCGAGGTGGAAGTCGGATGTTCAGCGAAGCCGGGTGGTGATGTTACCAAGCCCCGTGCCCCGACCACAGGCTCGTCACAAGGACACGGGCGACACTACAAGCCATTGGACGCACTTCCCGTTCCAATGCTTGACGTCTCGTGCGAGGAGCCAACAACGTGGAGCGATTCCGAGTCATTACGGCAGTTAGGGCTCCTGCCGACGCATGCCATCACAAGGACCTCAAGATCGTCGTATGGTTGCTCATTATGATGTCGATCCTCAGGTCATGTGGAACCAAGGCTGTGGCAATGTGGTACCACTCAGCCTGCGAGTCGATGCGCCGTAGCTGGAAGTACGCCGACATTTCACGAAACCAGGCTCAGGGATGGCGGTGCTCCAAGGCCGGGTGGGGGGGCAGATTGAAGGTGAAGCGGTGCTTCATGCTGCCGACGTCCGGGTCACCATATATGTAGGCGGCCGATGAGACTGTGCGGCAGGGCCTACATTTATTTACAGTTGCGTTGTGGCGGCAACATGGGCCCGAGAATCAGGAAGCACCCGTGGAGTGCGGCCAAGCAGCGCGGAGGCCATGAGGTTCTGAGCTGCGTCATCTCCAATAATGATGATGATAGGGCACGGCCGTTGGCGAGGATGATGCCGCCACATGACTATAACTTGATTTAACCGCCTTTCGCCTGGCCAAATAACGAGTGAGGGAACCACGCGAACACGACGTTGATAATAAATACAAGTAAGACTGCTCTAAAGTTCAAACAACCACCTCTGCTGCCATGACTCGCACATGCCCAGTTTATTCAGCGCGATAAAAACCATTGTCAAATCTGAACAACGTATAAGTACCTAACAGACAGTACCAGCGTCATTTTAATTAAAGGGACTCTGCAACACTTCCGATAAACTCTTTTCATCTTTGCTTCGTATCTTTCAGCATTGCGAAAGCTGTAGTTAATGCCAGCACGGAGCGGCACTGCGGGATTTGCTCGTCCGAGCTGATCCGTATTCGGTTTCCGCTTTCCTTTTGTGGCCTTTTTTAAGTTGGCAATTGAATATGTTCGTTCATTCCTGCAACTGAAAATAAGTCGGCAAATGGCCGCTACATCGCTGTAATGACGCAAATCGAGCAGTCGAAGAACGCCAAAAACGGGAAGAGAATATTTTGAGAAAGTTTGAAATTTAGTTCAAGGGAATTTGGCTGTAATGGTTTTAGCGGCCTTGGTACTTCGTGACACCCAATTCTAAGTACTTGATGTGTTGGCTGTCCACGTTCAGAAAGCAATTAGGATTTAGAAAAAAAAGTCGAGAAAGTGTTGCACGGTCGATTTAAGAATACGTGCTGACGGATATTTAGGACAGCAAATAAAAAGCCCGTAAAAACAGTGTCGAACACAATTGAGATCCAAGAAAACACAGAAATAGAAGATGTCGGCTCGAACTAATCTAAGCACCACAGAAACAAAAAAAAAAAACGCCCCACATAGTGCATGGGCAATGCGAGAGCGGAAAAATTGAGCTGCATTGAACAAACTTCCATTATATTCATCACAGGAACAGCGGGAGAAGAGGGGAGAGCGTGAGCGGCGAGGGGGGTTAAGTCGAAAGGGTATTTCTCAGCAGGGGCGGCAGAAGCCGATCGTCGTTTCCGGTATTTGAAGTGAAGGGATCAGGTACGGTAAGAGTATTTTTTTTACCTTGTGCAAGAGCCTGACGCTGCGTAGGTTTGAGAAGTGCTGCGAATACAACTGAATTGGTCGCGTAGCCACTAAAATGCTGTTTTGCATGACAGATTTGCCTGTTTTCTAGAGTGTAACGAACAGTGTAGAAACGGTAAAAACGTAGTTCTGTAGTACAGAAAATATATCTTCTACAATTTTATAGTTGTAGAAGGTTTCTGTTTGCAGACGCCGATATATATCCTCTCCCACATATCTCCGTCCATTTTTCCACACAACTGGCCACAATGTGACACCCCTCTCACAACCTACCACCTTGTGTATTCATGTCCCCACCACCCCCACCCCATTTACTACCCCTCCCTTGAGCAGTGAGAGTCTGCGCTGACCAGCTCGGCGCCGGAGCATCAAATCGCCCTGGTGCAACGAGCCCTGGATTCGGCGCAGGCTCGCGGCCTCCTGGACGTAGGAGGCTGACCACGTCCTTTTTCAGCTCCCTTGGCTGCTCAATAAAAATGTTTTTTTACCACCATAATTTTATGGTGCCTGCTTGAGTATTTATGCACATTTCGTCTACGAGGCCCATAATTGTTTTGATTCTTCATACATACATACTTTCTTTGGTTAAAAAACATTTCACTCAGAAGTAATTTACGACAGCAGTATTTGTGATGCTGTTGGCATTCTCCCCCCTGCGGGAGTTTTGGGTTGACCCCTCCCTTCCTCTAGTCCCTCCCGCAACCCCTCTCCCCCTCCACCATGGGCTATTTGAAGGTAAAATTGACGCAGTGCGAAAACTGTTGAACACATAAAGACCAAAAACTGTCTGAAATGTCACAAAAATGGTAATAGAATTAAAAGTTTTTTGTTAGTCTTTGTAACTCGATTTGTGCTGTCATCGCAGCGGCATAATTGCTACTAGAACTGCTGTTCAGTGCTGTTAGTCGGTCCGAACATTTTAGGGGCGAAGCACCTAGGACCTCGCTTTGTCCGGGGCTTTGCGTCCGTGTACAAAGTGTTGCGCATGTGCAAGGAGCATTGGATTGAATTGGATTGAATTGATATGGATTGGATTGTATTAAATTGAATTGTATCGGATTGGATTGGATTGGATTGGAATTGTATATACTGTACACACGCGTTGTCACTCATTTACATGTGGGAGTGGGCAATGCCACGCGTGATTTACGGTAAGAAGATCCCCAAACCTTCGCCCACTCGTCATAATCCACTTCATGGAGGTGCGTGAATGTTTTTGGTCAGGAGGAACACAGCGGTTTTGCCTCCCTTGCACAGGTAATCTCGCTGAATTTTAGAACCTGACCATCCTATAGATTTTTAAAGTTCTCTATTTTTTGAACGATTGAGTTAACATAATTTACAACCCCATCCCATGTACTCGCAACATCTTTACTTTTATTTGAAGGTGGCCTAACTGGTGTAACTCAATTCGTAATCCACTGCAGCGCAATTAGGAGGTACAATTCCCTCAAGTGCGACGGGAGCCTTATGCAGACAGGGAAGATTAAGGAAGGCATTCGTTTGAGCTCCTTATGTGCACTTCAAAACTCGGCTTAATTAAAATGGTCGCAGCGCCGACACCCAGAATATCATGCGGGCATGTTGATAATTAAATTTGGCGCCTGCTCTACACATAAGTTCCGTCAGGTTCGTGCTATTTTCTGGGGGTCCACACTTATTGGGGTTAAAATTTCGCGCAACGGCATTGTCGGTTGGAGACGCGCTCATGTCTGCACCCTGTTTGAGACATATATATTCAAATTTGTTGATCTTTGCATTATTTTATAAAATGACACCTGCCTTTCCTAGTACGTGCGAGATCTGCGTTTAACAAAAAACAAGAATGAAGACTCCCGAATAAAACCTCTCGAAGAAAATATAGAAAGAAATCGTTTATCTTGCAACACTCTGAGACAATCTCGGGCTGCAGCTTCATCACCACAATGCGCTCTAGTGACCTATCCATCCGTTCAAAATATATAATTAGGTGAATGACAGCCACATACGTACTATTTGAGACAACAATGTGATGTTCGCTGTGACACCACCCAATGCAGAACTTCATGCTTGCATTGCGTGATGCCACAGAGCAAAGCGAATTTTAAGGGCAAAGCATCTTAGGGGCTCGGGCTTTCGGCGTCCCATGTCGCGTATTCTCGTGCGGTCACCGTACTGAAACACCGGACACTATTTTTCCAACACCTCGCGCTACAATGCAACGCGTACTAAAAGTGTATAATAGATAAAACCGGTTCAAAATAACCTAACATTTTTTTAAAATTTGAGGAGCGCTTCATGCCCGCTTCAGCAATCGTCAAGCACAAGCAGAAGCTGTTTGGAGAGGGTTATAATTTGGGCTACACTCAAATAACCAACGACTCCTGACGCCAGGCCTGATCGGGGGTGGTCGGCCGAAACAAGACAGGGCACACTTTCCTGGTGCCGGGGCGTCGTCGATCACTGAGAACGAGCCTCCAGGGCGGGCATTGCACTGCGCTTGCGTTGGCCCCTGCCACTACCCCAACTGGGGCAGATGTGGAATACAAATCGCTTAAATCCGGTTCAACACAAGAGAGGGCGCCACCGCCTCAGCAAGCTCGTAATTACTACTCTCACTGGCTCATCTCTGATGCCCAATCTGCGCGCGTCGTGTAGCAAGCCAGAGACTTACTTTTTTTTTTTTTTAATTCGAAAGTTTGCCCTGCGGCATAATAGATGTAGGCGCTTACAGAAACACGAACAAGTTAGTTTCGTGTATAAAGTTCAGAAGTTGTCGGTGACACGGTCCATGCACCCAGCGTTGCAGGTCAGGAGGGCGGCCAGGGTGGAGACCGGTTGCACGAAGGTGCCGCAGGCGAACTTGATGCAATCCCGGGCAGGCCCAGAGCAGGTGCTGCACATTCACGTCCCCAATGGCAGTGGTGCAGAATGGACAGGTGGATCCGTTTGGGCAGAGACTTACAATCTTTGAATGTACTGATACAGTGCATGCTTCCCCCTTCCTAGGTTTCACGTTAGAGGAAATGGCCCGGGATTTTTTCTGCCAACTCGCAAGCTTAACTTCGTCATTCAGCGAACTTTCTTCGTTGGCCCAGTGGATTGTGGTGAAGCCTAACTACACGATTGCCCTAGAGTATGGCAGCAAAAAGAACAAAACTGCTATTCCAGACTGTGTGGAATAAGTCTGCTCGTAACTGCCCTATAATTTGGCAACAGAACACCTACCAAACCTCCAGAGAGTCCTGGGATTTAGCACTGTCCAGCTCGGACCTTTCGACACAGCGTGATCTGCTAGAGAGAGCCAAGCTGGGAGCCTTTGGTACTGGAGTCCCGGAAATAGGACTTCACCCATAACTCTTTCCACATTCCCGTCATCCTATTTTCAAATAAAGTTTACTCTCTCTCTCTCTCTCTCTCTCTCTCTCTCTCTCTCTCAAAACTGCTATTTAGACACACTTGGCGGAAGGGTAAGAAATTTCCCCGCATTTCCCCGAGGGGAAGAATGTGAAAGTGCGAATGCACGAGTTGAATTTGCGTGGTTCGGTAATGTTCGCGAAAGAGAGATCACACACACACACACAACTACAAATAAAAAAAGATGCATTTATTCACAGACACCTATTTGTGTTGTCGTTGTAATTGATTGCTAGAGTGGATCTCAGCTTTGAAATTTCGTGTCAGTACTCCTTTAAGCGGGTGCATTAGCCCTTCTCACGCCCGATTCCTGGCCAATCCCCCACGTGGGTATGTGCCATGTCAGCGGCCAGGCAGCGCGCGCCCATCTCCCCCCGTTGCCAAGGAAGACGAGGAGATTCCTGGCCAATCCCCCACGTGGGTATGTGCCATGTCAGCGGCCAGGCAGCGCGCGCCCATCTCCCCCCGTTGCCAAGGAAGACGAGGAGCGCGCGCACCCGCAGCTGTTGCTATGTGGACGGACGGCGGTCGCCGGAATTCAGGGTCGCTTATAACGTGCATTCGCACTTAAAACACGCCTGTGAGTGCCCGAAAATGTGCCTTGGTAGCGTCCACTAGCTTTGAATTTTTAATGAATGAATGAATGAATGAATGAAGAGGTCGGCATACGCTTCAGACGCAATGCCCTCAAAGTGTTCTTCTTGAGCAAATCCTTAAGGGCAATGTTTTCTGTTCTCAACAGCACTGGCAAAGCAACGCTGACCTTTGTGCAGCCAATACAGAAATGAGACGATCCACAGCACCGCAGAACTTTGGTGGCTGTATACCGCACCGGCTATACAGGTACAGAGGTAAAGTTGCGGTCAATTTAATATGTGTGTTACGACCGTGCAAGCATACATTTTTTTCACATCTATATGTAGACCAAATTTGCAACAGCCCCTAAAAAATGCTCCTTAGAGTGTATACCGTGTAACTTCCGTTTCATGCTTTACTTGAATTAGACAATGCTTACACAGTTTTGAGACGTATTATGCATTCGGCGTACGTGTGTCTCAAATAATTCACAAAGAAGGCGAATGATTCAAGGAGGTATGAAACGTGTAAGCAGAAAACATCAGGAACCGTGAAGTGCCTTATTCTTTTCCCTCTGCCGGCTAAGTAACAGACTAAAGCAATCACTGGAAGTACTAATTTTGGCGACACTCCGGCTTGAAAGACGACTCCTATATCTTCCGTATCACAGACATAAAAGAATTATTAAGAGCCGCTTTGGTGCATGGGAATAAACTGGAGCCCCGCAAGGGAGCCGCATGCCCGCGCTTGGAGTGCCAGCCGCAAGTTTGTATGCATGACTGAACTAAAGTGTGCTCGTGCACTCGTCAGCACTGTACCTCCCGAGTGGGCCTAGACACCCCCAAATTTACTCCTCTTCATCTTTATAGTGAAACGTACAGCTGCTGAGAAAAGCGACCAGCTTTTAACATCACACGCGCTGAAATTTTATTTGGATCGCCATGAGACGCCTATATATGTAGAGTCGTATCATGTAGCATTCGGATAAATATTATAATTATACTTAGTCTGAAAATGCCTGCGGGTAGACTTGGATGCTCATTTAATAATAGTTTTATCTTTCCAAGCAAGAAGAGCGGAAACCTTTCCTTTTTGGGAAGTCTTGATTGCACATCCTTCTAAATGTACCCTCCGCGGTGGATCAGTAGCTAAGGCGTTGTGCTGCGCAGCCCAAGGATGCGGGTGCGATCCCGGCCACGGTGGCTGCTTTTAGAATGGATACGAAAAGCGGGAACACCCGTGTGTCAAAATTCGGCGCACGTTAAAAAATCATGCCCTCCTCCGTCTAACGACGACGATGGTTCAAGGCAAAGCTTTCTATTGATGGATTCTTTGGTGCGTCAATCTTACACTGCGATTATGTGGTACGCACCACTTTTCTAGAATACCCACAGCAACTCTTGGGTGTGCCCTCCGTAGGCCTAACGTTTGGGTTTGGTGTGTACAGCGCGAATCGGTACCTGCCGCTTGGCGCTCGGTTCGACCATGTCAAAATGCATCAATCGGATAGACGCCGGCTTCGTAACGAAAGGGACCAGGGTTCGATACCGGCCACGTGAAACTTTTTTTTCCTTCCAATTCCCCGACGATCCTCCATAATCAGAGTCAGGGAAAGTTGGCTTTCTACATGGCGAATTGGGGTACGACGGCACCAGTAAGGACACTAAAGCTTTGCTTTAATATTCCGGGTTGGTCAAAATTAATCCGGGCCCTCCGCTACAGCTCGCCTCATAACTCAGCTGAAGCTTCGTCGCGTTAAGTGCCACATCCAATCAATCAGTCAATCCTTACAAATGCGTGTGGGTTAGCTGAACCACAGTGCACCTGAATCACTAATCGTTTATCTTGAGGGCAAAGTATGCCAATGATAGGATCTGTCGTTATTTTTCGACTACAAAACAGAGCGCGCCTCGACATTACTCCAAGTAGGATGACGTTTGTGATCGCATGATCTTATAGAGGAACCAAATTTTGTATTCAAATCGTAATTCCAGGTTATTTGACACATATTACCTACATTTATCGTGCCGGTACTTCGTTAAACTTGATAGGTACTGTATATACCGCTACCTAGCAGCATGCATACGTTTAGCACACCGTTCACCATTTCCACACTAAGGCTCACCTACCGCTCCCCCCGCCTGTTCCTCGTCCTTTTGCTATGCTTGAAACAGCCTCATTATTTAACTTTCACCTTCAGCAAATCACAAAATAATATATATTTTTAGAATGTGATGCACACCTCCCGAAAATCCGTAACAGAAGGATGTTTTCGATGCATGATGCAATGGGCTGTATGTTTATATAAACAGACACATACGTGCATGCAAAGCACGCATACGCCCCCGCAGACAAGCCCTTACTCCCACTGTAAACCTCTAGCTCTGGAATGAAGGTATCCATGGTATTTTCCTCCGGTGCAGGGCGGTCCATCAAGCGTTCAGCTTAAGGGGAAAACTCTTTGTTTATGAAAAAGAGAACCACGTTTAGGCGTGAAACGAAATAAAAAGTTAGCAGATCGCAGCTATGCAATACACATAGATATGCCCCCCCCCCCTGTTTTTGAATAGCCTTCCCGTCATCCCTGAAGGGAGGGCATAACTTGGGAACCATTTGGCTTATCTCCCGTCCGTGTGGTAACGCTTTTCATATCGAGAGCATTAGGATACCTTATGCCTCAAATATGCTTCTTTACTCAGGACGAAAAAAACATCAACGATATTATAGCCCAGCCTTTTCAGCTGAAGTTCAGCCATATCGTGACGACAGGCAACCATTCTCCGGCCATTTGCGCAAGCTCAGTCTTCGCAGGGGGATACTTTTAATAAATTTTCTGTTTGAGAAGTTGCTTTTTCCACATTAAATGGATTTGATCAGATTTTCTATTCATCAAAATTTCATGGCACCGTCTCACGACCATGGACATCATTCTCACATCAACCGCTCTCCCTGGATCCTGAAACACTTCATAAAATATTCTAGCCCACAAAAACCTTAAAACAATCATAAAGTAACGGCCCACCACGGGTACTGTAAACGATGGGTGTAAACTGCATCACTGAGTGCCGCTTAAAATACGAAAGAAAACTTCACACTGCGTATGAATAACTGCCTCCGAAGATGATCCTTTCTTCCTTGCATTTATCCTCACTTCCCCTTTCGTAATGATTCATTCCTCCAGTTATAAGATCTCTCTTATCCGCATTAAATTAATACTACTACTATTGTTCCAGTGAGTATAAAAAGCCAGATTTTTTTCAATAGTTCTTCTCTTGGTGGTGGAAGAAGGTAAAGTTTATTTTGCTTTCATGCTTCCGAGTTATGCTTGGGGTTAATTCAATTGGTCCTAATGCAAAGCTACTTGCAAAAAATCTAAGTGAAGGTGGGCATGCAAAACCGTAGCAAGTAGAGTCCGAAATCGATTTTCAAAACAATTTTCCAGACAAAGATATTTCATATATTGTCGACTGGTTGTTGGTAAGTAGTATCCGCGCATTGAAATACGTGGATTTTGCAAGGACGTGGATACGTGGATTTTGCAAGTTTTAGTACCTAGTACCGGTATGAAATGTTGATCATCTCCCCTTCAACAAGGTGCACAATGTGCCACAATAACTGGAAATGAGGTGTGCTCACACTATTACAGGTCTACTTCTTCCTGAGCACAGGGTGTTTAGCGGTAATCATTGGAAGCCTTTAAACTTCCAGGTTTAGCACTGCGATGCAGTGGATGTTCCCACGGTTTTACCTGGTTACACGGTACTGCAAGCCATTTACTGAATTGCAGCCAAATGCAGCCTGCATTTGGAACGTTTGCAGCTCCCTTAACATGAACGTGTCATTTTCCTAGTGTTGTTGCACAACTAATGTCGTTCACTTGACATGGGCACACAACTTCTCTTGTGAACCAGCGTTACCGTGGCAGTTACTACGTCATACCTGGGCTATAAGAAATTCGGTAGATCCCTCTTTCATAAGAATCAGCAAAACACGAAAGTGAAATGTGCCTTCACAGCATCAGTTGAATGTTTATTCTGCATGGATATGAACTTGCACATCGCTATTTATATTTCATTGGTATGACACCGTCAGACGCATCACCATTAGACACTGGATTGCACGCTCCGGAGCACTGCGTAAACCCGAATGAAAACCACACACGCTCCCAAACCAGGCGGAAAACCCAACGGGTTGCCAGCTAATCGTTTGGTGAACTCACGGTCCGCTGCAGCTAAAGAGCATGGTTTGCCTGGCTGTCTTGTGGGTGTGCTTGGCGAGTGACGACATGCTGGCACGTTGCTTCCGCAAATGTGCGGCCACTGCGTTCCTGCTCCGTGGAGTGCACGGCAGATGGTTGCGTTGCGACGAGCTCAGCTGGCGCCAACTGTCGGCGCTCATTAGCATCGTGATGCACTACTTCGCATCACCTCTCCTAGACGGCAGCACCATCTAAATGGAGGAGGTTATAGAAATTATATATGGTGCGTTGGTACCGTTATCTGCGCTTCAGCTAATGGCGCAGGTGGTAAAGCGCCGGGCCCCTCCCATTGCGGCGACGGAGATCCCGCCTCGAATTCCGGCGTAGCCGCGTTAACCGAAGTTTTTCTGGCGATGTCATTTCCGTGGCGGATATGATGCCCATCAGTTTTTGGTGGATCCCGGTATAAAACACTTTCGTGTAAAACAATCCCCGAGGAAACCTTGCTACCTCTTAAAATTGTGAATGCGAAAGCATTATTGCTTGATTGAACGTTTCGGAGCGTGCTCCGGCTCCCCTAATGACTGCAGAGACGCTGGGTGAGAGGGCCAGAGGCACGCACCGCACACATTTTTTTGTATTTGATTTGAGGCACGGCCTATGGAGCATTCCTGAGGCACGGCCTGAGGCACGGGCTATGTTGTGATTAGTGGGAATTAGGGGCCGGATTCAAACGCCGGACAACGGCGACACCGGCGTTTTCTGTTCATTGGCCGTAGAAGCATGGGCATTATTAATTAGCAGCATCGTTCGCGCTGTTTGGGTCGGGGTAAGGTAGGTGACCGCCATCATCCGGCTATGTCACAATAATTTCTCGTCTATTAAACTCCGTTTGTATTGTTTTTTTTTGTGTTTTTGGAAGGGCGCTTAATCCCTCCACTTAGATAATACCCATTCCTGAGGTTCCCGCATGGGAGAGCTTCTCTTTAAGCTTGCGGTTTGCTGGATATTTTGAGAGCATTGCGGTGGCCGGGTGCTGGTATTCCTACGCGCGACGGTTTCGGGACTATTGAAGTAAGAACAACATTATCGACCGATGCGTTCATAAGGACGCGCTTCAAATGGTAGGTGCTTTGCACAGCACAAACCCATTTGCAGGTCTAAAACGAAAGATAAGTACATCGTTCCATTCTTTTGGTCGGCTAAACCAGCCAACAATTCAAGAAGCCTTCCGGCTCATACCGGTATGCTTCGTAGCGAATAATAACTTCTGTTATAACTTACAAGAGAAGCGAGTGACAACATTCAAAAATCCCGGGCCATTTACACTAACGTGAAACCTGGGGAGGGTGGAGCATGCATTATTCTTGTCGCCTTGTTGTTTTTGCCAACGGAGATGAAACCGCTGGTTGATAGAGGCATACAGTTTTGCTGTAAAA
This sequence comes from Haemaphysalis longicornis, assembly GCF_048455015.1. Classification (NCBI taxonomy): domain Eukaryota; kingdom Metazoa; phylum Arthropoda; class Arachnida; order Ixodida; family Ixodidae; genus Haemaphysalis; species Haemaphysalis longicornis. The sequence continues at coordinate 78,607,057 of NW_027526407.1, forward strand.
GTCTCTTGTATTTGAAGCAGGAAGCTCTCTGCACGAGGCATGAACGAAGGTCCCGATGTTTTGTTAGTACGCGTTACAAAGCGTTCCAGCGCGAGGGGTAAATGAATGTCCCGGTGTTCTTTTAGTACGCGTTACGTTCTAGCGTGAGGCGTAAACGAGTTTCCCGATGTTTTTAGCACCGTGACTACATGAGACGAACGACGATTATAACGACGCCGCCGACGACGACAGGAGAGGCCAATATCCCCAGCCATCCACTCCTTCATTTCGGAGAAAGCTCGTCTGCAGTGTTAAAAACATTCCGATTAGGCTGACTTTTACTATAGTTTTCCTACTCTTCTCTCTGTTGTTTTTTTCGTTTTCTCTCTCTCTCTCTCTCTCTCTCTCTCTACCTCTCTCATTAACCTAGACCAAATTCTTTCTTCTTCTCCATTATTTTCCCTCGCATGATTGATTGTAATGAAAACATAACTCTTCTTGGCCAATCCCCCTAATTGGTTATGCGCCATTTTTCGGGCCACCACCACACCACCTTAAGGGGCTCTGCCCCTAAATGGTTCAACGCAGCGAAGAAAGCGAAGAACAACAACAAAAAACCCACAGACAGAATTTAGCTCCGATGATTGTCTCCAAGTGTGAAAGATTCTCTGGCGTGGCAGAATTATTTGCAGTACGACCTAAAATTACTTGATCTTATTAACACAGCTCAGGTCCTTTCGCCACAGGATGTTTGGAGGCGGTCTTTTTGGTACTCGAATGTTTCGGGACAGAGGTTGTTTGGAACACGAGTGTTTCGCTACAGGACGTTTGGGGACGGGTTGGTTCAGTATCGGACGGCTAGGTACAGGAACGATTTTAAGGGACCGGTTTACGCAGCAATATGCGCTCACGTTGTTGACGTGAGAGTTGCAAGCACGCACATCGTACCTGTTTGTTACAAGTACTTGTTCTCGTAATACTACGTTAATTTATAACTGATAATTTGCTTCTAACTGCAATCGTAAGCCATTTCACCTTCAATTATATTATTGGTGTTTATTTGGATTAACTATCTTACTGCAGAAGAAATATTATCCGCGGCAATTATACATGTCAACGCAGCGTAGCGCAATATGAGCGACGTGGGGTCTCAGCTCATTGATATCACTGAAGCGAAAATTCTATATTTTGTAAGAAAGAGTGCTGCTACTGAGAAAAATATTTAAAAGAATTTGTAGAGTCAATCATTGATGTATATGTAAATATGTAAATTAAACAGTATATACGGATGATCCCCAATGAATATTTGCAGGAGAAAGCTTCCAAAAAATAATGAGCCTTAAAATTATTAGCACAGTAATAATAACATGAACGAACCTGTAACTGATTTATACAGTTCACTCTGTTGTCGCTTTCTTTGCAAATTTGATAATCAATTACACAGCTACATCTCTCTTTTGTACCGAAATCGCCCGGTACTGACACGACTGGTTGCCTAAACCCGCATACCGATACTCTGGTTCACCGAAAGGCGAGTGTATAATAGATCAATTAAACTGGCAATTTATTGTTCTGAAATTTTTGGAGATTTCGGATTATGTCGTTTTTGGTTTCTTCGTGGTTTCTTCCTCAACAATTAATCGCAAATTCTTTCTTGCGAAAAAAATACAGTGAAGTTATCTTTTTACAGTGAAGCCATATATATCACTCATTCGTGAGTGTTTCTTCCTGTCCGTACCCGTTGTGGTCTCTCTACCTCACAATATGCATAACCCTAGCATTGCGCAAGGCAGGCATTCATGCACACTGCGAGGAACCACCGCGGGTTCGAGCTATTTGAGCACGCTCACGATACTGAAACGCCGTCGCGCCAACTTAACACCGCCTCTGTTGGGCAGGTGGAGAAGGGGGCGACAAAGGAATATGCCCCGGGTACGGAGGGAAGACGTTTATTTTATACTAACATTCCAGTCACATATTTTACAGTCCCAATTACATAATTTACAATACAGGTACTTACTTCCCGTTAGGTGAAAGGGGCGATGGGGCGCCACGCGCAAGTGCGCGCGTTTCGTCGGCGCAGAGCCAGTGGGCTCTTCTGTCAGGGCAAATTCCGGGGTGCGCGCACGTTGTGCGCGCGCGCATCGCCGTGCTGGCCAGATCGGCTCGCAGCAGCGAGGGAGACGGGGCCCATTCGCTCACAGGCGCGTACCGCACGGCGTGATCGTCGAGTGGTAGGTACGGCCTTACTATATGCAAGCGTAGGGGCAACAGGAGCAGCCTTAGGCACGGGCCGCAGCCGGAAGGGCTGGTGGGCTTTCGCCGGCGCAACAGAGTTGCAGCCGGCTGGTAAAGAAAGCGTCACATACCTTCGGCCAACGCCTTCGGCGTCCTGCAAGCGTCTCCCCGAACGGACCCCCGCGCAGGGCGCGCGTTCGCGTCCCGGCGAGAGTCGCGTTCGGGCATCGTTCAAACGGACCAATGAGGTGAGGTTAGCTCCGCTACCAGGGCGGAGCGCCCGCTGCGTGACAGTGTTTTATCGCAGCAACGGTCGCTGGAACCTTCACCTCAGGCAGGAGTTTGAGAGGACTGCTCGGCTCTACACAGTGGCGCCGAGACGAGCCGGCATTTCAAGGAGAGAGAGGGGAAGAGCGCCGCGCAAGGGCACAAACCTAGCGATCACGCAATGGGTCGGGCGCCAGGATCCCCACACCGTCAGCAAGTTCTGTCAGTAAAATATGCTCTGCACAAAAGCCAACTTTCTCGCGACTGTTCTGCAGCTATGATTCTACTGTAGGCATCTCGGGAAAAAATCATGGTCCAGCAAGAAGACACGATATTTACACGAAATATTTACGAAATCTTACGAAATCTTACATGTAATATTTACACGAATTAGACAAACTCGCAAGCCCCTTGAAAGGTGTCGATGGTGGGAAGCTAGAGGTGACATTGTTCGAAGATAAAAAGAAAACCACGACCATATTATCACAAGTACAATTTTCACCAGAATGCTGAAAGACACAAGAATGCAGTCGTTTGAAACAATATATTTCTACGTACGATGCAGAAAACACTGTAGAAAGCTTTGTATATATTAGAGAGCCTTTTCAACATTCAATTCACAGACACAATATGCCCACCGGAGTCCCTCCAAGCGGGGATGATGCCGGAACCGAAGCGTGCTTTCGGTAACGCTTTGCTAATGGAGCATGATGTGCACTGCGTTATCAGGAGATAATAGCCCACAAACGTATGCCCTTGCGGTAGCGCTCAATTACAGCACTCTTATAACGGGTTTCCGAGCGGGAAAAAATAGTTGCTACTGTCACTGATTTAAAAAAAACGTGCTAATGAGTTTTTTTTAAATAAAATGAGCGAGAACACGATGATCCTGTCACTGCGTTTGTTATACAAAATAATGGTGGTAATACGTGTCCAGAAAAAAGAACTATGGAAAATACCATTATCTGCAAGCGGCATATTCAGGCTATTGTTACGCAAACAGATATACATTCAAGAGGACTGTGATTTGGGCGAGTTGGTGAAAGTTCATGATTGACAATCCAGCGCGCGGAAACACGGCACAAAAAAGAACGAGAGTTAGACAGGACAGCGCTGCTTTCACAACTGATTTATTTCGAAGAAAACATTGGTCATATATACAGATCAGTCTCCCACGTGGCGGTAACTTATTGCACCCGATAACCACAAACAGAAAAACACAATCATTAATCGGTTTGCACATGTGTAGTCTTTGGTTTACTTGGTCATGCAAAGGCGTCACTCAGCAGCGCTGTCCTGTCTAACTCTCGTTCTTTTTTGTGCCGTGTTTCCGCGCGCTGGATTGTCAATCATGAGATATACATTATTCGGCAATACCACATAAGGTTTCACTGGCCTAAAACAATGCGGAATTACGGGGAATAGAACATCTAACGAACAGATACGATTGACGTGCTTGCAATTCCCACGTCAACAACGCGCGCAAATGTTGCTGCGTAAGACTCTCGCTTGAATTACATTTTGTAGCCAACCGCCCTGTACCAAACAGCCGTGTACCGAAACCCCCGTGTTCTGAAGCGCCCGTGCCCCGAAAGATCCGTTTCCCGAAACGCCCGTGTCCCGAAAGGTTCGTGTACCTAAAAAACAGTACCGAAACGTCCTGTAGCGAAAAGCCGTACACCTGTTGTAAGTGCGTGGAACCGTTTATTTTTGTGTAGAAAGCATTCTTCCAGTACCCATTACGATTGTAGTCAAGGATAACGGACAACACAATCTATGCAGCTTGCTTTCATGTTGAGCAAACGTTACTCATACATATTCTCCACGATCCCTTCACGCTTTCTAAAATTGTAGATGTCACTATTTTGTTCTTCCGAATTGCTACTTTGACAAAAATTTTAAAAGTATTTATTTATGCGTGCCACTGTTGCAGTTTCCATGGTTGATAGCGAGCATGCAGGTTAACGGTTTTGTAAACCGTCTAGAACACAACCGCTGACGTGACCGCATCTGTAGCACGTCGCCCCGACACCGGTTTTGAGTGCTTGCATCATAGCGTTGCTTCGAATGTTAAAGAAAGCATGCAACAAGGCTGATGAACGCTTTCGCCCATGTCTTCGGTCCTGAAGGGCTGCGAAAGCTGCAGTTATCGCCAATACCAACAAGCGGCAGTGCCTGATTTCCTCATGGCAGCACATACGCCTTCGTGTTCCTGCTTTTCTTTTGTTGTGATTTCTTTGAAGTGAAAATTGAATGCATTTATTGTGGTAACTGTAATGCAGCCGGCCAACAGCAGTGACATGAAGCGAAGACGTCAGTCGAGCGCTTCAACTATGTCGACTTGATTGTGGGGATTTACGCGCCGACGCTTGACAAGGGATGAAGCCCGCCGTAGTGGAGGGCTCTGGATTAATTTTTACCACCTCCAGATCTTCACGTGCGCTGGAATCTCGAACGTACGGGCGTTTATGCTTTCCGCCTACATCAGAAAATCTTCAACAATGTCAATACCAGAAATGCGAGAGAAATTGTTTGGACAAGTTTGTAAGTTTTTTGATGATCGTAGAGCAGTAATATTAGAGAAAAGCTGTATCCCTCTACTACCAACGGTTTCATCTCCGTGGGCATAAACGAGAAGGCACTAAGGCCTAAGACGGCGAGCGCATGCGTGAGGCTAATCAGGCATACAGCATAGAGCTCAGAATTCGTTTAAGGAAACCACAAAACAAGCGCCGCAACCGAATTTCGGATAAGGCGCCTGTGAACAATGGAATCCCCCTTCCCCACATTATGTGTTGCTAGTAAAGAGTATGTTTCAGAATATTTGTGAAGGCTAGGCAGATCTAGTGTCACTAAATAGAGCTGTTCTTTCCCAGGAAACTGAGCGCAGGCGTCGGGCTAGGCATGTCCCAGTATTGGCCGCCAAAGAAGCCGAGCGTAGTGTCAGTAGATGCGTATTAGATTACTGCCCTATAAGGCACGCAAGTCAACAACAGCGGCCATTTTGGCGTTCATCAGTGTTGCGGGTTTGCCGCATCTACGGCCCGCTGTTAACTTCGACCGGGCCGTTTGTTAAAGGAGCCCTGACACGAAAATTTTATGTTACACGTTTATTGCTTTTATCGATGCTTAATGGTCTGGCTAACCTGAGACAGCACTTCTAATACTTCATCGCGCGATAGTTAATTACATTGAACGGCCTGAAAATCGTTTGTTTCAAATGCCCGCGCTTTCATCCCGAACGGCGCATATGACAGAATCCCAGCCTGACCTCACCGCTTTGTGCGGACGTCACGGGCGCCCGCTTGAGAAGGTGTTGCACCCGCTCGCCGCTCGTGGGGCCGCGCGCGTGAAGTGACGTAACGAGTTTTTGACGAGCGCTGTCGCGTCACTTCTTTTGGCTGCACAAGGTGATGTCACGCTGATGCCCATTTGCTGAGTGCCGCTCCGCGCGCTGCTCCGTCAGCGCGATAAATGAGATCCAATTGAACTATGTTCTTCGCGGCGCAGGCCGCTCATATTTCAGCCAGGGTATCCTGTTGAGTGAAGGAAGCGAACTGAGCAATAATCTTAACACCGAAAATTGGTGTCAGTGCTCCTTTAACAACACTACCGAAGATACAGCAAAATGGCATCGTTGGACACACTTCTGCTGCTGAAATGCTGTTACACGCGTTATCTTTATGTCGCATTAGGAACGACTTCAGTCGCGGGCAGCCGCAGAGCAGGGAGGACAAGCTAAGCCTACCAGAGTTGACCGACTAAAACGCATAAAGAACAAAATGGCGGCGTCCATGAACCGTCGCAGTGTAAACAATAGTCACGTAATTGAAACTGACCAATGAACATGGCGGCGGCACGGAACAATAGGAGAAAAGAGAGCCGATACTCTGTACCCTTATATACTGACACTAGCCGAGCGCAACCGACAAAGCCGAGACGACGAAAAACATTTCATACCCTCCTCCACCACCATTTGCAGTGGTTCACGACAGTTTTGCGGGACATCCACTTTTGCAGGGCGGGATGGCGATCCTTTTTTTGGTTAGGCACTCTCTGATGTATGCCTTATTCTAATGATAATGCGCTTGTTGACTACGTTCTGAAAAAATTTGAGATTTAGAAAAAATTAAAATTTTGTTCCAGCGTACTTTGAAGGAGGGCGCGCTGCTGCTCCATGTACCTGCAGATATGGGTTATCTCCTTTTCTTACAAAGCTGGTCCAGCTATATGATGGCGGTACCGAAGAATGCTTCCCATGAAAAAGAGCACGCACTGCATATTGGAATAGCCGAGCTCGGTTTAAAATAAGTTTATCTTCTGGTCGCACTTAATTTTGACCTGAAGTCCAAGTGTAGCTGTACAGATAAACGACAACATAAGTAATTGGCCTTAAAACTTTAGGACACTCCTAGTTTTGCGGAAGCTCTCTGTTGTGACTTCGAAACCTCTTACCTGATGAACCAAGCGAATGATAATGTGACTTGCCGTTGTAGTTGATTTCCCCACATAAACATAGCCAAGACTAGTAAGCGTTGTTAGGCGTGGTGGAAGCCAGTAATGACTGTCCATGCAAGCTGCTGGATCCATTACAGAATCACCACGTTGAAATTATATAGAGAGAAAATTCCGAAGCACGTGAAAAACAATCACTACGTGGGTTACTACTTAGGTTTCGGCAAGTCGACTTGCCTTCATCAGAGTTTGTATATAATGTGCCACTCGGACGAAGGAACGTAAGCTTGCAGAAATGCAAGTGGTTAACTTCGTTGTTATTTCTTTTCTTGTATTATCGACTTTTCACTCATTCTAGTATACCATTTTCCTTTTGGCAAGTAGACGTGCCTTCACCATAGTACGATACAAACTCTAATGAAGGAGAGCATGCTTCCAGAAACGTAACTAGCAAATAATAACTCTTTCCTAGATGAGTTGGTGAGTACTTGGGGGCATGGCTTAAGACCTAAAAAAGGTCGTATGAAATGCTACAGAAAATTCCTTGTCCTGCGAGTGTTATGTGCCCGTCTTTTTTTAGCGCTTAATCCACGTCCTCAACAAGCCAGACACTTCGTTGATTTCGTTTTTCACTTGTGTCTGACTCTCCATTTATTTGATAAACGTAAGTTTACTTGTCCAAAAGTAAGTACTACTCATAGTTGGGATTGTTTTTCGCGTGTATCTGCAGAGAGAGACAGAGAGAGAGCTTCAATAAATACTGCTGAGGTTAGCCCCACAAACGGCGGGAATGGCTACTTCAGATGGAGATCAACTGAGTGAGGCTACGAAAAACGGGAACCAGTGCGTAGTAAAAATTAATAAGAGGGAGAATAAAATTAAATCAATAAGAACTTTGGAAAACACTTACAGTATTAGAAAAAAAAATCTTAGGCTCTCACTGTTATAGAACCTCGACCAATACCGAGTCAGATAAAAAAAAAACTCATAAGAGCATTGTCTCTAGCGCCGCGTCCGCGTAGGATAGCCGCACAAGCACAACTAAAAGCTTTCTTAACTCAAAAGCCTGAGTCCATTGCCCCAAAATGTACACAACTCTTATGGCCGTCACAGCGTACAACATTGCTGCAACGTGCAATGTCCCCACGGCATACCATAAATTTGCGCGTATCATCTTGCGGGTGACTCCGCAGACGACGCCTCATTTCGCTTAGACGACACGCGCTCATTTACAGAGGCGACGAAAGATCGTGGCTCAGGTTGCGTAAACAGCTGCAACGCAACGAACGCTGTACGTTTGGGCATGAAAATGCTTTCTCGCTGGCCACCAGTGCTCCCAGCGATTCGCGGGTGACAAAATATTCGTTCTGCTGGGTTCCTCCTGTTCCTCTCTTGGGTTCCGCTTCGGTGCCCCTGTCGGCTCGTGTCGCAAGGGAGTGTTGCCTGAGGACTTTGACACAGTGGTCATATTTCCTCGAGATGACCACTCTTAACGGTGACAGAAAATGCTTGTTAGTTGGCTGTCTAGCCCATTTTTACTCGCTTTCCGTTCTTTCAGCTTGCGCCTCCGGAACTTTATAAACCTCGGCTTCTTGTTGTCGTGTGCTGACCGGCAGCTTCTTCAGAAGATTTGAATGAGCTCGTGAATTTTTGGCGAAATAAAATTTGAGCTAACGACTTGAATGTTGTGATACATCCTATCCCCCTTTATTACCAGGAAAACATGGTCTCCACTTAGATTCAACGCGTAGAAAAGCATCGAAGAATTTTTTGGGATTCAGAAGGCCAGATCAAAATTCAAGCTTGAGATGTTTATTATAATAAATAAGAAGCAAAAATACCAGCAGAATTTTACATCAACACGTGCAAACCCTAGAACATATGTAGAGTCGCAACACGAAAATATAACCGCTATTGAAGTGCTTTTTGTACTGTTGCGGTAAAAAAATTAGTTTACTGTATACCGTAGATGTTATAATAAGGAAGTGGTTTGGAACTGTAAAAGTGAGTTAACCTGGAAAATTTTGAGCATAGTACTTGAACAGATGATAGCGCACAAATACGACTAAGAGACATGAAGGGCTACGAACTCGCAAAATGTTCGCACAAATAGTTTGGATTTTAGACTTCAGACCTCTAAATTCGTCTGCTCGTCATTTCATTTCTAAGCTATACTTGGCTGATAAATACTACGCCGCCGTAGTCTAAAATATAGTGTTCAGTCATTCTACCCGGAGAAATTCCTAAAATCAAAGAAAAAAACGCGTTAATACGTGGTTCTCATCCAGATGGGCAATAACAAAAAAGCATAGAATTTCCGGTCTGCTTAAATAAAGTTACCTATGGAGCCATCGATTTCCGCGAAACTTGCCCGTATAGGTTCTTTAAAATTCATCTCAGACTGCCACGTCTGACTTGTCGGCTTGCCCTCATGGAGTGTTTAACTGCTTCCTTCTGTTCATTGCAGACGCTACTTTTCTTCTGACAGGCTTGGGCCTTTAACTTCTTTTTTTCCCCTGAGCCCTGCACCGGACGAAATGCTCATGTACAAACTTAATCTAGTTAGAAGGAGTACCCTACTCCTTAACACCTGCCCCACACTGTGCTGGTTAAAATTACCTAGGGTGTTTTTTTCTGAAACTTTCTTGGCGTTACGTGCCGACTGACGAGCCTTAAACAACTCGTTAAAAAAGATTGGGGTTCGATGTAAGCTGCAGCATCGGGCGGTACAGCTGGCGCCTTCCTCCGCGTTCACACCTCCGTCTTTCTGGCTTGTAGTTTAATTCATTTTCTTCTGCTGGATATGATTCCGTCGGCATGGAAGAAGATGGAGTCATTTGGTTGCTCTGGTTTCGCCTTCGTCTACAGGTGATTGCGTTGAAAGTTATGAAGGTAACTTTCAAATGGAGAAAGTTATGGAGATAAAGTTATGGAGATAGCGGTGAAAGTTATGGAGCGGTGAAGCATTGTCTACGTTCGTAGCTGATCGTCTCGGTTGTCCGTTAAGGTAAGCTGTAGACGAAAAGTGAACTAACGGTACGAAACGTTCCCTAGGAAGTTTTAACTTCCAATACGAAGTGCCCTACATAAACCCGCAAGGCTACTCTTCCAAACACTTATTTTATAGCGACGAATTTATTTAAGCCTAAGGCTTCCAGCTCTGAACATGTAATTTTCTGCGAAAGAGCAGAATTTCTTCAAACTCCTTTTCTTATCTGATGCCTTGCAACTACTCCACGTGTGCAGGTGTCCCCTTTTTCACACCTTGGAATTTTTTTATGTTTTGTTTGTGAATCAGAGCATGTCCTGTTTCTTCCCGCTCCCCATTCTCCCCAATAAGGCGTGGGCACTTTGTCGGAGTACTTCGTCTGCACCACCAACCCAGCCACGGCGGAAGAGGTGGCACCAGCATAAGCGCTAACACAAAAGCAGACTGCCTCCACAATCATCACCGATTCTACAAGGTCAGTTCAAAAATTAGCTTCCGGCTTTATTTCGCCTCAGTCACTCAAAATTATCTAACAAGCCCCCTCAGGGCCTACCATAGAAATGATGTGGCCTCCGACGCACGCTGGCTAGGAGGGGAATGAAGTTGCCCTCAGTATGGCTCGACAACTCACCATGCCGGCTAGGGCAAGCTCGTTCCCTTACCATGGAGAACTTTCCGCTAGAGACGAAATGGCCACGTACAACGAGATTCCCACACATTACCCCGTCTCTCGCCGTGTCTGCCCGCCGGCGCACACAAAACTCGCCATGCATCAAGAACACACATTGCGTGTTTTACAAGCGAACACGTTTCTTAACCCCGCTAAATTACACCTTACTCACCCAGCTGTGTACCGTTCACCGGCCAATCCCCGTGCACCCTTCAGCACCTTATCTGGGGATGCCCAAGAGGTACCTGACCATAAATAACCGCGTGTGAGCACTGGGAGGAGGCGTTGCGCTGCCCAGACAACGAGGGTCAATCTTTACTGGTTGTCTGGGAGGCCGCGTTCGCTGACAAAACGGGGGCCACCAACGTCAACTAACTATGCTCACAAATAAATCTGTTTCTCTTACTTCTTCTGCTCCATCTTCTTATTCTGAATTTTGTGCTCCTTTTTTATCCCTGAAATTTTTACCTCGAGAGAGAGAGAGAGAGAGAGAGATGGAAGGAGATGGGGGTGGGGCGGACACTGCATGGAGCGACCTGTGCTATAAGGCGTTGTAGAGGCCCCCAGCTTGTGCCATGTGGAGTCTTCGGTATCGCTGCTCATCACGGTGGTTTGCTCCCCTATGTCTGAGTCAACCCGTATCTCCTCCCGCTGCTTGTCATTGGAAATATCAGGAAAGGAATCTTATGGCCATTCCCAGGGTAGGAAGGGTGGTCAAAGCACTGCATACAGGCATTCCGGTGAGGGATATGGTGAGTAGTGGATATAGTAAAGTTTTGCTCGTCAGTAATTTCTCTACTGCTGACAAGAGTTTAACCTTTGACGAGTGAGCACACTTGTTAAAGGTACACAATTTAAAAAAGATTCAATGGGGAAAATATTCCTTATCCCTGAAGCAGCCGGTCGGGGCCGGAAATCAGCTAGTATGAACAAAACCAGTAAAAAATGAACATGGCTGTAAAGGGGTGGGAAACGTTTGGTTGCCCTTAGAGTATTGGAGACAGGGAGTCGGACATAAGTCCACGCAGGTGATTATACTGTAACACCACATGGACAGAAATGGACAGGTAAGATACACAAGGAAAGATAGTTCGGCACGAGACGGTTCCCTCAAGAAATTGCTTCATGGGACTTATGGTGCGACCACGGTCGGCAAAGAGTCGCCTCACTGTCCGCGGCGTGGTCTTGTTGTCGGTCTCGCCGGCAGGAGTGATGTGGTCCAGGACCCTGATGCTAGCCTCTAAGCTTCGAGGACTACAGGGCGATAGGGAACTTGAATCGCAGGGCACGCCCACATGGAACGCCGCGCGAGATGTCTAGCTTGTCGTCGTGCTGTGTCCAGAACTGGTCGTCTCGCCTGGCACTGGCGTTTTCACTGACAGGACTGCCTACGGCCCTAGCCGTTCCATTGCTGATCTTCCGACAGCTTCGCACACCCGTCTTCTTTATCCTGGGGCTCCTTTTCAGCGCTGTCTTTGTTTTCAAATCTTCGCCATTCGGCCACAGCATCACAATGGCACACGTTCTACGACAAATGTCAATAAATGTTACTGCCGCAATCACCGGCGCTGTCGTTCTCATTGTCATCACACCACTGCGGTGATCAGTATTGGTGGCCTTTACTTTCCCACCCGGAATAACACCTGTCCAGGTCATGTCAATGGTGTGATTTGTGGGCGGTATTTGCCTCGTCCAGATAAGCACATCATGTGGCATCGACGTAGGGTAGTGTTCAAGATATCGACGTCATCAGATTTTTCTGGAAGGTAGTATTTGGGTAGTGTCGGTGTGTAGCACCCTACATTCGTCTATCGCTTTGACCCGTTTAGTTTGCTCCCTCCGGCACCCTATTCCTCACCCTTGTCAGTTTTTTTCTGTGTCGTTACCTTCTGCATTCTTGTTTTAGGTATTCTTAACCTTCCTTTGTTTTTAAATTTCTATTGATGAATTGTCGGGCAGCCAAAGAAACGCTTCTCTGGTCGGCCTATTTACCTTTCCTGTCGCTACTGATACAGCGGGTTCTACAACCTCTGCCTAATTTTGTTCTCTGGAAACTTCTAAGCAGGGGGTAAGAGAGCTAGAAACAGCTTTTAAAATTCCGCGCGATTAGAACCGCATCACCCTAAAGCAGGTGATGTTCAGTGTTAAAGTGCCTTCCCGAAACCCAAAATTACTCTTGGTTTTATTTCTCAATCTTTGGCCTCAGAGACAGATTCAACTGACGTGTGCGTGTCATGTTGAAGTTTGTACTATACACACAAAGCAACGCGCTGCGCTATGGCTGTTTATGACAATACAGAAGACGGCCGACAACGACGATCCATAATGGCGCTCCAAACACTGCAATTGTGGTGCGTGCCGTCATCCCAGCTTTTGCAGCGACGTGAGCCGTGGCTGCCCCGATAGGGTCATCGTATATGTATCTTGCTTCGTTACAGCTGTCATTGTACCGTGCTTTTCACAACTACAACGCTTCCGTGTCATCCCTCTCCCTTAAACCTATTTATTTCCGGACTCGCCATCTGTGCTTTAATCCCGCCGTTAAAATGCGGTGTCCGGCTTTGCCCTCTTGTTATCGCGCCTGCTTTCTTCGCGTTTGTTTTTTTTGGGCGTTTTGCGGAGTATGTTACTATATCCCTTCCTCCAACCCGCTATCTTCTTTCCGAGATACATAGGCACCACCCGCAACCATTTTTCAGCGATATCTCTGCACAGAACAGTTTAGTCGACAAAGTTCACATGGCAGGCCATGGGCTACGGGATGGATGCGTTGAATGGCGTCCGTGTGGAGGAGCCTTTCCTCGAAAGTAGGTGCGGCATATATTTATATGGCGGCCATTTCACCATGATGCGCATCGTTTAAACTACCGTTGAAGGAATTTGCTTTTGCTCCTCCATATCATAAATAAAGTTTTAAATGGAAAATATTGTTTATTTTATTTATTTATTTGCTTTTGAATAATTGAATGATTGTTCGAAGATTGATTGATTGATTGATTGATTGATTGATTGATTGATTGATTGATTGATTGATTGATTGATTGATTGATTGATTGATTGATTGATTGGACCTCGTGCGAAAGATAGAAGAAATAAAATTGGGAAACGCGAATATGGGCCGGGTGTGAGAAAAGAGCGTTCGGATTATTGAAAATTACATGGGCATGTAGTTTTTGTGTGGTGAGTTTGAGTTCTTCAAAAACACCGAACAAGAGCATAACTGCTCTCCAGTATGTGCCCATTCACTTTTCATTCTTCCAAAGGACGCACGGAAGGAGGGGTCGTTGCTTACGTATCAGCCAACTTTATAGAGATAAAGAATGCATAGAACAGGAACACGATGAGGAGGCAACGAAATTAATTGACAACGACATTCCTTGACATAGTGCACAAGTAAGGACGTATAGAAAACACCGGTGTCGTTTTACCCAGCAGCAGGTATCGGGAAAATACTCATATGAGGGCCCAAATGATCTTCACGGTTTTTCCCGTGTCTATAGGTTGCTGAGTGCTTACACCGTTCTTCCATTCAAAAACTTTCTTAACTAAAATTATAATCAGGATTGACTAGCCTGTTCCTCTAACTCACGAGTTTATGATATATAGATAGGTATATAGAAAATTCATTTGGACACGGGATGGTGGGGATGAATCAGCTACCTCGGTCCAGGCAGCCGTTGAGTGCTCTGATGATGTGGGCTTCCAGTTCCCGCGGTTCATTGAGATTTGCCACAACATGCAGCCACTCTGCAGTGTTTCAAGAAAGCAACGAAACCCAGTATCGAAAAATTCCGCAGATGATCCCAACAAAGCTTTTATTTCCCGTTTCTCTTAGAGATGTTCTTGTTCTCTAACCGATGCCGCCGAACATCACAGCGAAGAAAATAAAACTATCTGGCAACCCCGGCACGGTTTACGACCTAGCAGAAAACTCGGAGTGCCACCGCACAGATCACGTAAGGCCGCACAAGAACCAGGAATAAATATGAAAGGGATCAGGTTTCAGAGGGGCGCCATCAATGTTGCATGCGCCGTTCGACACGTGTCCAGTACGAAACCGAGAGGTGTCCGCTGCCGCATACCCACGCGTGTAGGAGCAGGAGCAAGAGCCAAGAAAGCCCCAAATCTGCAGCCACACTTCTTTCTGCAGCAGGACCGTAACGGCATTTCTCCGCGGACGGCATGGCGCAACATGCAATGCTTGCAGGTGTGATGTGATGGTGGTCAGGGGACACGTGGGCATATTGCGGGTCTCTTCCGGTGTTGAAAAGAAAGAAAGCGAGATGGCACGGTGCAGGGCAGACAATAGCGAAGCTCAGCAGGAGAGATAGGAACGCAGATTCATGATGCGATCTGAATATTTCAACGAGGGGTGACTGGGAAGAGCTCTTCCTCCACCGCCGCCCTCCGCACGCCTGCCTGGAGTTTGACTTGCAAACAAACAACGGAACACCCTGGGGTTCCCTTGCGTGTTGGTTCTTTTGGTCGTGTTTTTTAAGTCACATCATATTTTCTCGTTATTCCGACCGCGAGCTTGACACGTTACCGGTTGGCCGTGTGTTCGTGCGGGGCATTCCGGTAGCCGTTTTTGGATGCGTGGTTTTTAAAATGTCCGGCTTCGGCTATGGCTCCCCCTGGCTTGATAGCAGCTCCATAAAATGTGTAGTGCTGGCGCGGAAAGATTGAATGTGCACGTCCTCAATGCAGTGAACGCTGTGTTATTGTTATTTTCTTCGGCTCCTGTTTTGGCGGAGCTTTTTTGTGTTTGTTGTTGGCTTCTGTCTGCTGTTTCGTGTGTTTCTTCTTCCGCTCACTGCTAAATTAAACCGAACTGCGCTCCTCCTGCGAGATACCGGCACTTACTGTTGGTTCTGAAAATTTCGAAGCCGGCTTTGACGACAAGACGGCAGAGAGTGACTCTGGTTCGCGACTTGAAGGAGTAAGGTATTTCGTTGTACGGACGAAAGATGTTTTTGTTTGCAGCAGTTAAGCGGCCGCTACTGTGATTTTCGGCGCCGTCATGCCTCATAACCGAGCGAACGAAGGCGACACTGAATACAGAAGAAAAACGCAGTGGCAAGTGTGGCGAATATGTGAGGGGCAAGGCGGTATGCCAATGCGGCGCGAGACGCTCCCCGGCAGCAACGCGTTAGGAGGTAACCGAGAGAACGAAGAGGCCACCGAACATGAGCCCGACAGAAAAGGGAGGATGAAAGTATGGCGAAAGTATGAAGGGGAGGGTAGAAGGCCGAGGCCGCGCCAACCCAAGTGGGAAAAATCACGCCTTAGCGTCCAGTGGGGCCTGAGGAAGGACACGCAATACCAGGCATCCATCAAAGCGAGCATCTTGTTCTTTTTAAGTTAAAAAAAATAAGAAAAAAAAACACAGAAGCCCCGCTCGCCCTATGGGCTCCACGGACTACCGTGATAAATTGAAATACGAACAATGGTGCGCGTGGTTTTTTGTATATAATCCGCATTCTAAACGAGGGGCTGCGCCTGCGCAGTACGAATAAGTTGCCCGAGGGCTTTCCCAACCTCAATCCTGCGGTGCATACACGGCCCGTCGCCAGGAGCGCAGCATGTACTGAAAACCACGCTGACCGTTGTTCGCATTTTAATTTATAACCGTAGTACATCGGTCTTTCGTCGTCCTCCTGGTTGCGTGGCTCACCCAAACCACGTGACACATGCGCGGGAGGTCCAAACATAAATCATGTTCGGACCATCGGCAGCGGCGTCGCACTGAGACATAATGGCAGAGTAGCGGGCGACGCCGTGCGTTCACAAATCATGCCACAACTTCCTAACACTCAGTATCTATTTATTGAGGCCGAATAGTTGTGTTGCGTTTAGGAATTTATTGGGCCTCAATTGCATACATCAGCCCGCTCTGATTAAGATAAAATCGTTGCATTGTTGGCGTGTATTATCACAAGTCTATTTAGAAACCTTCACGCCTATAAATAAAACAACAAAAGCCTCCTAATCTAAGAACAAGGAAGGCTGACTAGGAGATTATTCCATACAAAGTTCATGATAGTGTCAATAATGTCCGGCATATGGAAGTATAGTATAGTTACGGAGGAAGCACAGGCCTTTATTATGAGGGAGGGCTATATGCCCATTTGTAGAGATGGATGGGTGGAGTGGTAAGGAGTTTTTGTGAAGGTGAAGAGATGGACATGTGCCGTCGGAAAAAAAGGCTTCCGAGTTTACCACACGTTTTCCTGGCTTAATATCAACACTTGGAAATAATTTCTACGCTAGCAGCGGTGATAAATACTTGTTATTGTCGCTAATGTCCCCTTTTTCTTATCACTTATAATCATCCGAACTACCTTCGCCAAAAGACCCTTAATATATTTGCGAAAGTTTTCTCCTTTTCTTAGACTCCCGGCATAGGTCCGCTAGAACTTACTAGCCTCTTTTAACTCATATCTCAGGCCTTGCCGCCTCTTTAAACTCCCTTATCTTCGAGGTTAAGCTAAGCAATTGAGGCTAGTTAGAATAACGAACCGACACGAGGGTCTTTTATAGAACTTTGTGGCTTGCTATATTAGCAAAGCGCAGAAATTAACTACTAACCTAAGTGACTGAATACAAACCGCAGCTAATCTCTCCACTTGTTCTTCCTTTCTTATAGCTTCGCAAGAGATATGAAAAACAGTTTGGCTGTGAGCGTATCCCCAAAGTGCAAAACACAAAGCACGAGTGCCCGTGCAGAGGCTCCTGTATACCCACGCCTTCTGAGAGCGGGATGATATTTCACACCACCCGTTCATTTTTTGCTTTCGCCTCGCTAATTGCAACCGCTGGCTCTTATCTCGGCCCAGTATCTCTCCGAGGCTCATCGCAAAGCACCCGCCAGGGACTATGGTCGGAATCCGTCCTTCACATAGCAGACTAACGTAGGCACGAACCTCCCATTGGTCGGCTCCGTTGTACTGTGAGACGCCTAAAAGCGCGTTACGTATGCTGCAATTAAAACCCCATTAGCGGAAAACTGCCGTTCCCGTATTCCCCCTTGGGGCGAGCAGTATAACTAATATGTTTTCTTGTTTTCTTATTTTTTTTAAAGAAGGTTTCTCTTCGCGCAGCAAAATGTACCTCGCTCGCGCACTGAGTGGGAAAAACAAGTAAGGATTTAGATCGGAAGCACAAGCTCCGTATGCCTCTCGCCCGCCCCCTCTTGTAGTCAGTTTTGAAAGTCTTGCATGTGGCTCACCTCGGGCTTCATCGCCGTCGTAGTCGTATCATAATTATCAGAATCATTTGTTTGTGTTCTATGAGGGACGAAATCCTCTTCCGCATTCCCCCAGCCGACGACCAAGTTCATTATTTTGCCTCCGAATTACCGGATTCCGTTGAAAAAAAACGCCTTGGGGTTGCAGCTGCAGCAAGGTCATTCATTTGTACGCCGTTTTGAAATAAGTTAATTTAGTAACATTAGTTCACCGGGTTGCACATTTTATGAGCTGTATAGCAATTTACCAGCGAGAATATAAATTAACAAAAAAATGGGAAAATCCCTGATGGAGTTACTCAGGAGATCAGAGAGAGAGAGAGAGAGAGAGAGAGAAACAACTTTCGCTGAGCCCATTTCCGGTGACGCTCGCAGGCGTCAGACGGTGTGGAACCCTATTCACGAGTCCCATATGAGTCCAATAGCTCCTGGCTCCTGGACGCGAGCTCTTGCTGCGTCGACAGGTCGGGGCTGGACATCAAGATCTCCCATCGCTCGGGTAGGGGGGGAAGGGGAAGGGGGAGGGAAGGTAGGGGATTCTTGAGCTCAGTACACTCCGCCAGTATGTGCGGCAGGGTGCCTTCCGTCTTTTTGCAGAACGGGCAGATGGGGTCGTGTTCTGCCGGGAACATCTTGTTCAATAAAGCTGGGTGCGCCAGTGACCCCGCTTGTGCTCGGCGCACTATTGTTTGTTGCTTGCGGTCGAGTTGCTGGTGCGGCACGGGAAGCCTGCACCTGGCGCTCCTGCACAGCGTGATCTCGCGGTAGCTCGTAACTGGGTGCGGTAGCTCCTACTCGTCCTCGGCCCGGTCTGCTAGTTCGCGGGCGTAGTGGTCGGCGAGGGCGTTGTCTTCCACTCGAGTGTGCCGGAACCCACACGAGCTCTATGTCTTGTCCCGGTGGGCTGCGCTTTGCGAGAATAGCTAGGGCCGCGTGGGAGACGATCCCCTTGCGGTAGTTGCCGTAAGCCGTCTTCGAATCTGTGACGATCGTATGGACGTCTCCGTGCGTGAGGGCGAGAGCGATGGCCACCTCTTCTGCTTGGCTGGCGTCTGTCATCCGTAGCGACGCGCTGGTCACCAGCTTGTCGATGGTCGTGACGGCTACCACTGCTTTGCTGCTGTGCTGGGGAAGTGAGGCGTCCACGTAGAGGACCCGGAAGCGTACAAATAATTGATCGCCTCAAGAAACCCGCCGTAAGGGTTCGTGGAACTGGTTTGATAATGCAAGTTTGTCGCTAAAAGCGTCTGGGCAGATGAGGCGGTCTCTTGGGGCCTATGCATTCACCCCGCACGGGGCACCTTGAGTATTCATGGTGACGGTGTTGGCGACACCGCGGACCCCGAGCCCCCAACATAAACTGTAACCTACCGTGGTGATGTGTTTAAAGGTGAAGGGTAGAAGCCTGAAACAGTGGCCGTCGGAGCCCAGGTCAAGCTCCGGCGGATGGGCTCCCTGTCTGTCTACCAGGCAGGGAGCTCCGGGACTTCTCAGGCTATCAGGGTAAGGTTTGAGAAGAAAGTACCCCCGTCCCCTGCTTCTATTACATGCCATATGGTAAATCGTAAACCCCCCCCCCCCCCCAAACATGATCGGACCTTGAAAAGGGTCCGCACCGAAGAATCTTTTCCACCTCTTCCTGCCATCAACTCACCGAAACCTGACAACTACCCACGTTTTTTGATAGTTGAATCGGTTGACAAATCCAAACCTCTTTCCTCACAATCTGTATTCCTTGTATCCAAGTTTCTTGAATCTATCCTAGGCAACACATACAATGCTAAAAAAACTGGCGAGGTGCTAGTTGAGGTTAACTCACAGAAGCAAGCCACAACTCTCATGAACCAAACCCGCATGGCAGACCTGGATATCAGAGTCACACCCCACCGCAGCCTCAACAGCTCCCAGGGTGTGATATCTGAGCCAGACCTCCTAACCGAGACAGAGATCGATCTGCTTGAAGGCCTAAAAGATCAAGGCGTGACAGCAGTAAGGCGCATCGTCATTAGGAGAGATAACAAAGAAATAGCCACCAAACATCTGATTCTGACTTTCGACCGCTGCACACTGCCCGAGCATATCAACGCAGGTTTCATCCGTTGTTCTGTCCGGCCATACATCCCGAACCCGCGGCGCTGTTTCAAGTGCCAAAGGTTCGGGCATGGTACCAACTCCTGTCGTGGCAGAACAACATGTGCCAAATGTGGCCAGCATGATCATCTATCCGACAACTGCACTGCAACCAACCTTACCTGCCCGAATTGCCAGGGTCCACATGCAGCACACTCTCGCACCTGTGAAAAGTTTCAACTAGAGAAAAAAATCATTAACATAAAGGTAACAGAAAACATCACCTTCCCCGAGGCGCGAAAGAGGTTCGCCTCTTTCCCTCTGGGGAGGTACGCCGACGCAGCTCGCCGGGGGGCGGAGCGGCGTCTGGTTTCCACAGGGACCCAGTTCAGCGAATCTGACCTGGTCCCTTCCCCGCCCCCCCCTGGGTTGCCTCTGGCAGCCCAACCCGCCACCACGCCGCTTGCTGAGGCAGCAGCGGTTGTGGTGGCAACCTCTTCCGTCGGGACCGGTGCCGCTCCCGTCCCTGCCTCCCCGTCCTCCAGTCCATTGGAGAGTGCCATGGACACCACGGGCCCCGCACCGGCTCCCACCGCCACCGCACCGCCCGTGCCACCTCTGGCGCCCCGGACGCCCTCGGCGGTGGCGGCTCAAACGAAGGGCTCCCGAGGGGGGCCAAGTCCGGGGGGCCCGGTTCGACGGGCACACCCAGGACATCGAACGATGACATGGATGTCGTGCCGTTCTTGCCTGCGGTGCACCGCAAGGAACGCGTCCCAACGCCAAAGCCTCCCGACAAGCAAAAAAAGGCGAGAGTCACAGCCCCGAAAGACGACACATAAACAAACACACACACTCCAGTAGCTCTCACACTAAATAATGGGAAGAGAAAACATAATTCAATGGAACTGTAGAGGCCTTCTTAAAAATCTTGACGATGTGTATGAAGTACTGCATGCTAATCAGCCAAGTGTAATGTGTGTTCAGGAAACACATTTGAATTCCAGGCATACAAATTTCTTGAATAGTTACATGGTCTTCAGGAAGGACAGGGATGGCTGCACACACTCTTCTGGCGGTGTGGCCATAATCGTCCGGCAATCCTTAGCATGCCACCCTGTCACTTTAAACACTATCCTTGAGGCTGTAGCAATACGCTTAATAATATATAATAGGTTGATAACGGTATGCTCCATATACATTCTTCCTGATGTTACACTTTCAAGCTCTGACATCGAGGCGCTGGTTGACCAGCTGCCCGAACCATTCATTCTAACAGGCGACCTTAATGCTCACAATTCTCTTTGGGGTTCTTCTCGTACGGATGCCCGGGGTCGCCTGATAGAGAGGTTTCTTACATCCTCTGGAGCATGCCTTTTCAACAATAAACAGCCTACATATCATAACATAGGACACAACACATACTCATGTCTTGACTTGGCTATTGGCTCCGCAGTTCTCTTTCCTCTTCTCGAGTGGGGTGTGGGAACTGATCCATATGGCAGTAACCACTTCCCCACCTCACTTACATACATAGGTAAAGGCCCATGCAGTCCATCTTCCCATAATAGGTTCAATGAAACACGAGCTAACTGGAATACATTTACAGAGACATCCAAACTACACCACACATCTATAGGACGTTGAAGAATCTACCCAACTCCTCACGGCACACATCATCGACGCCGCCGAAAAGTCTATTCCCCACGCCTCTGGTGCCCAGCGCAACCAGCGGAGGCCGTGGTGGAATGAGGACTGTAGGTGGGCGCGAGAGGCCCAGAACAAGGCGTGGGGTATCCTTCGTCGGTAACCCACGTCGGGAAACCTCCTCTTGTTCAAACGGGCCAAGGCGTTAGGAGAACGTGTGCGCCGTGAGGCAAAACGAGAGAGTTGGCGTACATTCATAACATCAATAAACTCCTACACAGACACAAGGAAAGTATGGACACGAATACGCAAACTCAAGGGACAACAAACACACAGCCTGCCTCTGGTCAGCACTACAGGGGACACACTCGAAGACCAGGCTGACACACTCGCACAACACTTCCAACACGTGTCCAGTTCAGCACACTACACAAACACTTTCCTGAAACATAAAGCCTGTTGTGAAAAGAAGTCCCTACGCGACAACAACAAATCACAGACTTCTTACAAATCCCTGTTTTCACTACATGAGCTGAGGGCTGCTCTAAGCACGTGTAAACCCTCAGCTCTAGGCCCAGACAACATTACATATACAATGATACAGCACTTACACGCAGACACTCTTGTAACACTCCTTCACCTTTACAACAAGATATTTCTTTCGGGGCACATTCCAAAGCCTTGGAGGGAGGCCATAGTTGTAGCAATCTTGAAAGAAGGGAAGGACCCTTCCTCTCCTGCTAGCTATCGACCCATTGCCCTGACCAGCTGCCTGTGCAAGCTTCTCGAGAAGATGATAAATCGCAGGCTCGTGTACTTCCTTGAGTACAACGGTCTTCTCGAGAGCTGCCAGGCAGGCTTCAGGGCGGGGCGATCAACGAACGATCAACTCGTAGCTCTTGAAACATATATAAAGGATGCCTTTGTGCATAAACAATTTTGTCTGACGGTGTTTTTCGACATAGAGAAAGCCTATGACACCGCCTGGCGGTACGGTATCCTCAGTGACCTAAAGTCAATCGGTGTTGCGGGCAACATGTTGAACATCCTTTGTAGTTATATGTCGGAGAGAACCTTCCGCGTCAGAGTTGGTCGTGCACTGTCAAATGTTCACGTGCAAGAAAATGGCGTGCCGCAAGGTGGAGTGTTGAGCTGCACTCTCTTCATAGTAAAAATGAACTCTCTTGGAAAGGCACTGCCACCTACAATCTCTTATTTCATGTATGTAGATGACGTGCAGATATCCTTTAAATCGTGTAACCTGTCCATCTGCGAACGTCAAGTCCAGCTCGGCGTCAAGAAACTTGCCGGCTGGGCTGACAAGAATGGCTTTAATCTTAATCCCGCGAAGAGCTCTTGTGTTCTATTCTCCAGGAGGCGTGGCGTCCACCCGGACCCAGACATCACTCTTGCGAATGTGCCAATTCCTGTGAACAAGGAACACAAGTTTTTAGGTATTTTATTTGACGAAAAACTTACATTCATCCCACATATCAGACAGCTCAAATGCAAATGCTTAAAAACAATGAATATTCTTAAGGTCATCTCACATCAATCTTATGGGGCCGACAAACAACTCCTGCTGCGCCTGTACACAGCGTTGGTGGGGTCTCGGCTCGACTACGGCAGTGTCGTCTATGGGTCGGCTACAAAGACAGCACTCAAAATGCTTGACCCCGTGCTGCATCTTGGCCTTCGCCTCTCATGTGGCGCATTCCGCACTAGCCCTGTTGAAAGTCTTTATGTCGAGTGCGACAAATGGTGCCTAGGGCATCAGCGGGAGTATGTTGACCTGTTGTATGCATCCAAGATCGTGTCTCCGACCAACCATCCTTTTAATCCCATCATGAACGATACATCAAATTTACAACTCTTTTTAAACAGGCCATCTATTCCCTTTCCGCTCTCTCTCAGAGTTAGGGAGGAGGCTTCTGCACTCAATGTCCCCCTTTCAGACACGCACAAGACACCCATTCATAATCTCATCGCACCATGGCATCTTCGTCCTGTATCATGCGACCTGTCATTCACTCTTGTAGAAAAAAATAGGGTACCCAGGAATGCAATTCTGCAGCACTTCCTGTTCCTGCAGGACATGTACAGGTGCGCAGAATTCTATAGCGACGCGTCGAAAACTAGTTCTACAGTATCTTGTGCAGCGCACGGACCAAATTTTAGAGTAAGCAAAACAATGAATTTTCATAACAGTATTTACACGGCAGAAGCATATGGCATTTTACTCGTTTCAAACCACATCATCAAACATAAAATTCCCAAGTCCATTGTGTACACAGACTCTCAAAGCGTTGTACAGGCACTGTCATTAGGAAGGTCATCTAAAAACTATGTGATAAATGCTCTCTTCAAGGTAATAATGTCTGCATATGCCTCAAATCTTGAAATAACTATATGCTGGGTACCAGGGCATTGTGGAATCCCTGGCAATGAGGCCGCCGACCAAATGGCTGGTGATGCTGCTCTTATGACTACGGTTGACATTACAACAGTACCTTACACCGACCTAAAGACACACATCAGACGACAGCTTCGTAACACATGGCAATTACACTGGTGTCAACAAACAGACAACTACACGTAATAAAACCACAACTGGGACGCTACATAACTGACTCACACAACAGATACACTGAAGTCGCCCTGGCTAGGCTGCGGATAGGCCACACACATGCGACGCACTCCCACCTGCTCACTGGAACTTCGGGACCCACGTGTAGCAGGTGTGGAAAGGGCCTATCCGTAGTCCACATACTAATCACATGCAAGGCACTTGACAAAACACGACACAAACATTTCCCTGAATTATACAGACGACACATTCCTTTGCACCCATCATATTATTTAGCCGACGAACCATGTTGTCTAGTCAGCGTGTTTTTATGTTTTTAGCTGAGGTGAACTTTCTGCAGCTCTTGTCATATCACGTGTAATCATCCTGGCCCTATACACCAGCCATCTCCATTGCCTTGTTTTGCATCACTTTATTGTCTTTTAGTCACATGTTCTAGTATTTACGGTCTCATCGCAATTCAGTAACTTCTTTTTGGCGCTCTTTGCCCATAGTCGGCCTTGCGCCAATAAAACCCAATTATCATCATCATCACCTATGCATTCACACACGCCAGGGCGTGAATGTCCTCGGTGCCGGATTACGTTCGAAAGGATTTGTATGCCCTTATATGCGTATAATGAGCACGCAATGTGTGCAGTTAAAGACGCCATAACTCTATTGCGGCTTCTGGTGGGATCAATGATGTAAAATAAAGTATTTGTGAACTCGTAATTGGTCCCGACGGTCCCAAGGCTTCTTTTTTGTTGTTTCTGAATCGTTGAAAACATTTGAGGCATGTTACTATAAATCGGAAAACCCGTCGACCTTGTTATAGCCTGCATGGTTAATTTGTCGCCGGGAACGTTCGACGACGAGATAATTGAGCTGCATCCGCCTGTAATATTCTGTGCGAATCGTGAAATGCTAATTTTCTCTTAAACTTGGCCTTAACCAAACTCTATATCTAAATTTAGATTTTATTGCTTATAATCGTATTACCTGCCACACAGATATCGACCTATTCTGCATGGCGGTCTAGAAGGCGTTCTGACAGCCTTTGAACGCCCTCTCCATCTATGGCGCGCTTTTAGGAAAGTATAGCCAACTGGAAGTGGAGTTTACCCGTGTAGGATATGTGTTCCTCGTCCCCATGAACAAGCTCTCGCGCTTGAATAACCCCGAATTTGACGTACCTCAGGCTCGTTCAACCCTCAGCACAAACCCAACTCTCATTTAAAATAGTTTCGGTCTAAATAACTTTAAGTTCAGCCCTTTTACACACAACATAGCCATTCAGAAAATTGCTACCTAAGCTCCAGTGCTTCAAAAGGAAGCGTAAAGAACAGAGAATACCAAAAACAGACTGGAAAAAGCGCACTGCCTACAAGCTCGGAGGGATGTAACTGTATCAAACCCGCAAATGACAAAGCTTGCCTAGCGGATATGACCGTGCGTTCTCCGGGTTCCCGCTGGTAGGGCGGCCATGGTCAGCTGAGAAGTTCATCCATTTTGTAGGGGAAACAGGGAGGTGCTGTCCAGAAAGCAGCAAATTAGAGCAGCTGTCCTGTGTACCGCGCCGTTCATTACACGAAAATCCTTTCAGTGCCCCGCAGAAGTTAACGGAAGAGGATCCCAGCTGGCAGGGCTGCGGCCTCATTCACCCAAAGGGCCGTGACCTATGTAGCCGTGGTGTCGAATGGGCTAGTGCAATAAAGAACGGCACTGCCTGTTCTCGTATCAAATTTGTACCATCTTTGAACTGCTGTCTCCTTGTATTGTGGCTCTTGACGCTGCGGGCTGAAATAACAAAGGGCATAATCAACTCGGGCTTCCTCATCGGGTAACAATGGGTCGTTATGGCCTCCGTAATAGCCTGGGGTGAAGTTTCTTCCATCAGCATTCGATCTTATTCACTTACTTTCTACTTTATGGCGTGATTATGTTGGGAATGTGCTTATTATATACCACACATGGTTCTACTTTAATTGTGATGCAATGAAACTGTTGCTCGATCTTAAAGCACGTCGTGTAATAAAAACTTTGCAATGCATATCGCATTTGAAATGGGGCAGCTCGTGATGACCGCTTTACAGGAACATGTGATGAGCGCTTTTAAAGGGACACTGAAGTGAATTTGTCAAGCTCCTGTTTTTGCTTGCACTGCGTAGACTGGCTGAAATTAACAGACTTTTCATCGTTTATCCGGTTGATAAATTCGGTAATGATTTTAAAAAGCGCGAAAGAAGAAAAATACCGTGCGCGGTTTGTGGCGGCCGCACCAACTAAAGGGTACGACGACGGGAGGAGACGCAGCCCGGTTGGACGATGTCCAAGGTTAGCAATCAAACAAGTTTCGATTTCGGTTTCGGTTCTGGAAAACAAGATGCCTGACATCCGACGACATCGTTGGATGGGCATTCTCAATATCTCAGTAACCGTCGTACCGCGCATCTGCCATGTTGTCGGCTGTATAATGCACAAGATAAGCCTGCAAGGACGGCTTGGAATCGTAGCAATCACTAGCCGAGGCCTACGCAGTGGATGCACGCCCTCCGCGTCCCCGCAGATGCTCAAATCCCATGCGCTTTTCCCCCATATTTGGAGCTTGCTTCAGTCATGCCTGTATCGCAAAAAGCGTGTTCGCACCAGGCCAAGGGTCTGTTGATTCTGGCCTATGCCGACCACCCGCAAGCAGTCGGTGCTTATGGCAACAGCACGCCAACGAGAACTCGCTAGCACGTCAGTGTCAGCCTGCGTGGGTTCTGTGAAATAGTTCATGGAGCAGTTTACGTTACGGCCCAAAAATGGTGAACTCGGTATAGAAAACATCGGCCGAAAACGGAAAAGTTAACCTATAAAAAAAAGAATATATCCTTGGGGATTCGAACTAGTGACTTGCAAAAAACTTGCAACAGCTATACCACTCGGCCACAAGCGACCGCTGCTGACCCTGAAAATATAAGATATATAATGTATAACCAGTTTACTATTTTATTTAGTTTTACATTTCAAGCAGATTAGGTGACTATTTGTTGTATTGCGCTGTTGTAGTAAGTGTTTCCCAAATTTACACAATATCTCACATCTAGCAATTGCATTTCTTAGACGGAAAAGCGTTCGCGGATGTGTGGTCGTGCTGCTGACCGCTGTGCTTGTTCACCCAGCGCTAAAGAGTGCTTCCTATTCCCTAGTTTTCCGCTGTGCGGTAAAAGTTTCGGTTTATTTTATTTCCTCAGTAACTATATTGACTTCGCTGACTCTTCTCCTTCCTTGAAGTGGCCTTGGATTTTCTACTAGCGTACCAGTAAGCGAAGCGTCGCATGTGCGCTTGTGTCGAGCGACCTGGACTTGGAGCTCGATACAGTGCACAAACTAACAAAGTAAAGAAAGGATCATTCTTCCATCCACAAACATGTCGTGGCCTAATTTCAACTGAGTGAACGAACTGCGATGACTTCTCGGCGTCCGGAACACTAAGCGTTGGGCCATCTGACTCTGTCGGAAGGTCGGCGAGCCATGCAGTAACTCAGCCAATGGCCAAGTCACCTCCTCCTGACGTCACACGAACACGCCACAGAAAATGGCGAGGGTGCAGAAAAGATGAGAGCATTTTTCAATTGATTTTTCTACTAAATAAATTTGCGTAAACACGCTCAGGGTGGTCGAAACATGGCCTATGAACTCCGGACTACAATCTGCGCTAGTAATCCCGCAATGTTTACAAATCATTTCAGTGTCCCGTGTCCCTTTAATGCCACCCACAACGGGGCGTTCGTTTTCCAAAGCTTCGCGCTACACTGAGCCTCGCGCTTCAAGGGCACGAGGAGACTCCGAAGTTTTTTTTCGTAGAAATGAAAAATACATAAAAGTCTAGGCATATCAGGTAAGCTGAAAAACATTACAATTGTGTGAAATTTCATATTTGCAAGCTTGTTAGCAACATTGAGTGTTTCATCGCACATCGCGTTACGCTCCCTATAGAGAGATACTGCACGAAGCATCCCGTAAACTTACGAAAGGCCATTGGCATATTATCATGTTGTGTTTTTGATGGTTGCCGACCAACTTTAACAAGGTAAAAGAAACAAAGAAGATGCGAATGTGTATTGATCAGGCATCAAGGTAATCACTGAGGACATAGTGACGAAGATAGGAATGGAAGGCGAGTACCTTTATTTGTTCGCCATATAAAATTAGATATAAGATGAGATATATGATAGAACAGCTACTAAAGGACATATGTCGTTGTTAGAGGTGAGTTTTGTCAAAAGAGCGGAATCGCCGCCATGGACCATAGAAAAATGGCTGTGATGAAGATACTCTTTCAATGAAAAACGAAAACAAGACCGGAGCATGCCCTTTGTTAGAATTACTATTGCCCCCTTTTAGAAAGCTGATTAAAATAAACACTTTGTCCCCTCCTTCTTCATACATCTTACTCCAATCTGGATATCTCTTTTCTTTTTTCGCAACTTTTGAATGTCTTTCAGTTTAACATCGATGTTAAAAACAGTGTAATTTTAATAAAGACTGGTCGATCGAGAGCACAATTCTAAAACAACAGTATCTTGAATCTAGGACGCAATACAAACCCCACCTACTAACTGGGTGAGTCCTGAGACCCCACGTTACCACTAAGAAAGTAGTTTGCCAAACTTTCGCGTTTAACCAAACCGCTAACCATGCTTCGGCACACGTCTTGCTTAATGGCCCAGCAATTCAAAACCCGCGCCATAACGCCTTCTTTCGCCACGGTCGCTGTAATTTGCTCCTCTACCCCTCCGGTGCTTTCATACAGGACGGCGGTGATATACAAGAAGAATTGCACACAGCAGCCTAGAAGGGCAAATGTAAAACCGGGGTTGCAAGCTACTTCGCGCAGTATTGCCCGCCACAGAGTGTGTAACCAGGGGACCCGTCTGCCGTTACTTCCTGGGCAGAGACCATCTAACTTTATGGTACTCGGAGGATGCGCAAATACAAATGTCGATGAACGATACTTGTGCTTGGAGACCTTGACGGCACACTATTACTATGTCTAGCCTCCACTGCGGAAATCGAGCATGTCTGCAGCTACGTTCGGTTACTGGGCCTACCCGAACCGTCTCGCAAGAAGAACAAAAAAGAAGGCTGAAGACGAGACGACCAGGAGCAATGATTGGCCAATTCACACGACGCGTTTTTCGCGCATTTGATGGGTGCGCGATACGTAAAACGCGAAACGAGTCTGCGCAATAAAAAAAAAATCACTCCATATCCACGGAATGAATGATGATAAGTGGGGCGAAGCTCGAGAGGGGGAGATCATCGGTAACCGTAACTCTCCCGTGAAAGTTCGCCCATTACATCATTAAGAAAGACGTAAGACTGTGTGCGTACATTGTACAAATCAACTTTTATTTTCGGAGTCAATGCTCTCAGGCCCAGACCTGGTGAAAGACCCCGCGCCATCGAGGACTACCCCGCACCTCCACCACAATTTGTCACGTAGGATGGGACACAACGGTAAAGAAAGAACTTTTATTTAGGGCGAACTTGTGCCCGAACAAGGCAAGAGGAAACGAGCAAAGGTCCTTGCGTCTCGTTCGATCTCCGAGAACGATTGCCTGTGTTCGTGGCGTGATCTCTTGCGTGATCTCTCCCTCGATGTGCACGTGCGCTCGCGCCTCCGTTGGCGAACACAGACAAGCTCGCGCTCCCGGTGCCGAGTTTGCGCTGCCGGTTGCAGTCGGTTCTTGCGCGTGCAACGCGGCCCCCTTTGCGACATCTCCGAAAGCATGCGGCAGTCACTTACCACGAGACACAAGGGATGGACAGACCCATGACTTAAGGAGCTTCGCCCCTAAAAAACACATTGCGAAGAGAAAGGATCTTGTAAGCCAGCATAACTCTAGCAGAAAAAATCATGTAACCACGAACGGATCGAGCGGCATTTTCGACGTATTCCTACGGGGAGATATCGCATTATTATCGTTGACTTTTGGTGCATGTGCCATTCTTTCTAAGCTCTACTTTGTTGAGTGTTCTGCTGTGGATGGACAGTGCAATCATATAGTGCTTCTTCAACTCAGCAGTGTCGCTTAGATTACTTCCTTATCAAGTTATGTACATTTATTTATCATGCACTTCGAACAAGGTGACACCACCAAAATAACGGTCTGATACTCGTGACAGCCCGCGGACTTCTTTATGATTAACTTAATGTATATTTATTTATTTCGTTTATTTACAATACTTTCCGGGCCAACAGGCACTACACAAAGGAGTGCGGGGTAGCGAACGATGACAACCATACCAGGACTGCTACATTTCTTCTGCCACCGAACGTAACGGCTATTTCATTAGCTCTTCCTTGTGCTTGCACTCAATGTCTGTATTGCTGCACCAAATGCAGCTTTGATAAGGCACGTATTCGAAGGTGAGTGACGATTAGGGTGAACATTTTTCCTTTGCTTTCTTTTTTAGTGATGCCAGTCAGTCAAGGTCACAAAGAAGAGGAATGCCGCACGGGGACGAAGAAAGAGCGTTGCTAGACAACGGCTGCTGGTGCGTTGTTTTGTACCGGTCTCCGCATCAGCGCTGTCCCATACTAAGCGCTGCGCTAGTTTGGAATTGGAAGATGGCTGGATCAGTGACTTTGCTCGGCACGGCGACTTTGCGCCGATCAGGGGTGGGAGAACGACCTCACCAGCTCTGACCTCAATTCAAACTTCAATTATCTTTCTCAAAGTCACTGTTAAATTTGAGGTTCAAGTAGGCAAATTTACCTCAGCGCACGCTAAACCACAAAAACGTCTCTTCAGGCCACCTAACCCCTAACCTCACTCCTAACTCGACCTGACGGGAGCGACAAGCATCTCCACTGTGTCCACGTGGGAAAGCAAGCGCGCTGATTTTTGACGTTCCTTCAACCACCTCAGTTCCAGTCCAAACCTCATTCAACCCAGAATTGGTCGGCGGAGGTTGAGGTCGAAAATCCTGACCTTACTCCCTCGTAAAGTTGCAGTCTTTGACATCAACTCAAACTCACCTCACAAGTGAGGTTGCGACCCAATATAAGGTTGATGTCAATGACATGAGGCTGCCACCCCAGCTGCCATGAGAGGGCACGAGCTTTACAAAATGTACAGAGGATGGCAGGTTAGCCTATATATGTTTGTATTCATGCTTATCTAAGAATAACAAAATACAAACTATTTAGGGGATTTAAAGCTTGTTCTTATGAGAAGAGAGTGTTTTCTTTGGCCATAGGTTTGTCCAGAGTCATCTTCCAGCATAGACTATAGCCTAAAACCTCAATATCGGAGTCACTGCAGCTTCTTGTTACAGAATTACCTTTCATGCTGCGGCGAAGTTTTTTGGAACGCCCTATATAATATTCGTAACTGCTATTCCACATACCTCGGGTGGTTACCAAAGGTGGCCGGACGATCCCAACAGTGCCAGATCGGCCGGATACTGAAGTTCTTATTGTTAGACCGTGGCCCTCGTTATAGCGGCGTCTTGGGAAACGGGAAATCATCTGATACGCGGACGTCATGATAACAAAGCTTGCAAGTTTGCAACATCTGGTCGCAACAGTAACGAATGAAATTAAAAGTAGTTGCAACTAAATCAGTTCTACCAGCCAACGTATTCCCATGAATGTGTTCGAAACTTGAGTCGTTATTCCAGCTGTGTGAAAAGTAATGTCCAGCCAAGGTGTTAAAATCACTATATTTCATGGGAGGGGCATGCACTACGTTATTGGTTTAGTGTAATGGTAGCAACAATTGCGTTGTGCAGGCTGTGGTACGTTGCGGTGGGCTCTGAAACAGCTTTGGCTACATTCCTGGCCAATACAAATAAATCCACACAGCGACCTCAGCCGCGTCGTTGGTTGGTTGGAGTTATTGCATATAGCACGCGAGAGGAAAGTTGACTCTGATAAAAGCCAAGAACCAGTCCGGCCTGTCGCGTATTACAATGTCAGACTAATGTCGCTGATGATAACCACTGGCTTCCATGTTTTTGTCTACCCCATGCAAAGTCATTGTGCATAAAGTTATCAATGAATATTTTCAAGCGCTATGTTGCTCATATTGTACCAGTTAGCGAGCATCCTGCAAACAAACGATTTATAGAAGAAACTTGGTCAATACAGCCCTGCGTAGCTGTGTTCATCCATGGGTACGTAATGGTGTGTACGTAAGGCGAGCTCACGAAATATAGAAACGCACGAGGGCAAGCCTCGGCCGCTACACTTCTGGGCGTATGTTCTACAGTCATCTTTAGGCCAAACCATTGCCCCTAAAAACCCACCAGGCAAGATCAAAGACATCGTACGTAAGCTGTGGGCACCTGCTATCGGTGTTATACTTCACAGCGGAAGTTAAGGCTAGTGCAATGAAAATCCCGGGAAAGTGCTGTGCAATACAAGCAAATAAAACTCATTGTACGCCAGGCTACGGGCTCTAAAAGTATCAGACCTCAACAAGTAACGTTAGGCCTAACGTGTAAAATGTCCTTGAAAATTCTTGGCCAATACCCCTCTCTGGGAGCTGTACTGTGAGAATATAACTCTGCGGGAGGTTTTTCTGATGTACAGACTTCAAAAATCTCGACCAAGAAGAGGTTAGCTGCTTAACCGTAAAACTCCGCTAATAATATACCAGCCCAGCCTCCTACGCCATGGTACCTATGGACTGAAACGATTGTTTGTTCTTCGGGATTTAATACCGGTGGATCCACTCCGTTTTTTTTTAATTTTGCGAACTACTATCGCAAGCCTGTCCTAGCGTTTACAAGAAACACCTTAATTAAACATTGCATGGACATGCAAGTATATGAAACGCAAACGTAATTTTTGGTCCTTTCTTCTCAAGAAGTGTTTCGCAAGTTCAACTATTCCGATGGAAGGCGACTTTATATCGATGTATCCTGTGGGTTCTTTCACTTGACAAAACTCAGCTGTGTGTACATATCCGTGATGCAAGGTGAAGCCCCTATTTTCTTACCAGAGTGGTTTCATTTCAAAGCTTGTTGACGGCGCTGGTTTGACTAAAAATGAGGCACACAAAACTTTTTCTTTACGCCGGTTGCGTAAATGTCGAAGGATAGGCATTCGGCTCTTTTACCGTCTGCAAGCTCGCACCGAGTTGAGCCTTTCGTGTTGTTTTCTTACATTCCCAGAAATGCTCGTTCGCATTGCTCAAGCATGTTGCGCATCCTAACTCGGGAAATTGGATTTTGCACAGCGGGTAAGTCCCTTCTTTTTAACACGAAAATGTTTTATTCCCGGATACAAAAATATTTCGCTGACGTCATATCCGTCACGGAAGTGACGCCAGTACAACGTAGCAAGCGGCCTGCAAAGGGTGCACCCCTTCACACAGGGTCATCTTACGGGGAAGCAACTTTTAGTACTCAAGAGTTCGTTATACCTAGGGCTGTTTGTTTTCGGGTTTTACATTTTAACACGAAAGTGTTTTCTACCGGGATACACCAAGATTTCACTGACGTCATATACGGCACGGAAATGACGTCAGTACACCTTTGCCGAAGCGACCCGCCAGCAGGACACCGCTCGCCGAGCAAACCCACATGACAGCCGCATACCCGCAAATCATGTTCATCAACTGCAGATTTCGCTGCACATTTCACTTTCGTGTTTTACTGATTCCCGTGACAGAGGAATCAGTCACAGTGCTTTGCATCGTTTAATCAGGTAGTTGCTTCACTCTCGACTGCATTCGAGGCATAATGGGAAACAGGGTGTCTGCCAAAATAGAACCTCACATTCGCGGCCTTGCACGTCATTGTTCTGGTTGCGGAATTGTTTTTTTTTGTATGCATTTTTGACGCTTTTCCCATCCTGTAGCGACCGGTCTGTGTGGAGCGGGGTATGTAGAAGCATTGAAAAATGCAATATATTCAATCATAATAGTAACAAAATAATTTTAGAAAGAGCGAGGCACGAATAAACAACAGGAACGTGCTGCAAGCTGTGCTGATGCCTTCTCTCAGTCAGGAGGCACCTGTTACCTCATGAAAGCGACAACGATTGGGCGTCCCTTGATGCAAAATGAGACCCGTTGCAAAAACGGTTATTTTCAGCTGTTGGTCCGCTAGTGGGCTAGAAGGCAACTACAGTGTAGATATGCTTTTTTAAAGGCGTGAACAACAGTTATGCGCCGCTTGTTCCAGAGTTTTCATTAGCGGTACATTTATTATCTATGCTGCTAGGAAGGGAACCGCATAAATACTAATTACACGAAGCCAACGTTTAGCTGAAACAAGTATGTTTTATGGAAAGTTGGTAGTAAACACAACATTGCCATTCAGTGCCGGTTCAACGGAGGGTTCAAGTTGATTATACTGTATGAACAGAAGTTTCACACCTGCCCAAAGTGAAACTTCTGTTCATACAGTATAATCAACTTGAACCCTCCGTTGAACCGGCACTGAATGGCAATGTTGTGTTTACTACCAACTAACGACCAATAGTTTCCTCCCTTTCATAAGAAACTGACTAAAGAGGCAGTAATCATAAATATTTGATCCCCGCCCAATACTCACCGCAGTCAATCTTTCCCACTCTATCAGGAACGCTTTACTCCAAGTGTGGCCATGCCCCAATGCGTGAGACCTCCCTCCCAATACTAACCTTACCCCATCAAGATGGGTGGAAACAGTTACCTGCTCCAAGCAGTGTTCCCCTCTTCGGCTGATATAATGTGGTAATTGCAGGCTATAAATACGCTGTGCGAGATTGTGCCCCATTCTCCCACTGGTTCGGAGTGGCCACAATCAAAACGAGTGGAGATAAAAAGATTTAATCTCTCTATCTCATCTAGCTGTCAAACTTTCGCACAATAATGAAAAGTTTGCACTCTATTTCTCAGTGCTTATCAATAACAACACGCTGTATTAAATTTGCAAAAAGCCGTCATCAGCTCACCGCCATTCACTCCCATATTCCGGGGATACCGTCGCACACGTACCAGCTAAAAGCACGCAAAAACACAGAGTAGACGAAGGCTTCGGCGTGTTATTGCGTCGTTAAAGTTCCCGTGAAACACTTCTGGTACACACCTTCACAATTTTTTTTGTGCCTGGAACCACGTCGCGAGCTGTAGTTGTCACTGGCACTGGGAGGCACCGTGATAACAGCGTCAAAGTAGATGCAACCTTTTAGCCCTCCGGCTTTACCTTTAGATCAGCTCTTTTCCCATGGTTTTGTGAGATTAGCTGAATACTGTTTGTGCCCTATTTGAATATACCAATAGAGTTTGCGAAGAAAACCACAATCCTAACAGCTCACAAGGTACGGAAGTCAAGGCGAATACAGGCAGGACTGTGTTTGCTGTTACGATCTTTCTTGCTCAATTAGCTTTTATTATTGCCCCTAAATTAACTGCCGCAGTCTTCAGTTACATTGTGTAAAAAGCTTGTTGGATGAGCCAGAAAGATTGACCGCATATGTAGGAAAGCGGAACTGAGTTTCGTGGCCCATTAATATGAGCTGCGACTAACACTTTTTTCTCGAAGAACGCCTTCCTCAGATATTTTAGGAAAATTGGGTTGTACTACCGAGGAAAAATACGGCATTCCCAGAGCAACCTTAACAAGAAGCAAAGTGTCATATCAGTAACAAAGGGTAAACCAACAAATCAGTGTCGCGCATAGGCCACCGATTGCAACTCGATTCGAGGGATAGTGTCTACCCCTCGTCGTCTTAGATAGGCTGTTTGCTGAAAATGAGAACACGATGCCTCATTGTCGTGCTTTCATTTTGATTTGAAGAGCGAAAGATCCCCGTGTAGCTGGGAATATTTCTTTGGAAACACTGTCTTTACTCCGGTGGTCTTCACTGCATGCACGCAAAGTGATGCGGAACGAGTTGTGCGGACTCTGTCTTGGTTTGTTTTTTGGCTTCAATACAGTTTCGATTTTGTAGTCAATCAAATCTAACTGTACCCAGTTTAGGCTCTTTTGACTGACTTTATGTTCGTGAGCTTTTCCCTGCGTTTTCTCCATGAGTGATTCTAGTAGACGTTGGAGCTTGGACATGCAATTCTTACACGAATTTTTCTTGGTTTTATATTTTATGAATATTTTTGTTCGATTGCTTTATATTCAAGACGCTCTCTCGATTTATTTGCGATATTGTAAAAGCGCGGTGTTACTACGCGTTGTATCGAAGAGGCGAAATTCAGGGGCAAATTTTCAGGTGCAAGCAAGGCTGCAAGTGGATTTTAGAAGGTTCGCCACTGTCAAAAATAGTTGCCAACGTGTAATACTCCCACAATTATCAAGCCGCGTGTAGCTAATTTGCGCCTTTGATAAAAACGGCAGTAGCAGGAGCAACAGAAGCAGTAGTAGCAGGCGGAGTAGTAGTAGTAGTAGTAGTAGTAGTAGTAGCTGCAGCAGCAGCAGCAGTAGTAGCAGTAGCTGCAGCAATAGTAGTAGTAGTAGCTGCAGCAATAGTAGTAGTAGTAGTAGTACCAGTAGTGGTGGTGATAATAGTAATAGTAGTAGTAGTAGTAGTAGTAGTAGTAGTAGTAGTAGTAGTAGTAGTAGTAGTAGTAGTAGTAGTAGTAGTAGTAGTTGTAGTAGTAGTAGTAGTAGTAGTAGTAGTGGTGGTGGTGGTGGTGTTAAAAGTAATGGTTTTGGTATATAAAACTTCTCACCCAGAAGGGAAAGCCGATGAACGTTCTGAGTGGGTAAAAGGGTTGTGGGATACCGATCAATGTTAATGGTCATGACACGGAGTCTGTCCTAATATAATAAAATAAAGGAATTCGCCAACGCAATACACTTTTTAACACTCCTAGTCACTGATAATTTCCCAAGAGACCATTCGCCAGGTTAGAGACAAGAGAGAGAGCTTTAAGACATGTAGCACGTATAGAATAATGTGACCAACCAAAGGTGTTCTTTGAAAGTAAGAACGCATAATACAAGGTAATAGCATACAAACTTGTCTAAATAGCTTACCGAAGGGCTTAATGATGGTTATGTTAGAAAATCTGAGTACTAAAAGACATGTTTAAAGCTTAACTTTCCCTTCTAACCTCAACCAAGGCTTGCAGGTTGACTGTATTGGTTCAATAGGCAACACTAGTTCTTGCATCATTTCAGAATGCCTCCCTCTTTGTTATATTCATTGCTTCTCTTTTTAGAAGGCAAATGGTTGCCACATGTTTTTTTTTTCATACACAATATAGACAACCAGTAGTGTGATTAATAAATCGGTGTTGGGATTACTAAGGGGAATGTTTCAATTTGCACTGTTTACGTCTCGCAATTTATTCTAGTGTTCGCGTGGGCCGACGTTGCACCGTTCGTGTGGCAATTTCGAACGCTCTTTTATGTATAAATTGCAGCTACAATTTCAGTGCCCCATCTGCACAAATGGCATCTGTAAGGATTTATCGTGAGGCTGCCAGCCCTGCTGGTGAATCATGCAGTTTCCTCCTAACGACTTGATAAACTCAGTATGCCGAAACATTGACCTGAGGAGCCCGTAACTTGAAAAAAAGGAAAGTGTCTCTGAGAACGACATTTGGCTGGAAATAGGCTGCGTTCATTTTTTTTCTGCATAGCGAACGTTCCTTTATATTGATCGTGCGAGACCATTCAGGCACTTTGAACTCAAATCATTTACTGGGGTGTACGGCACACGAAATGGTAGCAGATTAGAGGCATAACATTTGCAGTTGTTTTCGGGGGCTTCATTGTAATTTTAATGCGCATTGCGACTGCTGGTTTTAAAGCCATTTTCGATCACAGCAAGGACAAATCAAGGTCTCTAGCTTGAAAGGAGTCCTTTGGATGCGAGGGGCTGGGCATGATCGAATTCTTCCACAACAGGGGTGAGGTCTCAACGAAAAGGGACAGCATTAATATCAAGACCGAAATTGATGTTACTTCCCGGTAGGCCGACGTATTAACTAATAGTGACGTCATCAATAATGAAGTCAATGCCGTGCATTTCTGTGAAACTGCACCGGCGCGGAACTCGTGGGTTCTCTGGCCGTGGAAAGGTCAAAAACATAAAAGAAAGCTAGCAGATCCAACGCCACGCGATCACCTAACCAACTTCGCTAGTCATAAGTCTCACCTCGTTCTGGTGTCTAGTACAACTTGAAAATTTTCAGATACACCAATGCCGTTTTCCTTGGTCAAGAAATGTCTGAAAAAGGTTTAATTTGTGCAATAATTGTACTTCACTCAAATTTAGCTCTGTCTGATCTTTTAGAAGGAATCTCTTTCGGTGCTTGTGTTCTTGCGGTGTCCTTTTCTGTGCTTAGAGTGTCCGAGGTGCCAAGTTATTACTTTCTTTTCTCCAATTGGGAATGTATTTCTTCCTCTATCTATTTTATTGTTTCTTTGCAGACATCACAAAAGCAACAAGCAAGTATACGTGATACTTCACGCTTGTATCTGAAGGGACAACTAGTCATGAATGGGCATAATTGTTGCACTTCGTCAAAGGTTTTTTATTATTCGAAATTTTTTTCTCGTAGTCTCGCTATGCTGTGCCCGTTAAATATTGTATAACGGCCATATAAATTTAGAATCAGGTGGTGTAAAAGTGAGCCCGGTGTAAAGTGTATGAATTTGAACTGACAGCTGTGCGCAATGCTCTGTATGACAGAACACTCGTGCGTGGAAGATGCTAATGATATTGCATTTTAACATCAAACTGTTTCGGAAATCAGTGCCCAATGAAATTAAAGTGTCAACTTAAAATGTACCTCCAAAGTAGGTTCTGCGACAAGCCTTTTCTTAAAATTAGGATCCTGATTTAAGAAACATTTTGCATTTCCAGGTTAAGATGCGCCATAAAAATTGTGCCCCAAAGGAGTAGCTATTTAGACCGCAAAACTAGGAATGTAAGACGACTAATGATAGCAATTGACTCCTGAACATGGGGGTAGATGCAGCTGCTTCAAATAAAACACGGAGGATTTTTAAGACGATTAATTGAGTTGAAAGCCAAGAGAGAAGCAGTGTGACTAAGTGCAGCCATTTTATTTCAAAGAAAAGTCTCAAACAAGTTGAATAAGTCCGCTGCAGGAATCTTTAGTGCATAGCGTGAAGGACTGTCGTAAAAAATCACCCACTGAGGAGACGGTTGGTTAAGTGCTTAGCAAATAGCATGTAATCCTCATTGTATGAAAAAAAATCGGACGACACTCATCTACTTTCAACTTCCACGTTCCGTTTTCATTTAGTTCAAGATTATGAATACGCTTACGGACTCGGGTATCGAACAAAAGGTACCACAGTGCTCGATTCTGTTACATCATTATGAAAGTATTGGGAAGCGTTCCAGCTCTGCTCTAAACATGCTAATGATATCAGTAGGAACTCTAAATACTGTGACATAAATTTATACGATAAAGCAGCGACACAATTTAAGACGTGCAAGACTCAAGCAACCCCAGGCAAACGCTACTCATCCAGACACGACAGTGTACTACCACAAGAAAGTTCGCAAAGCGTGAGAGGAAACGAGCAAAAAAGCCTTGAACGCGCGACTCCCGACACATGACACGCAGGTTTTCTCTGTTCTTGTTCAATCGCCAGCGTGGGCGTCTGCCGTAACATTTGTGCACGAGATTGCTCAAGAGATAAACGAATCAAGGTGTCAGCTGCCCTAGTCACGTTTTTGGACACTACTTGGCATAATACATGATCTGAGTAAGCATGTGTGTATTGTGCATCTGTATTTCCAATGACACGTTTGTTTGCGTTGCTCTTTTTAGCTGCACTAAAGCTTGCAAGCAACAAAGAATTTCTCGTGCGCCTCATGGGCCCCGAAGTAATAACTGCACACAAAACCCCGAATTCAGTCGTCCTTATCAGTAAAGAACCGTGTTACTTCTGCAGTGTACTTTTTTATCTTGTATATGGTCCCTGTGAATTTCATTGACAAATTCGTGTAGCAAATACCGCAGAATAAAGATCGTGCACGAGGGGTTCAGATTCCCCGCCTCGATTACGTGAGGTGCCTGGGTTCCATAATATAAAATTGCAAGAATGGCCAAGCCAACATTAGCAGGAGAATGGAAACTTTTCTTTTTAATATATTGCGTTAAATATTGCGAGCATACGCAAGCATAACATTTGAACTGTGTTGCGGACGGCCTAAGGTACTGCGTGCCTAATACTAAATATCTTTAGCTAATGCAAGAGAACGAAGGTTGCCCAGCAGTCTACATTTGAGCCGGAGATACGAATACGTAATTTTGATTGTTGCTACCAGATCTGGCGACTGAAT
Organism: Haemaphysalis longicornis; assembly: GCF_048455015.1. Lineage (NCBI taxonomy): Eukaryota > Metazoa > Arthropoda > Arachnida > Ixodida > Ixodidae > Haemaphysalis > Haemaphysalis longicornis. The sequence goes on from NW_027526407.1 coordinate 78,647,457, forward strand.
AGAAGCACCCAATAAAGAGAACCCCCAAGATTCTAATCGCCAGCATCCTATTTTGTGCACACTGCAGTACTAAGACCTTTACCATTGAATTCCAATTCCTCCTATCCTGCATTGCACAAATACACGCCGTGCCACCAAACTTCCTTCTCATCGAGTAGGTGGGAGAGTACGCTGGCCAGCTCCTGTCCTCAAACGAAGCTTTTGCTAGCGAAAAGGGCGAAAACAGCCGGCCCTGCCAACGGAGTCTTGGACTGAAATTCCCGACCACAAAAAGGCTCACTTCAACTGTAAATAAAGTTTCCCTCTCTCTCTCTCTCTGCCTCCTTCTCATCCCTCCATCGCGCTTTCGGTCATGCCCTGCTAGCAGTTCCCTCTCGGTAGCCCTTGCGTTTCCCTGGTGGTCAAGCGCTTGTCAGCTTTTCTCATTACATATCGAGCCAAAGTCCTTTTCTTTCCTTTGAGTTTAATATAAAATTTTTATATTAGTTTAAAAGGGACAATACTTGGGACGTGCCAGTGTTTTTCATAAACTTTAATTAAGCCTTGAGCCTTACCATTTCATTCACTTCCAAACCAAACACGTCCTACAGTATCAAGGAATCTTCTTTTATTGTTATTATTATTCTGAAACGGACCCGTGGCCACCGTATTTCATAATTTCAAAATATATCCCACCTTGCCTGTTTCCCCGCGCTTTCTTTGTGACGGCAGCAACACATCCTAACGGACAATCGCTGCAACCGGCAGTGATAATGTGTAATGTCTGAGCTGCTATAGAGAAATAAAGGGAAATTGAAGGTGGTGAAAAACCACTCAATGTTTCAGCCCATCACGGTGTTCAAAGCCTCGAATCGCCGTTGTGCTCTCGTCGCGACTGAGGGTCGCTGTCTGGCGGGGTGACGGCCGACGAAACGACTGAGTCCCGCTTGAAAGCCATTTTTGCGGGTGAAGGGATTCTAATTACACGCACCCGCACCGGACCCCGCGCTCGTTCCTAAGCCACCCCACACCCTTTCCCTTGCGGCCACACGCGTATGGCGCGGAAAGACAGCACCTCCCGCTTTCGCAGTGGCGGACAACGAAGAAGCTGCAATTCCGCGTTATAAGGCTTCGTTTCGGGATGACGCCCGCTCAGGCAAAAAGAAAAGGCGTCATCACAGTGCGGCAGCAACGGAAAGATAAGGAGTGAAAAAGGGAGTCAAAGAGGGGTCACGATGACCGGGGGGTTAATAGGGAAACCACGGCGTGAATATTACTTCTTCGATGCACGGAGCCTTTCGCCCTGACGCTTATTCTTCCTTTCTTCTTTTCTCTTCATCCCCGTTTTTGTAATGGAAAGTTGCGCTGTCTAGGGTTTCGGGAAGAAAATCAATGGGAAAGGCGTGTCAACCAACGCTGCAGGCGAGGAAGCTACAGTTCAATGCGCCTCGCACTTGGCCGTCTGATTGCGGAGAGTTCGGGGGACACTAAGAGTGTTCCAAATACCTTTAGCGCTGACACATTCTCTCTGGTCATAGCTTCGGGAAAAGAGGCTCCTCAAACAGCTGAGATTTGAAAGCAAGACTCTAGATTATGGCAAAAAAGCGAGGAAACATAGCCGAAAGAGCATGGCGGGCTATATGCGTCTTGAGTAAACCAAAACAAATTTAGGATGACTTCCCGATATAGATTCAACTAGTAAAGGAAGAAAGTCTTCTAGTCGACGTTTCCTGCCCGCTGGAACACAAGTCCAGGGTCACCATACTGTGGCTTACACCGACGCGCCCCATAGAGAAGATCTCGGGTCCGCTGCGTGCATTTTTTTTTTTTGTAAAAAAGAATGTGTAGACCGACAGCTATGTGTTCCCTGCCATGCGGTAAAGGCTGCCAAAGCCAGGCAATCCCAAGAGTGGGCATGTGCCGCCGCCAAGCCATCAGTGTCATCTGCTCCGTCATACCCGGCACCACTAACAAAACCGTGCCCAGTTTAACCTTTACTTCGGACGGGCTGGACGACAATTGTCGTGCCTGGAATATCGTTCTGAAAGCAAGTGATTCAGCCGGCGGTATTCTGCTTGAGCCAAGCGTTCGCGGTGCTCTTCACTATGCCTGCATCGCCTCCATTGTAAAACTTGGCTCTGGCCACATCTACCTCCTGACAGGGACAGTATAGTTGCGTTGGTCATACATTCTTTTATATATATTCATTCTCTGGACTGTCCTACTCCCTAAACCTAGAGATCGGTCTCCTAGCCCAATTACCCAATATGATACCCTTTCAGATCCTTCTGCCCTATCATCCAATACTTTCCAGACTTCCCGAACCTCCAATCGTGTTGTCTACACAAATTCCCAGACCACCCTCCCCCCTCTCAAAACTGAAACTGCCTTTAAGACGTAAGGGAAGACCTTGATGATGCCAGGTTATACCTCAGTCCAAGCACCATCCCTCTGAAGTGGCTCCATCGCCATTCTTGGGTCATCATAAATGAACTGGCAAATCAGTTACCTGAGGAACATTCAAAACACGGACCCGGCGATCCTCTGGATAGCGACATTTACAAGGGATGAGGCACGGGTGTACAGACGCACTATCCCCCATTCTTACGAGTGATTTCAGCTTCATTTCACCCACTTTCTTGTTCCGCAGCCTCAACTAAATGCACTACAATCTCACTTCGTTCGTACATTCCAGACAAACACCTTCATCAGCCCTGCACGTTTACACTCTGCGGCGTCCAGTTACGCACCTCATGTCTTACATATTTAGAGCATTGGCGCTTCTCTTGAATCATCGCGTCTAAGTGCAGTCACGTACCCCTATCCACCCTCTTGGCGTGCCGCGATGGCATCGGCACAACTGGTTGACCGGCTAGTCCCGGGCAGCTAAACCATGAACCTCCTCGTTGTTTTGTCGCCATAGAAGTAAAGTTACTTTCTTCTGCTCTCTCAATGCGACCTTTACAAACTCAGTCGCGTTCTACTTGTCACAGTTGAATTCAACGTGTTTTTTTAGACGTCTTTGCCGAAAGTCGAGAGCTAACAGTACAAGTCGAATACTATAAGGGTGTTTCCGGAACTCAGTTATCCACCCCCCCCCCCCCCCCCGAAGTAGGCCCAGCACCTTCTAGCGAAAAACACCGCGACCGTTATAGTCCGGCCTGTTTACCGATTCTTATATTTTCTTCACAATCTCTTTTTGATAGCATTTCACGGGGCACATGAATTATCTTATTTGACACACGCACCATCGACGTTGAAGCAGTCCTACTGTCTGCTTGATTCTAGGTCGTTACCTGATGTTTTCGAGGCTACAAACAAAAATTCCCCCGCACCTCCCCGAAGGGAATCGTGCAGAAATGCGAATGCATTGGGTGCACCGATGAGTGTGTTGCGAGTAATGGCGTAATTAATGACGAGAGTGCGAACGTAATCATTTATTCATCAGCACCTGTTTGTGTTATCGTTGTACCTGACGGCCACAATCACTGCCTTGTGATCGCTAAAGTGCACGGTCAAAGGGTCTTTGAGAAGCATACGCGCGTCACAGTTTCGCGTAAAGACCAGATCAATGCAACTCCCGTGAATGGTAGTGGGGCACGTGTCGAAGCCCCACGTGGGGCAGACTTGTCTTCTTCTTTTCCAACCGATGATGATGACGTGGAAGCAACTGCAGTGACGTCACCGCCAGGGAGAGGCGTAATGCTCACGTTGCATTGTGTGAACCCCCGACTAAGAAATGCATTCGCATTTACGACGACGACGACGACGAAGGCAGATCTACGAGGCGCGCGCTCACGTGCGCTCGCGCTGGAGGAATGCAGGCGCACGCCGGCCAACGGAGCAAGACAACCCCCGGCTAATAAATGCATTCGCATTTAAAAGGCGGAATAAAATTTGATACAGAGCCGGGGCATCTTTCTGCTTAACGACCGTCCCTTTCCACCGTTCCCGAAGCGGTGCAATCGATGTCTTTAAGCTTAAGCTTCTTCGGGACCTCAGGTCATCCCAGCGATGATCTCGCTCCTCCGATGTGCACTGTTTTGGCTCCGAATCAGCAAGAAGCACGTACCAACACCCGCGGCTAAACATAAGCACATTAGCGTTTCGGCCAAGCAGCAGTAACAAATGGCGAACCTGAAGAAGATAGGATCACATAATCGCAACTTGTGGGTCATGAAGTCCAGCGTTTATTCGAACATTATTGCCCAATTAAACCCCATTGAGGTCTCCTTCGAGTTTTTAGTTGCGAGAAATGATTTCGAGTTTCACTTTATTTTTTACGTACGGAAAAAAATCTCGAAGCTCCACGGGTAGGAGAAGCGCCCGGCGTTGTCAAAACGAACGTCCCAGTGCATGTGGGTATTTGAACGTGGTCACCATCAAAGCCGCAGGCCATTTAAAAAAAAATGGCTTCTCTTCTACTTGCGTCTTCAGTAGATTAGTCGACAATAGGCGCCATTTTTAAGATTGATACACTATTTTCACCTCAGGATTATGCGTCTCTTAACTAAGTATGCATCTTTGGCTCTTTAGGCACTATTTTCGAGTTCAGAAGAGCGAGCATAAATGTGTGCACAGCGGTGAGCGTGCACGCTTAGGGTGAACACGGGATTGCGCTGCCAATGGTGCTATACATTACGGCAGTGCATGCGCAGTACGCATGTGGAGTACATCAGTAGCGGGAATCTGCGTTTAGCGCGCGCATCACGTCATAGGAGCGTCTAAGCGTCGTCTGCTAACCTCATGTACTTTGTTGCGGTTGGGCTGAAGGCTACTTCGAAGATTACTAGAACATTAATGGCCAAGATAGTGTTTCTCAGTGAGCGGTAATCTTTTCAACAGCTTTAAAAAATAAAGGGGATTGTCACGACGCGCCTGCTTCTCCAAGCAGTCTTCTAAGGAAAACATGACGCAGACTACAACAGTAGTTTTTTTTTTCGTAGCTGAATAATAAAATGACTTTGAATACACCCAGAAGCGTCCGTCAACGTTTTTGCAATGCTTGTATGTGCGCGCGTAGAGGACATAATATATCTACTGTTCTCAGCAACTCGTCATTTTCCCATTCACAGCAATGACGGCTTACACGCGGAATGGTAGCAACTCAGGATGCCAAAAAGTATGCCTCATTACCCCCCAGAACCTTCCAATTTGCCATTGACTGCGTCCCAGACAGCTGTCCTTCCGCCTCCATATAAATCGACCTATTTATAATAGCAGCGCTAAGACGCTCTGTGGAGTTTAAGTAATGTTTAAAACACCACGGCGGAAGTGGTATCGGTTGCTGCGACAGGTAACCTTCTACTGTCCTGGACGTGTGAACCAGTGAATCGGTGGAAAGAAAGTCGCCATTGGGAAATATAAAGCTAGGGCGCATGGTCTCAGCACAGAGGCCATTATATCGGAGTACTGCACTGGTATTATAGAGGCCGTGCAATGCGGTAAAAAACGCCCGACGACGAGTCGCGTTTGTCAAACGCAGTGTCAGAAGCACTTGTGAAATAGACTTCGCAACCCACACTAGAACCAAACCAACACAAGCGCAAAAACATATGCTGTGCGCGAGTGAGCTCTGGAACCACGATAGCGAAATACCTCGCGAATAGAAAGCATGTTGTTTTTCTTGTTATTGTGGTGTTTCCTTTCCTTGTGATATTTGTTTCGCCTACTTCTATTTAAACCATGGCACCCAGGGGCAAGATCCCTTAAAAAATCAACAAAAAAAACCTGCCTTCTCCTTTTAGTAGAGAGATGGTTCAAACACGAAGCTTTCTCCGATAACATTGCGAAGTGCACAATCCCATCAGCAAAAATTCAAGCGTACGACAGGAATGTTCTGCCCGAATGTTATGTTATGATTTTGAATCTATTAGTTTTTGGTTGGGTCATCCGAATATGTTAATTCGGTTAGCTGCGCGTTACCGCTGCTTTGGGCTTCTCCTTAGTTAAGCGTGGGGCATGGTCAACGTTCCATTTCTGCGTTAGTTAAAGAATGCTCTCAACACCATCATCACACAACTGTACGACGCTAACGGCATTCTTCTACCAGAGTAGAGCCGTTATGCATGTAAGGACATCCCATGATTTATGCGGTGTGTGACTGATGTGCGCTTTGTGTAAACCCATTGTGTAAAGTTCGCTTTCCTTCAGTTCTTTTTACTGACCGCCACAAGTGAAATACAGAGAGCTTCGCTTTAATGTATTAACAAAAATCTTCATGTTCTAGCATTTTTATTCAGGAACTTTCATACAAGGATATGACATTCAAGGTACGAAGCAAGATACGACTAGGAGGCTACGCGCTACGCAGCAGACCATGAATAAACGCTATCATGAAGTTATGCACGCACTTAATGCATTTTCTCAAATAAAACACACCGCGCATGCGTGATGGCTCGCGGAGACTACGCTGGGCTGCTCCAATAGTACCGGCGGCCAAGCGCTCTATGTATATATGGGTTTTTATTAGGGGTGACCACCGTCAACGCCCAAGAGAAGCATAAATTCCCCGCACCTTTCACTTATATTCTGTTTCGCCTCTTCTACGCAATGTGCTAAAAAAACTCTGCCGGTCATCCGCCTTCGCCGAGTAGAATAGATCATGATATTCTTTTTGCACATGCAACTACACCCGCGTGGTTAATGACCCTTTTAAATAAAAATAACGGCTCTCGGTTGCGAGGGCAGAAGAGTTGCTTCTCTGACACTGAGTCTTCGTGTATTGCTACAGACAAAAAAGAAACGCATTAGGCAGTGCCCGCTGTGAGCACCAACTTTTGACCTCTGGTGTTTCCCGGCCTAACGCAGAGGAAAGCCGTCCCACAAAACAAAGGTCACTCGTTCTTCCTGTCCTGACCTCAGTTAATTAAAAGTGACACCGCTCAGTCTCCGGGCGCCTAAACAGCTAGGAAGTGGCACGTATCTCTTGTTTGCAGGGAAAGAGCGAAACGAAAACGTCTCACACGACCGCTCCCATGGGGTCTGCCGACTGGGCGCCAGAATGCAGTCAGTCGTATTAGGCTGGTAGCCCTAATGAGTCTTTTCAGAAGCGAATACATACTGGCTCTGTCGCCCGAATTGTGTGCAATGCGATAGAACGTGGGTAAAGCCCGTTGCCGTGGCGGAAATAGAGTTAACCCACGGCAAAGCCCAGCTCGGGACCGTAACCAACCCTTGCCTTAGTTTGTCTACAGTGAGTATGAACACTGCAAATTCCGACGACAATGTCATGTAAATGCTGGAAACTAAAGTTCCGGAGAAGATCTAACAAAATACCGACGAAAGACTTCGTTTTGGTCGGCATTGCAGGCGACCGCATGGGTTCGTGAACAGGAGCGTTGCTTGTACACTTCATTTCACCGGCTTTATGTAGCAAGGTAGATGCTACATGGCTCACAACACAGCCACCTAACGAGCGAGTTTGACTCACCATTGCATTATGCCGCCAAACGAAAGCGACAGTTACTGTTCCGGCTTTTCAAGGACGTTGCAATAACCCGGCTGGGCAGGTGCAACTGTTTCCGAAAACGCCCGTAGCTTCCGCAATGCTGCACACAGTTTGTGAAATGAGCTATAAGGGTTATTCTAAGCGTGAATTTTTGTTCATTTCTACTACAGCGACTTAATTAGTCCTAAATACTTTCTGTACGTCCGGTCGCTGAAAGCGAAACCACAGTATCGACACAGCACAACCGGCCTGACCGCCTACGTAGAACTGAACGGCCGTGGCTTCCACACTAGTGCACGCAACTGGGCGAAAAAAGCGCAGGGAGCAAAGGAAACCCCGGGGTAAACGTGGCGAGGCAAAGGGCCGCCAAATCGCTTTGTTCCGCGACCTGGGCTGGAAGGGAAAAGCACGGAGCTGCATCGCGTCGCGCTTGATTCAGCGAAAGCCAGAGCTCATTCTCCCACCCTCTCCTCACTCGAACTCCGCTGCCGTATTTGTTCCTTTAACGTTGTTACCGTTACTTTGGCTTATGCACTTCAGCGTTTTCAGGCGGACAATGGATGCGTGTGTACACATATCTGCGTGCATGCGTGCGTGCGAAACTGCAGCGCGCGGCCGTCTTGTGTACCTCGTTAGCGAGGACTGTTATCTACTTTTGTCATCAGGGAACAGAGCAGCATATCGAGCTGCGTAGCCAAGGAAACTCTTGTGCGGAAACAAATTTGAACGTTTTGTCCATCTTTTGCCTCTTGTGCTTTCGCTATGAATTGCTGGGCAGCCTTTGTCGGACATCGTTTTCGTCCGCGGTGGGTAATTGTCCAGGTGACCCCGGTGAATGTTTCTTTGATGCGAACGCTGTAATGCGAAAGCGGTCGATTGCCAGTTGAGCGAAATGGCCAGCGTCTGCTTCAAAAAGGTTGCTTTGTGAACGTCCCACAGCAAGAGACGATCTGGAGCATGACATGCTGCCTAGCACAAGATTGAACTCGGCGGTTGTGAGAGGTGGCCCTTCGCGCCAATACACCGCATATCAAATTATCACGGGGAGCGGAAGAACGCCGATAAAAGAGCTAACATACAAGAAGAAAAAAATATCATCTTCCTCTACGTTCCATTTACCCAGCATTGATAACAAGCAGCGGCGCAACACGCAAGAAACAGATCGAATCCTTTCGGAAGCGTTAAGGCGGTCAGCTAAGCAGTGTCTCAAGCGGAATAGGTACACAGCTGTTCGGAAAGGCGAGGCAGAAACAAGGCGTTTCAGTCATTCAACTGGATAGGTATGATTTGGTCTTCACAAGCCATCACAATTGCGTGGGTGTCAACGGGTTCTTCTCTTCTTTTTTTTCTACCCTCCACCAGGGTAAGCGCTAGCTATGCTATACAGAATTACTTGTCATGTTGCTATCTACGAAGTGGAACAATTAAGATGAGCGAGGGTTCACATTACTCGAACCAGTTCACGAGCTATGGTACAGGTTATTAACTGAAGCTGCTGGTAGCAAAGTTTCACCTACGAATTTCACAAGTTTTTGGACACCATATATACCGCAAAAGTAATCCACACTCAGAGATTGCTCAGGCTTTGATGTTCCGTGACTTGAACTTAGTGTTTTCTTGAAACGTTTAACATAGATTGGCGGTTTGCAGAACAGGCACTTAATTCCAGTACATTCCTTAAAAACACGTGTCGCGTCTGCTGAACATAAAAACGTTGTTGCCTCCTCGGAATCGCCTCCGAATGTTGTTCAACTATTTCCGTCGCTCTATTTACGCCCACTTTCTACGGTATTCATTTGATTGGATGGTAGGGTTTACGCGCCAACGTAACGCAGGCGACGAGGCGCGCCGTAGTGGAGGGCTCCTGATTAAATTTGACGACCTGGGGTTCTTTACTTTCAAAATCGTAGTACGCCAAGAAGGTAAGCACATCTTTTCTTGCCGTCTAAGTTACCACGCGGTCTTTTTTTATTTTCTCGCACACTGATCGATTGCACATAATATCCGCAGCGACTACGAAACCATTAGCCTTGAACAAAAAAGACGGTTTCCTGTCTGAAACATGCCATCAATAGGTTTTGTTCTTACATCGTGTTTCTTTGCCTTTTTCCTGCTAAAAGTGAAAAGAAAATGCAAGCAGTTTGCCGTAAACAAGGTATGTAATCGGTACACTTTGTTTACATTGTTTTGGTGTTTTTATTTTTACTTTCCATCCCGCCTGTATGACACGCACAAATGTTAGTCACAGCCGAACGCGTCGCGGGCACAATAATCTCTTAATGCCATCTGAACTGTACTGGTCATAGGAAGAATGTACGAATATAGCAGCACATCGCACATAACAGACAGCCTAAACGCTCTCTAGACTTTTCTGTCCGCCTCCGCCGCCCACCTGTCAGTTTACGCGCCCGCTCTCGTCTGACGTCTATCGCTTCGCCCAAAAGACAAATCACCAAGGTCCGACCACAAATGCGCAACCAGAGGAACGAAAAGGGCGATTTATAACTACATCTGCCTCACCCGCCGACAGGGTCCAGCGAGCAGGGTCGTTTCCACAGTGGGCGCGCAGAACGTACGACGCATTTCTCTTCTGCATTACGGAACGGGACTGGACAGCTGGCAAACCAAGCTGAAATGCATTGCGGGATACCCCTGCAAGCACTGACTCCAGAGCATTGGACTACGTCGCTTCCATTTGATGCAGACAGGAAGGCGTCACAGTTGGTTTGCTCGAGAACTCCGCTGGTGATCGATCAGCCGACAGCTTCTCTAGCACATCCTGCTCACCCTCATTTTTTTTCCTGGCCCGCATGGTACCGCATGCTCGCAGTTCGCTTCATTTGTCTGAATCTCACTTCGTACTTCTCTAGCGGAGAGGGCCACAGCGGTCAGCGTAATGTTCCGTCCAGGTGTCGTTAGCCAGTCGACTTCAGACAGTCCCACGTAGAAACAGTGGGCCGTAAAGGTTTCGAAAAGGCGTGGGCTGGAGTTTCCGCCCATTGCGTTCTTCCGAGGTCTGTCGTTCTCGGACCACGCTGTGGTCTGGTTCTATTCTCCATGTATTCACTCTGGCACTAACGCTTGTTCAAAAAATGTAACAGGAGGATGAATACGGGAGCAGAAGCTTTTTCTGGCAATTAGTCGTGTCTGCGGAAGAATTCGGGTTTGTGTTGGTTTCAAATATGACTATTTCGCGTCCATTTCAAGCAGTGACGCAGGTGCACTTTCCAGGCTTTTAGTAGCTTGCACCATTGCCCAGAAACTGCCGCCCCGCTGCGCTTAAGCTACGTCACACACGTTTGGTCTGAATCAGCCAATCAGAGCTCACTACAAGTGGACACTTTGACATGGGCATGGAATCAACGGAACTCCGGATGCCACTTCTAGTGATATCTCTCTAGGAGGAAGCGTTACATTACGCGATGCCCTTCGAACGAAATCGTTCAGGTTGTCAGTGAAAGAACACGCCTGCCCAAGGTGTTACGCATGCATTGTGTGCCGCGACAGCGCATGTGCTTGCACGCTTGTACACCGATTATACTGTCAGCGCCAAAAATATTAGCTGATGCCGAAATGGCGACCAAAACGCATTATTCCTCAATCTGTGTCTCGACTCTCCACACCTGACACAGCGAATATTATACACGTGTGCGTCTATCTTTGCAGGCATTCTCGCGTCAGCTGGCTTGCTGTGGTCATCATCGCTGTTCGTAGAACTGTCCCTGTCTGCTATTAGCATAGAAACAAACGAAATGCGAAGTTTAATTTTTCCTGTCCACTTTCAAATTACGAAACGAGCAGGACATTCAACACAATTTAAACCGCTAACAGACACACCTTCTTCCGATCATTTAATACCCTTGAGTATTTGTTGCTGGAATCCTAACCCCCGGTTTTAATTATGTACACCGTATACGAATCCCCGAGCAACCATAATTACCCGCACAACTGGCAATACGTCACTGCGGCACCATCCACGTCTGAAATGGAGCACCTGCTGAAAGATGAGCGTTTATTGGCACCTTTATCCAGCTGTTTCATCATCACATCTCATTATTCGTGTGACCATCGCACCACGCTGGACTGACGAGCCACAATCTCCTTTTTCCCCCACCGGCGCCACGTAAGAGTCCTAACATCTACTTCAGGTTCGTGCATGAACGACCAGTCCCGACAACAGCACTGCGATAAGCTTGGCCGTAATGCGAGCGACTCGCCCCTTTTCGGCCATCACGCGTCACTTTGCGTCCCTTAAAACAACTTCGGGGGCGCCAGTCTGGCGGCATAGTCTCACTAATGTCCCGGTCTGCAGAACAGCGGGGGCAACGAACGTGATAACGGGATCCGGTGTGTTTGTGAATTTTAGGGGTCCCGGGCGTGTACGTTGCGGTGTTTTCACGGGTCACGTCTTGCATAACGCATTACACGAGTGATACCGTTGACTTGCTTTCGCTGCTTTCTGTTCTTCCATGTAGGTTCATTGCCTATTTTTGGTTTGACTTTACCAGATATAGTGAATGGGTCTTGTGAGTAAAGGAGCAGGGATGCATCGGCTCTAGCGAAGAGGTGTAAGGATTGCTGCCTGATGGTCAGTTGAATGGCACTCTTTCCGAGAGATTGCGTCATTAAGAGTAACACCGTTTCTTCTACTGACCATGTCTGTTTGTTTCTGACGCCACAGTTCCCGTCAAGGTGTTTGTTCCGTTCGTCGCCCTTAACAAAGAAATTATGACGCCCCCGTAAAAAGCACAAGAATATTGCCATGCAATTTCTCTCAATGGTGTTTTAAGGACGAGGCCCTTTAGGACCTCGCAATGTCCGTGCCGATGTCTGGCGATGTCCGTGCGCTTTCCTCCATGGGTTTTACGTTTGGCAGCATTGTAGTATTCTTTCCTCCATGATTGTACGCCATCTATCAAAAGCGGCGCATGCTGCAGTACCATCCGCACGCCATCTGGGGAGAGCGCCGGTAACTGCAGTTGAAAAAAAGCGGGAATTTCAAAGGGTAGAAAATGCAAAAATGAAGCAACAACTATAAACTATCTAACCATAATTCGCGGAAATAGACGCCGTGAACGAGGCCGCGTGTGCGAAGTACTGGGACGCGAATTGTCTTTCGTGTGGCGCTTGTCATTTACAGTGTATTTACTGCACCTCAAAATCATTTAAATCTCAGAGTGCATCAGCACGCACGCGCGATGACGCTCATCACACAAGCAATACACAACTTGGCTCCCAGTGCTTCGCACCCTCGGCATCGTTCACGGCGTGGAGATGCGTGATTTTTTTTAAATCCTATTAGTGTTTGTTGCTTGGCCATTTTCTGCTGCTGAAATGGCTGTAAGAATTACAGCCGGTCCGTTACAGCCAAAAAGTAATTAAATTACTTTTCCATTATTTGGTAGATATTTAATTGTGCCGTTAGGAACCTTCACCAAACTTTAACGGATTACAACGTCATTACTTCCCATTCGTTGTATGCAAGTATGGCTTCTATGTAATAGAATGTCCACTGGAACTTGGTCACAAAGGGTAACTGCGCGAAATTTAACCGGTCTTGAGACCGCACTAAACGCATGTAACTGCAGCCTACCGCAGGTAAGAACGCGAGTGTATGCGTTAGCCGTCATGAATAACGACGCCCCTCTTCGAATTGGCCATCTTGCGCAGCCCAGAAGGAGGCCTTGCTGACACAGCTACCATTGCAACTACGAGCATTCTGACCTGACATTCAGGGCTAGAATGGAGGTACAAAAATGGAATGCGCGTAGTACCAAGGGACATAGCCACTGTGAATTTACCGGTGGAAGGTCACAACCGTGCATTTCCCACGCGAGATATACCGGTGGAGTGCCATAAACCTTGCCGTAATTCTGTCTTTTTCACATGCGGCAACCAGCAGACGCAGAAACAAGAATTCTACGAGGCAGCATTTATTGCTGGGCTCAGCAGCTATGACCTGCAAGCTCAGCAGTGAGATGATAAAAGCTCAGCATAAGGGCTCAGCATAAGGGCTCAGGAGGGCGATGGTAGGCCAGGGCAATCCTGTGGCAACTCCCTTCTAAGAGAAGGGGGTCCTCGTAGAATGGTCGTGGGTGGCAGCGCCCTAACCTTAGCTCTTGCTCCGCTCGAGTTGTAGAAACTAAGCTCCTCAGCAGGAGTACCTGAGAAAAGTTTATCAAGGTGGCAGGCCAGCCCCTCACATGGTTTTGCTCGAACTAGCGCATGCGGACCACTCTGCGCAGTGCAGATAAATGGCTTGGACATGGCATGTGCGATAACGTGGCATGGCGTATGGCGATGGAACTGTGGAACATGCATGACAACAAATGTACGGAAACGTGCGTTATGTGGAAAACCAAACATAAGGCCGTAATGGGCTTCTGACACATGTCAGCCCTCCGAAGTAAAACGCGGAGGCTCCTTTCGTAAGGTTGAAGAATTTTAATTTTTTTTTTCAGGAAAACCTTCCACAAAGGGCGGATATGGTAGTCTGGTGCAGGTTTACTTAAGACAAAACGAAACTTATGAATCAGAAGAAGTTACCGACTACTTTTTTGGGCCTATACGTTGCTTTTATACCAGGCAGTGTACTTGCTTGAAGGCCTAAAAAATGAATGCCGTACATAAGCATTCTTAAACTCTGATGACGTTGATTTTGCAATAAAAAAATTCGCAGATTACCGTTCACAGATTCCATAATCCAGTTCACAGATTCCAGAAGGTCACCAAAATATAAAAAACTCACGGGTACGAAAGCGCAACATTGGGGTCTACGTTTAATTCAGTGTTCCCGGAAGTGCATGCGTTCTGATTGCAAAGATCCTTTCTTTTGGAAGAAAACCACGGGTAACTACTGCCGTGAGGCTACATCTCAAACTGCTTTCCGAAACTTTTCCCTTTTGCTTTTGTTTCCTACCATTTTCACCGTTTAGAAATCGTCCCCTTACTGCGTAGAAACATTTCTCTGCGGCTGCAACGGACTCTACCGCCTTTGGGCGAACAAAGTGCATCACAGCCTCCATTCGCCTGGCATTCATACGCACTAAGAAACCTTGCTCTGTGCGGCCATCTGCCATTTCTTGAATCAGCCGTTCTTTGTATGCCAGTGGCCCTGCATTCTTCTGCTTACATCCACACCAGTGCCTGTCACCTTGGCGTCGTACCCGCTTTTTGATTTGCTAGTTCCCGTTCGTAAAATTGTAGATATTTCCTTTTCAAGACTGGTTTGTGTACACAGCACGCCTCCAGGTGTCTGGCATTGTCACTTCTTTGGAGGTGCACCAGCGCGACACTCCGGTTGTCGCATAAAATATTTCCTGTCTTCTTTTTTGCCTCGACCTCGGCGTGGACTGGCCGAATGGCGGCGTTTGCATATTTATGTTTGCTAGCGACGTACATGATTCAAGAACGCGGGCACATTTTTAAGCTGGGTTTCAAAGGTCGAGGAAATAAACTGAGCGTCGAATGGCACCGCAGCGCAGAGCGACCTCCTCTCTAGGCGTGAGATTTTGACTTACGCAAAACACCTGATTCCTCTCTTTATTTCTTGCGTTTTCTTTCAGCAGGGTTTCACAGTCTGGTTGTTTGTTTGTGTGTATTTATAGGCTCTCTTTTGTTGTGCTGTTTTTGCCTAACTTTAGGAGTACCCTTTGGCGGTGCGGGTGGCGATGACGGTCGGGATCTTTCCTTTGTGGTTAAGGCTGCATCGCATGCTGCAGGAACCATTGTGAAAGTTTAACCCTATATTTCTGCGTTCCTAATTTAGTTTTCTTTTTTACTGTTGAAGGATCTCAAATCACTTTTGCACATTTTGCACATGGTTGCGCACGGTTGCTTCTAGGCGGTGCACGCCGACTCTTTTCATTTGTACGCGTTTTGTCAGTCCGTGCCGTGCTGCTAACACTCAGTACATTCTTGTGGATGCATTTATATTGCATTCTGATTATTTGTCTTACAGGTGCTGTACTTAGTTGCGACTTTTCTATAACAACTACAAGAAAAAGAAAACAGCAATCACTAATCAGCCATAAAAAGACAGGGATAAATAAATATTTTGCTCTACTAACATACCTCAGACCTTCTTCAGACGGGGGCAAAACAAATGCGCTGCAATCTATGAAGGTTTCAATCTTGCAAGAAGAAAAAATATCTACGCTCTGAGAGTAATATCACAGCAGCTAATACAGGTATCTGTAAGGAGACCGCAGTATGACGGTGTCTTCCTCGGCGCTGAGAGGCATTGCGCTCTGAGTACCCGGATGTTTGTTCCCGAAGATGAATATGCTAAGCCGGAAGGAGTGCCTCAGCAATTTTAGATGACTTATACGGGACCAATGACAAAGAATATAACAACAAGACCCGTTTTCTATTAAAGATTTTATTGATATAATAATGCATATTCCCTCAAGAGTACAAAATTATGTTTTCTATGCAATTTATTGCCGTTAAGGTTTTTTTCTGGGGTGCTGCTCTCCTAATATTCTGGAAGTAATGGCGACTATTCATTATGAGCATTCTGCCGGACCGCTTGAGTTGCTTTGGACTGCCAAAGCAGTGTCGTAGACGGGAGGCAAACCATGTTTAATGATTTTCTTTGCACTACGGTGGCAGTAGCCCTTGCAGTGTCATAAGTACACTGATCAGCAACCACCCACCGCTGTAGCGAAGTGACCCGTTTACGAACCCCCGTGTAACAATATCTGGGTAAGTAAACAGCCACCTTTCAGCGCCATCTTTTCGCTGATAGCCTACAGATATATGTGCCTAGTTTTGAAAAAAACGCCTAAGAAAACTAAGCACTTCTTATGAGTTCTGTCAGAACCTTCCCTATTATTTCATCGCAGAATTCTTCTTTCGGAAAGCAAAAAAAAAAAAGAAAGTCGTCCACATATCAAAAACATCGCATTAAGACAATATACTTCAAAATCGGCTGCAAGACGTGGTTTCCTCTTGCCGAATAAATGTAAATCGTGGTGGCGACGTGCAATTCTATTAGAAAGTCGCAGTTCTGTGAAAACGCTTCTTTCAAAGCACACCAGAAAGGCATTCAAATGCAGTCTTATCAGAACGAAGGTCAGAACTCATACCACAGTGGTTTGGAACCTGCACTCCCGTACGTGTCGATACATCCTTACACTGCTTTTATGACTGACTCTGCTTCTATGCACAGTCAGCTTTTTACTGACTCTGCCGACGTTGACTCTGAAATCGTCCTATCCATAACCGACGTCTAGTTGGCTGTGTTACAAGGACTTCTTTTTCTCCAAATTTCACAAGTCGTTGAACAACAATTACGCCAATCTATCGCGAAAATTATGCTGATCTATCGTAATTCCTCATTTTCGGTTCTCGAGATTGCTTCTCCCCACGCTTTAAACTGCACGAACGAGGCACCGAGCCACCGGCGCTGGTTTGCAAGTTCCCGGAAACATTAAAAAGACGGGTCTTGCTGTGTACTCTCTCGGAGCGTAAAAGACACACGCTCCAGGTCCAACAGTCTACTATCATTTCTTAACTGATGCAAGGAAAGGAAAGTTGTCCTAACAAAGAAAACGTACTTCCAATTCCCTGTCAATTATTCCAGCTCACTGCTGGACCCGCTTCAATCCACAGTCACCGCATCCACTCCTACGCAGCTAACTCCAGATGAACGGAGTCGACTTCGAAGTTTAATGTTTGAAGCAAAAGAAACACGTACTGGTAGGGGCCGTTCGTATTTTTGAGTCATAAGTACGAAACATTTCAGTCTAATACAAAACGTTTACATGAACTTGTGAAATTAATACGGCATCCCGGTCCAAATGTTTCGAGTACCTACAGATAAGGTTTTCTATCATCACAGCTTTCGATTTCGGGATCAGGATTCGAGATGGAAAAACGGTTGCGTTACGCCTCGTTGCTTCTCGACGCTTAACTTCGATAGGTTCCTATAGCCCAGATAAATATCTTCTCGACTTCATGCTTTTCTTGTAATACTTATGAATCGTTGCTTCGATTGCAGCCTTCTTTCTTTAACGGCTGCACTGTATTCTATAGCAGCCATTTTCTCGCCTGTTTTTGCCCGTGTGTTTCCTTCTGTCTACGCAATCTCGAAAACGGGGGAAGCACTTTGACGAGGAGAGATGACCTGTGCTGATAGCAGCAGTTTGTAATGTCTTCCTGACTGATGGTGTGCCTCGAGCATGCGACATTAAAAATGCCAAAGAAACAGATAGTGGGTAGCGACAGCGAGTACCCCGAGAGGGGACTTGCGGGAAGGAATACCTTTTAATTTTTGCTTATATGTTAGAATATATGTAGCCGATATGACAGTTTTGTGGAGCCGCTTTGAAATAAAACATTCAATCAAGAACTAACGTTAAGGAATTGAAAAAGCTTCCCCTTAAAAGCGTACCGATCGATGCCTGAACACCGCTGCACCTAAACCAGACTGGCTTGGTCTAAAACTAAAAAATAAGCGAAGTTGAAAACGGAATGAACCTCTTTGTGATAGCTGTTCGCAAAGTCGACTTTTCGTCTGATTTGCGATGCTTACACGCTTAGTTATTGCTATGCCTGACAGTAGGCTCGCTAGCTTTGTTAAACAAACGGCCGACGCGTCAAAAGCTGCGGCACGCACGGCGTAGCCGCTGCGCGTTGCAGCATCACTTGAATGCGCAACCGGGTACGGTTTAACGCCAGCAGTTGTAATTAATGCCACTGACGTTAGATTTCATCGTAAGAGCGATCTGACGGGCCATGTTAGGGTTAACCAAAGTGTGACATGTTGCGGTATACGAGCGCCGCGATGCGGACGAGCCATATCGCTTTCTTTCACTTTGTCGTGCAGTTCGAGTAATCACGCAGAAAGATCTGAGTTAGCAATAACAATGCGTGGGCGGTGATAAAAATGTGCCTTACTATCCCAGCTTTTAACAAATTGAATTTTTGGAGACAATATTAATACGAATGCATGCATCTATAGTTGAGTGCATATTGGCTGTGCTGCGAGGAATATTAGATACCCTGTATGTCAAAAGTATTAGAAAATGCGGCTACATTGAAGTTCGCGTTACGCAGAATATTATACCAAGCTTCAAATTAGCTCGTTTGTATCCTTGTGGTATGTAAACGTTTGGCAATGAACACCTGCACCTACGAGTACAATGTTGGTGCTACAGCCAAGGTTATAAATCATAAAAGAAGTCGAAACTCAGTTTTCAAATTTAAGTAAAATAAAAGTGCGTCACTTGTTGCCATGGTCACAACACTGCAGAGGGAAATTGTCCAGTGCAATGCAGGCAACCAGCTAACCTACTTTGCATTGAAAGTTATCTCCCCCCGTTTGCTCTGCAAACTGGGCTATGTACTCTTTACTGAGGAGCTAAAAATGACGTTTTATGGAACGAAAAAGGCTGCAAAAGGCACTGCATTACAACGCAAGGCATTCCAGAAGCCATGTGTTCAAAAAGACACAAAAGGCTACAACCCTAACGACTCTTGATGAATGAAATCTCTGTTATAACTTCGGAAGCCGTTTTCTAAAAGCGGCTTTTTTTGCCTCCTACGTCGCTTGTTCCACTGATTTCTCCGTAACCGCTAGGTCTATTTTGACTCAGTTCTTTGCGTAACATTCCTTGATGAACAGCTCCAGATGTGACGCTCTTGTTTTTAGAGTTTACGTTTTGTGAATTTTTTATTCAAATAGTCGTCCATGGTCACTGTGCCTTGTGTACATTATCCTCTAAAAAACTGAAAACTAAAAAAACGCGTTGTAATAAAACATCTGACTGTCAAGTCCTCGTCCATTCATTTGGGAATGCGAATCACTTTGAACAAGTTTCCTGTCATGTTTTATAGGCCGCTAAAGCTCGGTCCAAGGTGAACAGAAAGAAAATTTTATAAATAAAACTGATCTCAAGTATTACTTTCATTTTTAATGTGTTATCACAGAAGCATTTCCAGTTTCTGTGCCAATTTTCATCAAAATCCACAAATAAATAAAAAAGTTGAGTTTTAAAGCCACTTCCCCCCTACATTATTCGATATTCGATTTGATATTCGAAGCTAGATATTCGTATTCAATTCGTATTCGAAAAATTTCATATTTGCACACCCCTACCAAAATCCTCCCATGGGATTAAAAAACACACTTAATATTTTATTCTTTGCTAGTACCTCTGGACGTTTAATGAAAACTTCCTATGGTACTTGGAAATGGCTATTCTCAGGCTGTTCCTTCCCGCACATTGATTGAGTATTGGTGCACTGCTAGTCTGTCGCAAGATTGACATAACACGACGTGTCAACTGTTTTTTATCTAAATTGCGCGATGTTTTGCTTTCAAAATTGGATACCGCGTTACTATGTTACAACGCGGGTAGTACAAAATGTATTTAAAACGTGGATTTAGGAGATACATTGGCGGAAGCAGATTACTATATAAGTCAGAGGCACTAAATACGACTTCGTAGATACCGATTTTTTTTTTGCATTGAAATCGTTTGGAAAGGCGCTCTTTTTACGTCCTGTTAAATGGGCTGGGGTGTTGGCCTCCCTCTCGTCGTCGTCATCGTCGTAATCGTCGTCTCATGTAGTCACGCTACTAAAACACCAGGAAACTCGTTTATGCCTCGCGCTAGGACATCATCATCATCCTCATCATCATCATCATCATCGCCAGCCTATCTACGCCCACTGCAGGGCAAAAGCCTCTCCCATTATTCTCCAATTACCCCAGTCCTGTGCTATCTGCGACCAATTTAAGCCCGCAAACTTCTTGATCTCATCTGCCCATCTAACTTTCTGCCACCCCTTACAACGCTTGCCTTCTCTAGGGATCCACTCTGTTACCCTTAATGACCAACGGCTATCTTGCCTTCGCATAACATGCCCTGCCCACATACGTCCTTAACACACGTTTGTTCCCTGACCCACTATGCTCTCATCTTGACCCTTAATGTTACACCTATCATCTTCCGCTCCATTGCCCGCTGAGGCGTCCTCAATTTATGTTGAACCTTCTTAGTGAGATTCCAAGTTTCTGCCAAGTAGGTGAGTACCGGTAAGATGCAGCTGCCATACACTTTCTTCTTTAGGGACAATGGTAGGCTGCTATTGATTATCTGAGAATGCCTGCCGTATGCACTCCACCCCATTCTGATCCTTCTTATTATCTCTGCCTCATGGTTGGGATCCGGGGTCACAACTTGGCCTAAGTACATATATTCGCTTACCACTTCCACTTCGTCGCCCCCTATACCAAACTACTGTGTTGTCCCGAGGTTATTGATATTTACTTTGGCTTTCTGCATATTAATTTTTAGGCCCACGGTTCTACTCTGTTCGTCCAGTACGGAAAGCATGCTTTGAAATTCGCCCCCCGAATTATTTAGCAAGGCAACGTCATCAGCAAATCTGAGGTTACTGAGGTATTCTCCACTAACCCTTACTCCCTCCCACCTGTTCCCAATCCAACGTTCTGAATACTTCTTGTAAACATGCTGCGAATAATAACATTGGAGAGATGGTGTCTCTTGTCTGACGCCCTTCCTTATGGATATTTAAATTTACTGCTCCCCTTATGGAGGATGATGGAAGCTGTGGACCTATTGTAGATATCCTCTAGTATTCTTCCATAATGCTCTTCTACCCCCTGGTTCCCTAATGCCTGAATGCCTGCTAGGGTTTCGACCGAGTCGAATGCTTTCTCATAATCTATGAAGGCTATATATAGGGGTTCGCAATACTCAGCGCACTTCTCTATCACCTGATTGATCGTGTGAATATGGTCTATTGTTGAATACCTTTACAGAACCCTGCTTGTTCTTTAGGTTGACTTAAATCTAAGGTTACCGAAATTCTATTAGCGATTACCTTGGTGGTACTTTGTGAACGTCTGACAGTAAGCTGATCGGCCTGTAATTTTTCAAGTCCTCCATGTCACCTTTCATATGGATAAGGATGATGTTCGCGTTCTTCCAAGATTCCGGTACACTTGCGGTCATTAGGCATTCCGCATACAGGTTTCCCGGTTTTTCAAGTACAATTTCTCCGCCATCGTTCAAGAGATCTGATGTTATCTGATCCTCAACAGGTGCTTTGCCTCCTCTCATTTCTTTCAAAGCCTTCCTTACTTCTTCGGTCATTACTGGTGGGATGTCTATCTCCTCTGAACTGCTTTCTCGTTCGCCATTATCCTGGATGTCCTGGCTACTTTACGGATCCCTATAGAACTACTTGGCCACTTGGACTATTTTATCCCTTTTTGTGATGACATTGCCTTGCTTATGTTTAGGTGCATACATTTGATTTATCTTCACGCCAAGATGCCTCTTCACCGCTTTCAGGCTACCTCCGTTCTTTACAGCGTATTCGATCTTCTCCATATTATGCTTACGTATGTCAGCTGTCTTACGCTTATAGATTAACTTCGAAAACTCCGCTAGTTCTATTCTGTCAGGTGGGGTGGAGATTGTCATGGTTCGCCGTTTCCGAATTAGATCTTTCGTCTCCTGGGAAAGTTTACCAGTATCCTGTCTAGCCATCGTGCCCCGACTTCTACTGCACACTCCATGATAATGCGTGTAATGTTGTCACTGGCTTCCTGTGTCGTAAGATCGGCTTCCTTGGTAAGAGCTAAATATCGGTTCTGCAGCGCGATCCGGAATTATTTTACTTTACATCTTACTGTTAGCTCATTAATCGGCTTCTTTCGTACTAACTTGTTATTGCCCCTCCTGGCTAATTCGAGATCTTACCACACGGTGGTCACTACTCCTTACCCTTGCGAGCACTTCCACATCCTGCACGACGCCAGGATTACCGCATAATGAGAAGTCTATTTCATTTTTACGCTCCCCATTCGGGCTGCTCCACGTCCACTTCCGGCTCTCCCGTTACCGAAGAAGGTATTCATGATGCGTTGGATATTCCGTTCTGCGAAATCGACTAGTACGTCCCCTCTGCTATTTCTACAGCCCAGTCCATAGTTCCCACCTGCCTTGTCTCCAGCCTGACTCTTGCCTACATTAGCATTGAAGTTCCCCATAACTACGGTATACTGTGTTTTTACATTAGCCATTGCCGATTCCACATCTTCATACAAGCGCTCCACTACCTGGTCATCATGGCTGGATGTGGGGGCATAGCCCTGTACCAGCTTGAGTTCGTACCTCTTATTGAGCCTAATTACAAGACCAGCTGCCCTTTCGTTAATGCTATAGTATTCTTCTATGCTGCCAGCTATGCTTTTATTGACTAGAAATCCCCCTCCCAGTTCTCTTCTGTCCACTAGGCCACGGTAACATTGGACGTGTCCATTTTTTAACACCGTAAAGGCTTCACCTGTCCTCCTAACCTCACTAAACCCTATGACATCCCATTTAATGCCATTTATTTCCTCGAACAACACCTCTAGACTCGCTTCACTAGATAAGGTTCTCGTGTTAAAGGTTTCCAGGTACAGATTCCAATGGCGGCCTGTCCGGGTCCAGGGATTCTTAGCACCCTCTACTAAACGTAACACTAGAACGTAAGGCCTACTAAAAAAACACCAAGACACTCGCTTATGCCTCCGCTAGAGAGCGTCGGGCATCAAAGACGAGAGACTTTTACAGCAAAGCTGTATACTTCTACCTCCCAACGGTTTCATCTCCGTTGAAAAAAACACCAAAGCGCCAAGAATACACTTATACTCTGCATGCTTCGCCCCTCCCCAGGTTTCACGTTAGTGGAGATGGCTCGGCATTTTTTTTTTTTTTTCTGACCGGAGTTGTAGTCGTAGTCTCGACGTAGGAAACAGTGCCTATTTATTCGGTTCCGATGATTCGTCTAAGAGACGTTTTTTAAACGGCATTTCCGCTGCATCAGGGAACCAGTGGCGCCTGCGGTAACTCGCGGGTTAGGGGCTGGGCTGCAGCACCTGAACATATCACTTTGAGAGGGACAAAGCAAAAATAGTCGTGTAAAAGACCGCGCATTTCTCACGATCCCTCTGATCCAGCTGCTCCGCCCACTGACGCCAGGCTCCTCGCCCTCGGGCATACCGCCTGAGGGGCACACCGGAAGACCTCTGCAATGGACAATGGCGCCGTGGGCCCCCGATGCGCAACTGCCCAGGACCTCGTTTCTTCATTTTTGATCCCCTTAAGGGTTTTTTTTTCATTTCACAGCAGCCCCCCTGGGGCAATTTAAGTGAAATAAAGACGTGAAACAACAACAACAACAACAACTGCAACCGCCTCATCGGTGTGTGGTCCGGTCACGAGATAAAACGCCCTATCTGATGACGGCATACTGACGTTCGCTTCCGCTGGTCGAGTAAGTACAAAACCCAAGTGGTGTTCTCTCTTTTGGGATTTCGATTATGTACGCAACGGTTATACAGTGCCCTTGCATTTATAAATAGTACAGTTGTTTTAGGAGCGAAGCACATTTGGGGCTCGGCTGTCAGCGTCTCATGTCATCGCCGTCTCATGCAGTGACGGAACTCTCGTTTTCCAGCGCCTCGCGCTAGAACGTTTCACTTCCGTGGGCAAAAACGCGTACTAAAAGAACACACCGGGACACTCATTTTCCAACGTCGCGCAACTTCTAAGCACACTTAGCTTTATGTGGCATGTGACACGAAGACAACTTACGGCCCGTCGGTCTTTCATTTAATTGCATAAATCCGGTTGAACACAAGAGGGCGCCACCACCTCAGCAAGCGCGCGATTGCTCCTCGCACCAGCGCTTCTACGCCGCCCAAGCAGCGTGCGCCGTGTGGCAAGAGAGATACTTACAATCTTTGAATACACTATAACACTACATGCTTCGCCCATCCTTAGGTTTCACGTTAGTGGAGATTTCCCGGGATTTTTTGTTCAGATGAATGGAAGTGGAAATTGCCAACGCACACAGCACGTTTCAAGTAGGACGCAAAAAATATCCTATGCTTGAAATGGTTGCCGCTTTAACTTTTTTTTTTCTGCCCGTGCCCGTTCTTTCGTGCCCGTCTTGACGCCCTTCTTGTCTCTTCGCCCGTCCAGCCCATAAGGCGTTACTTTTGCGCGTAAAACTGTACTTCCTAGGAAGTGATTGTTTTTCGCTTTTTCACTAGTCCTTCATACATTCAACTGCCCTATTTCCCACACTGCGATTTGCCCAGTACTCTTTATTTTATTGCATTTTTTTCCTGTGATCGCTTCCCTCTCCACTTTCTCTCCCGGTTTTCTTAGCTTTTCCTTGATTTATTGTGCGCGACGCCATTCCACAACAGAAAGCCAGGCAGATTGCGAGGAAGAGAGGGTGCGAAGATGAAAACGTTCTCTTGAAGTGGGCACCGTCGAAATGGCCGGACATGGTCGAGAGAACGTCGCGTATGCGTTTAGGCTACTCCTTGACCACGGCCACTGTCATCTACGAGACGATGGGGAAATCTACGAGGCGGAATTCGAAATAACGGCTCGCCGCGTCTCTTTGTATCTTTTCCCTTTCTTGGCCACATTCGCTACAAATCCTGTCCTGCCTCTGGTAAAACACGCTGTTAGGCAAGTTTGTGCATGATGCTTAAAAAATCAGAGCACGACTGAGAACGCGATACACGAAATAACGACCGGAAAAGCACTGGTTCCGTCGTTCTTTTCTGTGTCGTTGTCTCAGTCGCGCTTTATTTTATAAATATCTTTTCTGTCTTTCTATGTGTTTTTCTTCCTTACTTCCTTTCATCTTTTCCTTTCCGTTCTTTCTTTCTTCCTTTTGTCGTCCTTTCTGTCTTTCCTTTTTTCTTCCTTCTTTCCATCTTTTTTTCTGGGTTTCTTTCTTCCTTCCTTTCTTTCTTTCTTTCTGTCTTTCTTTCTTTCTTTCATTCTTTCTTTCTTTCTTTCTTTCTTTCATTCTTTCTTTCTTTCTTTCTTTCTTTCTTTCTTTCTCTCTTTTATTCTTTCCTTCTTTCTTTCTTTATTTACACCTCTCCTGTCCACTCCATTCATTCTCTCTTTTTATAGCTATTACCATCTATACACCGATCCGCACATAGCCATTTCATACAGGTAGAAGGTATTTCATACAGGTAGAAGGTATTTGTCAGGATTTTTCAATGATTACTCAAGCGCTATCTGTACTGCTGCTTTTCTCTCCCGCGATTTTTCCCTCACGATACTCGGTATATCCATTCTTACAGACGCAGAGGAACGGGAGAACCGTCTCTGCGGCTGAGACGTCGTATTCTTTTTTTCGCTATCGTGTTCATTACTTTCTCATCTCGGCCCCAGACACACTGTGCAGACCAAAAGCGGTTCCTCCTGTTCCACGACTAATCCGTCTTCGTTTGCCTCTTTTAATCACGGAAACCTTCTGTCGCTTCGTTCTTACCTAGCTGTCAATGTGTAGTCTCGACCCCGCTTTTTCTGTGTTTCCCATTTCAGCGCAATATTAGCCTCGGTGACACGTGCGGTGGATAATGATTATATAGGATGCACGGCTCCATTTAGCTCTTTGTCTGGTCCGATGCCTTCTTCTCACTCTTTATGAGCCTGCTTTCATGAGTCTGCATTTGCGCAAGTTTCGTATTCGTTTCTTCGTCAGTGTTGCTTTCTCGACGTGTTTAGTTTTGCGGTTCTGGGAAAAAGAGTGGAACACTAATCCTTGTCTTTCCATCAGCCGGTTTTGCGCCATATTACAAATGGAATGCTTAAGCTGTGGTCTTTTTTGTTCCATTTACCTGATGTCAAGTTTGGAAGGGCAGTGGCTGATATATCCACGTGCCACCTCCGTGTCAGTATTCGTTTTTTATGCGTCCCCTAATGTTTTACGCGAATGGAATGATTTTATGCTTTATTGACCTTGCGCTGAAAACCCCTTCCCCGAAATACCCTCCGAGGAACGGTGGGAGGCCGCGTTGCGCAGCTCGGACCCGGACCTACAGGCCCGCTTGATCACCAGGACTGCCGAGGTCGCTGATCAGTTCACGATGACAGCCATCAACGCGGTCTAACCACCAGCATCGCTTTCAAGATACATCATCCCTGATATTCCTCGAAATAGAGTTTATTCTTTCTCTCTCTCAGTAGTTCGCTAAATAACCCAACTTTAATACATGCAAAAACACGCACTGTTGCTGTCTTTTGAGTATATAACGATGCCTTTAAATCTCTTTCGCAACATGCAAACAACCGATGTTTACTGAAAAGGCGAATAAACAATGAAAATATTCATTCGGAATTTTTATTAACCATATTATATTTCACGCACTACTCATTAACGACAGTGTCTGCTCTAGTTTTCTTTTTTTTTACTTATTGTAAGCCCCTCCACAATTATTAGGAACATGTTCCGCTTTCTCTTCCTCGGCCTGCTGAGAGCACGCCACCTTTTTCTTGCGGGCGAATTACGGAAGCACTGCTGTGACTGCGGGACAAGTTATATTTAGAAAGCCCACCAGCATGCACCATCAAGATTTTATTTTAAATATGCAACTTCTATTAACAAACCAGGCTGCGGCAATAAGCCGCTGAAGAACTGCGACGCCGAATTGACTGAAACGAGCCAACAGAGCGTCAGAACCCAACACCAAAGAAGGCATCGTCAGCGGTAAAAACGTCCCCATGCACGATGCCGAACTGACAAACTGAAGTAAAGGCCAAGCTCAGGAATGTGTTTCGAATGTCTTTTGTTTGTGGCCACTGTGCACGCGCAAGAGCAAACTTTAATCGCAGCGAAACGTGCAGGCTACAGCACTCAATAATACACGCATGCTTCCGCCTTGTTACGTCTAAATGGTTGGGTGTGATCGTAGTTTTTTCCTCCTCTTCTCAGTGCTCTCAATTCTGCCCCTTTTTTTCCCATCCCCAGTGCGCGATAGTCAATCAGGCCACGTTGTCTGTTCTAATTATACTACTCTTTCTGCTCCCATCCCTCTCTCACTTCTGTTCGCAGTAGGCAATTTTACTCTCCCTTACATTTAATTATGCATAAAATCGAGAATCCACATATAAACAACCTAATAAATGCTTACACGGTTGTATTTTTCTCGCTGGTCACATTGTGTCTGCAAACGATATGAATCCATCTGCACGGTGATGTGCACAGCGCAAATCCACTGGCAAACGGGCTACTGACGGCCACGACCTGGCCACCTGCGCATATGCGGACACGAGCAAAGCAGATTTGGCGCGGTCACCTCGACCCTGGGGACTAGCGAACACCTGGGCCATTTTCAGAGGCGGCCGTAATAATTATAGCCCTGTGCGCTTCTCGTGGGGTATCAACGATTGCTGCCGGAGGCGCGCGTGCTTCCACTGCTCAGCTGATAGGATTAGAGCGCGTACCGTCATCACGGTGCGCTCACAGACACCAGCTGTGCGCTCGGATTACACCAGGCGGCGAGGTAGAGCGACAATGACAGATGCTAGCCGCTTTGCCCCGAGAGTTTGTCAGCGGTATTGTACTGTTTGTTTCCAGTACACTTCAAAATGTCACTATCCCGCTGCGACTATATTGCCTGGCCGATCTATTCCTGCAGCAGACAATATCGTGCGCGAAGAAGTCTTCCTGTGCCAGTAGATTACCACTGGAGACAGTAGAAGTTGTTTGACAGGGCAAAAAATTAGGCAAGCCTAATAAGAGCATGGTATCATCTACAGCATCCGGACTGGTGATCTTGCATACTGCGTTTATAACATGCCATGCCTAAACACGGCTTCCTTTCACTTCCTTTGCGCTTTTTTACTTTCCGTTTCCCTTCTAGTCACCTTAGCGACATTCGTCAAGGTCTCAGCTTAGTCGTTGCTCTCCCGCTTACGCATACCTCACAGTAGTTTGGGGTCGCGCTTTGTGGGTAAATATTCATTTTAGCTTTATTAATCACAGCTGCCACCACAAACGCCTCTTCACAAAGCAAGGAATTAATCGTGCTAGCGAGTATAGAACAGGAATAAATAACGAAGAAACGAAACACATTCTAGAATGAATGAATGAATGAATGAATGAATGAATGAATGAATGAATGAATGAATGAATGAAAACTTTCTTCTTGTGATTTCACGCTGGTATAGGTCCCCTCTGTTCAGGAGACTTTAGGTTGCCTGTCGTGGCTTCTTAGGCGTCATCGTATTCCTAGTCGTGTGGATTGAGTCATTGTCGAAGGCTTGTTGGTCTCACTTGTGATGGGGTTCTGGGTTACAGTATCCAGGTAGCGCTTGATAAAGGCGGCGAGGGCGGTTTGGTCTTCTCTTTACGAAAGTCCTCGGATGACTTCTCCTGGTCATTTGTTGCACTTGCCGAATAATTGACTCTGGTCCAGCGCACCTTGGCATTTAGAGCGTCGTGTGAGTGGTCTTCTTTGGTAATGGGACACTCGTTCTGGGGTTGGGTGGGTAGCCGTT
This sequence comes from Haemaphysalis longicornis, assembly GCF_048455015.1. Classification (NCBI taxonomy): domain Eukaryota; kingdom Metazoa; phylum Arthropoda; class Arachnida; order Ixodida; family Ixodidae; genus Haemaphysalis; species Haemaphysalis longicornis. Next base: position 78,676,233 of record NW_027526407.1, read on the forward strand.
TGCGCCTACCGCAATACCTGTTCTTGTTTGGTTAGGTAGGTGTGTGTGGTTTAGGTTAAGGTTCCGGGTTACGTCGTAGATTGGGTTTGGTGGTGTAGCATCTCTGTGGGGTTGGATGCGGATGCAGGGAGCTCAGAATGCAGTGTCACGGGCGAGTCGGCTTGCTGTCTCGTTACTCGGTGTCCCGGTAGAACCAGGTATTCAGTAGAGTCTGATCGTCGCTTGTGTCTTTTCATAAAGCGTGTTTGCTGTGGAGGTATTCGATTCTATAGGATGCGTGGGCATGCCTGTTGGGAGTCAGCGTATACATTCAAGCTTTCGGAGGAGTGTGAGTATTTTTGAATGGCTTGGTTGATAGCGTATATTTCTGCTTCGGTGCTCTGTGTGCATGGACAGGAGCCCCTTGCTTCAGTGCCTTCAATTCCGATTGGTCGTTGTGGTTGATGGCGTCTGTGAAGATGTGCCGTTAATTTTGTTGTGCGTGCTAGTTTCTTCTTTAGGAATGCTACTCTGATTTTTATTCTAGACGTTTACGTTTCATATGTGCATTCCATCGTGTGTTTCTTCTCTTTTTCACTTTTTCCTATTCGATGTTCGCTAGTACGATTAATGTCTCAGCAACAAACTTGCCCATCATCCCGCGTTAGCATCTTTACTGTTGTTGCGGCTTTAGCGCATCTTGTTCCTTCTGGTAGAGCCGCTAGCCGCCAAAGCACAGAGAGAGCGTCGGATTCTGTTTTTACTGCGATGGTGGCAACGAAAGCGACGCTGTGACTCCGTAAACATTGACGTATATTGCCGCTGCTTTTGTGTCTTGCAGTTATTGCCTTGGCCGGAAAGACTTTTGCGTGCTTATAACCAGAAAAAGAGGCACATTAAGAGGAGGCTCACTGCGTCGCAGGTTGCGGACACTTTCCCTAACGTAGCAAGTTCCTCGAGGAAAATCTATTTGTTTCCCTATTTTGTTCCCCACACCATTGAGAAAATTACTCTTAGAAGTGAGAAACCTCTTAGAAAAGGAAATGACACTGATACCATAAGTGTGCGACGGCAAAGAACAGGAGCCAAGGGCTTTCCGAATGGGGGCTGAGACGCCGGCTGTGTCTCCCAAGTAAGCTTCGCTCCTTCGTTGAGCCAGGTTCAAATGGTTAACAGCTCTCGAAAGAAGATTCAATGTTCAAGTGAAGAATCGTTGTGAATTTATTCTAAACTGCTTCCAGCGGTACTGTCTGCGTATACGTCACACTGTTGCCATAGTGTTCATGGGCGCTTACGTGCGAGTGGGAAGGTGTTAGAATATGCACGAATACATTTCTTTATCATCCATATTCGGAATTATGAAGGGGTTTCAAGAAAGATCAACAAGAAAGCAGGCGATACAGTCGCTCCTATGTTACATTTTTACTTTCGTGCAAACAACACACTCCTTTACACCACATTTTGCCTTTTCCATTCAGCTCACCACCCAGCCCGCAGAAGGGGCTAACATGCTGTGTATCATGTTGGGCTGACCTCTTCGGCCGCATCAGAAACCTCTGTGGTGTCTGCAACAGTTAACACCATATTATCGGTCTCCCGAATTTCTGAAAGTAAACTTAACGCAGAATTCGCAAACTGTTTATACTTTGAACTCGATTCCTTCCGTGAATGAACACGATCTGCTTAAATAAAGTATACCAGGAAAACGCTCGCGAAAGTACAGTGGATATTTCATTACAACACAAAACCAGTGATTCCTCTGTTCGCCACTTGATAATTAAAAGTTTGTGGTACCTCTCTAGACCAACGTTATGGCTGTTCATTATAAGAGGTTTCTGCACCGTATTCCGGGGAAGTCTATAACCTTTTAACTCTAAATGCTTGAATCAATAAGGATGCATCCAATTTCTCCATTCATTGGAAAATACGTTGCTCAAACCATCATTTGCCAAAGAGTTCGCGCAATTTTTGCATTTAATGGTTGCCCATTTTATATAACTGTTTGCACACAAACGCAAGAAATACATTTATTAACAAGGAACGCCGGCCACATAGAAAAACACTGCGGTCGAAAATCATTTGTCATCAGTAATTGTTGGAACTACCTAAACAAGGAGCTAAAGCACATGGGCCAAGTAGACAAGCAACGGTCGAAGTTTTCGATCACACGTAAATAAGTCTCTTAAACAATGGGTTCCCTATCAAGCTGCACTGGACTAGTCAATGACCTCTCTTTCGGATAGCCCAACGATAAAATTCGTACCGGAGAATTCTGCGTAATTAAATCAGACATGCGCCCATTGTAACAAGACGGAAAGACCGGGTCGGGCTTATTGTTCCAGCTAATGAGCGAATTATGCCTTTACACGACATTTCCACTTGGTCTCCGCCGTATAAATCTCTATGTTTACAGAGGGAGCCTTGCGAATCCACCCCTAAGTCAGTGCGCCTAGTTCTTTCTGCAGGGACTTTGCTTGAGTACAGCTTCTGCATGGCGACCAAAATGAAAGTATCGAACCTTGTGTGTCAACCTCCGGTGCTTGTTGCAGACGATAATCCTGCACTTAGAGCAACACACCTGTCTCGCATTGGTTGCACTTTTGCAAGGAGTATGCTTTTCAGTCGTGTCTTGTAGCACTTAACCAACATCGCAAGCATCTATTTTAAGAGGGAACGGTATAAATTGATTTCGATTTTGAATGGAAGAGTCAGTAAATCCTAAACCATCGTTAAAAAAAATACCTCCCCATTCCGGCTTGGCAAAAGTGGATTCCCTGTAAAGCTGCTCCATAAGCAGTACAACCGCTGATGGAAGGATATGCAATGCTTTATGCTTACCCTGGGTCTTGTCCGTCTCGCTATCTCCAGTTTATCAGAGTGCCGCACATCCCAGTTTCATAAAAAAATGACTCGATTACAAACATAGGAAAGGAGTTTCGTCGAAAAGATAAGTGTGGTGCATGCAAATCTTAACGCGTTTCAAACTTTTTTCTGTGTAAACAAAAGCATTTAAAAAGTAATTTATACCATGGTATATCCCTTTTCGTAATCTCCGACCGAAACAGCCTTATTTGATTCCCCGATGTAACACAAGGTACGGACGCAGAACTAGAATATACTATGTTCATGCTGCTTTCAACCAACTTCTGGGAGTAATTTCTTGTATGACTGCAAGCATTTCTCCGCTAAGAAAACACAGGCAACGTTAAACAAGGGACGATTGGCGTGCTCCGAAGTTAATCTAGAGCGCTTCAATTGTCTTGTATTTAACGTCTGCTCTATGTCGGCTTTGTGATAGCAGTGTTTGCCTCCAAAAAAACTAGTCCTTTCGCAATCTTTTGTTTCTTGTACGAATACTGAGTACAAAAATTGAAAACGATTTTAAGGAGCAAATATTAGTATATAATGCCGGCACTCTCCACTGTGTGCATTTGACGTGTGTTTCTTATGGGCACTTTACTTGTCGGAAATATTTGATTTTGTATTTCGCTAATTTTTTCCCCTTGCTTCTGCTGACCTCTAGTCTCTACCACTCAACTCCTACGTGGATTTGCAGGTCGGCTTTTTTGTTGTGTTTCAGGGATCAAGTAAATCATATTATGACGTTTATTTTATCATATTGCTAAAATCACACTGGTATTATTGGCATTAATATAATTGTTATATAAGATATGAGCAAACCTAATACATCTTTATAGTCTACAGGAACACAGTAAGTGATACAAAGCTGTTCCGAAAGAAACTGGAGGGAGCCACTTTGCCTGCATCTTAACAGTACAATAAACAGACAAAACACGGCGGGAATAACTTTGGCAGGCCATGCTATTTGACAGCCAAAATTGGTGTTCCTGGGGGAATATAATTTCCCTAAATGGCGTTTTTGTGCTTCAAAATTGATTTCTAAACTGTGCAGGATAACAAAGTCCCGAACTAGCTTAAAAACTAACTTTTTTTTTGTTATTTATGATTCCAAAAGAAGAAAAGCGTACCAATTCTTCAGTTCCTAACGAAGTACTCACACCAAACTCTTGTTTCTTCTTTATATTGCTTTGATGAATACTTATTCAATTGCGAAACTCACTTCAAACACAAGATAGCGCTATAAATAAGGAAACCTAGCGTACTGAAGATCACCTGTTTTGCTTTAGGGTATTTGAGCACGAGTGGCATGGGTGGCAAAATGCATGCAAGGATTGTCACCATGTCGCCTTTAATATCGCGCGTTATGTTCACAGCCCCGCTGCCGTCTTCACGGCGTCAGTTTCTCTCTCAGCACTCCAATCATCATGCCGCGTAGGCGGGGCCAAACTTATAGCACTAGTAAAATGACTATGGCACATGGCTATGACGGAAGTTTCTACGCATTCAAAGTAGCCAAGGTCTTTATAGCTTGGCTGCCATAAGATGTTTGGGCATGGTATTGCGGTGAATATCATATGACCACTTTCGCTGATATTGCCGATGGAGCCTTCAGCGTACTTCTCGCTTAATCATCCCATCTTTTCTCAATTGGGCTACTTTGTTTTAACCTATAGTTCAATTCTGGCCTGCCGCTGCCTGAAAGGAGTCCATAACCACTGGCAACGCCTCGTCACCGCTCGCCTAGCATCATCGAATAAGTGTCAGACGTTATGTTTTTATCATACGATTCAGGGTCATACGGTTAAGCGTCATATGCGTAGCCGCGTTGGTTAAGCGTAATACATACCAAGTCTCAGAGACACTCGGCTACATCAACTTGTTCTAATTGATACGTTGGAGCGTTACATTGATGTGGCGCTCCATTCAGTCGTCACCGATGGCAAAGGTACTCTGGAGCAATTTTTCAACTTGTTTCAATATCTAAAATGCTTTCAGACCGTAGTAAACAAGCGTATCCAAAATATACATCAGGTGTTCGCATAATAATGAAGTACCCAAGTGAAATATCACTCCTGTATTCCTATCACAGAGGTTGGAAACCTATTGAAAGGCTTTCTCTCTTTCAGGGTCTAAGCATCGGTTGTGCGTTTCAATGACGTCATGCAAATGTTACCGGGGTTATTAGCACTCTCCAGTTGCAGCAGCAAGCGCATTTCAGGGCCACTTACAGCAAACCGCAACAAATACGAAGCAGCAACTGGAAGACATATGTCCTGCGGCGAAGAAATCACGCAGCGCCGCTCTGTGCTTGCGATAACTACAGCTTTCGCAGTGCTTCCAGGCACGAAAGAAAGCATGGAAGCTTTTATGGGAAGTGCTACGGGGTCCTTTTATATTAGATGCGAAGCACCTCATGGTCTGGGCTATGTCCCTCCCTTGTTGTCGTTGTTGTTGCGCTGTCCACACCCCCACTGCGCGTGCTCGGCTTGCTGAACACCCGGTCGCTTCTATGGCTCCTGGAGCGACAGTGTTGACGGGGTCTTCCTGGCCGGCACGAGACGAGCACGCTTCCACTTTAAAGGCACCTGGAGTGGCAGTGTTGCCGGTGTCTTCCTGGGCCGGCACGAGACGAGCACGCTTCACGCGCCTTTGACGTTTCATCGCCGTCGGCAGCGGCGTGCGTCGGCGAGTCTCTGCGGGCCGTGATTACAAGCAGCCCACAACCATCCGGGGAACGTTCATCGACCTCATCTTCAGAAACTTAAGGGTTCATCCACTACAACAGCCCTTGACTTTACATTTCACCGACGATAAGGCAGTCATAATCAAAGCGGAACGCAAACCACAGCTCCACGTAACCTACGTTGAACATGATGATGATAATGCTTAAATAAAGACAAACTCATACCACGTGCCACGTCTCTCTCTTTCTCTCTCTCTCTCTTTTTATTGCCTTTCCACGCTAACACCCCCCCCCCCCCCCCTCCAATAAAATTAAACCACCTTCCCGTAGGGAAACCCTGAGGAGTATGCGAAACAGCCATGGGGTCAACGCAATTTCCCATTTCTTAGTTCCGGTAAGTGAAAAGTGTGGTAGTTACCATGAAAACCAAACGGTAAATATAACGGTAGCTACGCACCGCAACCTCACGGAAACGACGAACTGAAAACTAATCGGCACTTGAATTGACCCCATGCCTGCTTCGCATACTACTCAGGGCTCCCCTACGGGAAGATGGTGTAATTTTTTCTTCTTATGGGCTTTGAATGCAAAAGCGTCATTTCAACAGTAATCAGTTGAATCGGCCGTGAGCCTGTGGAGGCCAATGTTATGCATGGAAGGCCAAACCCGATTCGAAATCCAGCACATGCAGACCTCCCGTTGGGCCCATCAGGAATCTTTGCACGCTGTTCAAGTCCAAGCAGCGACAATACTTCCTCTCAGGTTGAGGCTTCTGCCCGCCCATGTTACTCAGCATTCGACGCACACTTGCGGAGGAAGTACGAATGCTTTCTTCCGCACCAAGCCGGCACCAGACGCTTAGCCCATTTAGCAGGTCTCAGAGGCGTCGTGTCTGAGCCAATCGCCCTGATCAGGTGCCCAGGAAAGTGCGCAATGCTGGCATCTCCTTTTAGCGCTCTCAAGGAAAGAGACCGACATCCATTTCAACTCAGTAGATCACCAACGGATGTACCCGTTGACGTAATACGGTCCTTAAACTTGCTGTAGGGTAGACCACAGTGGCACATTTCTGTAACCCTTTTGCCTGCCTTTTTTCGGCTCTACACTGTTTGCGTTCTTTTAGTCATGTAATAACCCTTTATCGTCGTGCGTGAGTTGATTGGGAGCTAGACAGGGCACCCACAGTAGTCGTAAACGTGTTAGTTCTCAATTGTGAGGCAATCATTGCGTCAAAAAATAAAAGAAATAGTAAAATTCCTTTCCGGCTAAGAGCACTCGAAGAATGTCTTTTCCATGCATGATGTCGTAACTGCTCCCAACTAAGGTCTATCCGGCACATTTGGCGCCAATGTGGCTCTACGAAAACACGCACACATTACTACTACTTTTGTTTGGAGTCGTTTCTGCCGCAGTACTATTGTCGAAGGAGCACTTTGCACAGTGTGTCCGAAGAGAATGTGGGAAGAACTGGTTAACTCTACCCGGCAGCAATGATTTAAAGACACAAACCAAAAATACCGCGGGGCACTTAACTGTGTCTACATGCTTTGAAGGCGAATTTCTGGCGACGCTTGTCGAAGGCTTCATTAATGGTACATCATGTTTCTGTCTCTTTCTTCGCTATCGTTTCTTCATTTTTCGGCGCGAGCATTACTTTGACAGGGTTTGTTTACTGTTGCTTTACTGCGTCTTTTCCATTTTGTTTATTCGTCTTTTGGGCCTAATTACTTCGATAGGGCCACTGCTGACACTTCACGCCCCAGCTCCCCATAAGAAGAGCTTGCGGCGCCCACATGAACATGTTCTACTCACCTGCCGTCACCTCTAGCTGTCTCGCGATATGACGTCAGCAACGCATACACTAGGAAGACTCTTTTTCCACCGCTGGGACCGGGCTGACATAGCGCGGGGGTAAAGCAATACGCTTCTACTTTCGAAACCCGAGCTCGATTCCCATATGAACTCCGTATTTACTCTGCACCAGCGGGCATTTTTTGTCCAGATACAAAAAGAGCGCTCTTTTTTTCGCACAATCATTTATCAACTTAAAACATTTCTTTCCGTCATGCTTCCGTTGGCTTGGCCTGCTGACGCGTACAGGCCAAGCCAACGGCCTGCAGATACATTGGCCTGCCGACGCGTATATGGATAACAAGCCACTTTCCGCGCGCCCGTAGTGGACTACTCTTTGAAGGCGTGTCCGTCACCCGCAGATACCATCGTTCACGCTCACCAAAGGAGTACATTACCTTCCGCTCACAGAAGCCCAAACTACGCCCCATACCCAATCACCCCTCCTCTTCGTGGGAAAGGAGGCTGGCCGAATCTATCGCTGAAGTGCAAAGGGCACTAATCGAACGCACAGAGATGGCCCGGTCGACTATCCCGGGAGCTCTGGACTAGGGGATCGGGGTGGAAAAAAAGTTACTTTCTTCTTCTTCTTCACCTGCTTCATATCGCTGTTATAATTCAATGAAAGTTTCATATCTTTGTGCTACAGCAACTACATTCAGAAACTCGTTTTTCGTAACCTCAGCAAAACTTCGGAATATTCTTCCTGCTAATGTTGTGCAGATGATGGAACTGGAACTGTTCAAGCGAACATCGCATGCTATGGCTTCATTTTATTTTATACCAAACTGTACTGTTAATTTTACTTTAGAGGCCAATTCTATGTACGAGTTTTATGCCATGTGGGTCGACATGAATCCCTTGCCTTGTATTATCTTTTTTAATCATTCACTGCACCCCTGTTTATTCGGTACGTGCCATACCCAGCCCTCACGCAATGCTTCTTCCCCTTACGGCCTTTTATGCGACCGAAATTTACCGCCTCTTCCTATAGAAAGTCGAGAGAAGCGCGAAAGCTAAAAGTGCGTCGAACCTTCGCCTAAAAAGCGTCCTGTCGATCTTCAAAGAACCAAATCGCAAACGAAGAACGAACGCGTGCGACGAGTCTTCGCGCAGTAGGTAAGCGTCCCTACGAACGATCTAAATACATACTGATGCGTGGTTTGTGAGATAAAGGTATAGTATTTTACTCCTTCTGCATGAGCCATGCGTGTATTGTATTATCTAGAAGCGTTTCTTTCTCATGTTTTTCAAGTAACCGTTTTGGTACAAAGAAAACGCTGTTTCACGCACGCGCAGCGTATCCAGAGATCTAATCAGAGCTTTTCGGTCGACCAACCGCTCTATGGGTACATGCATTATTTTTTGACAGAACTCCACCGGTTCCACTAAAAAAAAGCTTTCAATTTAAAATAAATAAAGATGCACGCTGATCTCGATGTTTCTATTCCGTGCGCGATACAGCTAAGCGGCCAATATTTGGGGGGTCGTTCCGTGATATGCGATGAAGCTGATTGTTTCCCTAGGCTCTCGCGCCACTGTCTGATAAACCAAGCAGATGTGACAGTCCCATGAGTTCCATTTTAGCGTCGGTACACCTGGGGCCCAACCTGCGTTTCGCTTTTTGTAATTTGCTCGCAACTTGGGTGCATGTAGCTAAATTGCTGCACCTGCTCCTGTACCTGCTTCATTACACGCAGTCGTGTAATAGGAGAAGCCAGCTTAGGAAAGCTGGCTTCGCTTTAAGCGAAGCATTCTGTACCACACTGATCGCGTTCGACGTCGCCCCAAAACGCACTACAGGAAAGCCAACTTTCACAATGTTTTGAAAACGATGATGATGATAACTGAAGGCATATCGAGCGCCTCAAGAAAGAAACGCTTCCGGTGGTCGGAATTGAACTCGGCTTGCACGCGGTGTCAAGCCGACGTCTATCCGCATGCGCCATTCCGACAAGGTCGAAGCAGTTTGGATTTGTTTGCTTTGAATTGGACTCAGGCTGCATGGGGGAAAATCTTCGCGTTTTAACCATCTTTTCCGTAAGAAAGGGGTTTCATTTTATAAAATGATGCAAGTTGAATGGAGGAAATCTCAGCAAAAATGCGTCTGGGTTTTTTTTTACTAGAATATCCCAATCGCATATACGCACAATTACTCACTGTACTCCAAAAAGCAAGTTCTATTGAAATAATCTATACGAGTAAGCAGTGTGTTTATCTGAGGGTGCCAGTGTGTTCAAAGTACGTGAACTCACGCAGCTCACATTGCAAGCTCACTATCAGTGCGAACTTTGGTGGCAGTAAACGCTCATATGCCTACAAATCCGCCTTCGAAAACTATCGATTACGCCCTAGTCTATTTTGAGCAAAATCGTCACCTCACTAGGCGCGCTTAAGGCAAAGCCAAGCAGCTAGTGGGGGCCAACGGCCGAGCGTTAACCTGTTGCCACTGACAGGCACATTTTAAATCTCCGGTATTTTTATTTTGATTACACCTTAACAATCCTCGACGCATTTCGGTGTCTTTACTGTGGGAGACATTTTCTGCGTCGTTTTTGTGAAGCCGTTTTCAGCTTCTAGAAGAGTGGGTAAATATACTGTTGCAGAAACACTTCTGAAATTATTCCGAGTATGCAGTCGAAGAATACGTAGGCAAGACTGATCCCAACTACTGGCAGGGTTGGCATGGTTCACATCATGTATCACCATGGATCAGCGCAAACCACATACTGACGACACAACAAAAACACACGCACGACGGGATCAATGTTCTGTTACAGATAAAATAGGCATAGAAATGGTGGTTACAGTAGTAGGCTCAAAAGAAACTGTTTTAGTTAAATTTCAAACGCGAAGGCAAGCTCCGTCTCGTGGGGGTGGCCGCGCTGACGCCGCCGATGTTATGACGTGAAGGACCGCTTTACTGCCGTGGTGCCCGTGCTAAGATGGCTGGAATTGCAGCCGCACTACCCGGGACGGGCAAATTCTGTGGCACTGTTTTCTATTGGTCTATGCCTCTCATTCACTCGATCCAAGGGTGACTCTACATAACTTGAGGGTGGAAAAACTAAAACTGGTTTCTCGGCTAGTTTGTTCACTATACACACAAGGACAGTTAGCGTGAAATGTCCGTTTAATGTAATAGTTCCAAGACCAAGGAGTCGGTGGAGGGGGGGGGGGGCAAGAAGTTAGAAAATTTTGGGGCGAAAATTGCACTCTCCAAACTCGCGATTTACATGGCTGAAAATCTTTGGGAGAGCCATATGCCCAGCAACAGACATAAAATAGGCTGCTGATGGTGATGCGAAAAATATGATGATTACCGTGATCACGCAGACGACGACGATGATGAGTGTAATAATGATGGCGATGTTATTGTTGTTGTTGTTGGTGAAGATGCTGAACCAATAGTACACACGAAAAAACACGGACGGTACTGTGATTATCCCATATTCTAATCGTAGACGCGCCTCTCCCGTGTACTTTAGTCGTACATATCCTAGTCATGCATACCTTGTCGGATGTGCTTGTCATACCGGCTCATTTTACCAACGATACAAACAATCAATAACGGCAACTACCTTCACTCGATCGTGCAAATATGTGCATCCCACTGCCCTCGCGACTCCTGGAGGGATCTTAAATTTTTTTTTGTATTGTTTGCTGCTGTTTCTTGGTCGGAGCTAGTAACAACGCAACACTCCTCATCAAGCAACAGACGATCGGGACCATGCAAGAGAGTAGTAACATCAGGCACTTAGAGACCCACCACCCACCTTGTTTAAATCCACGTCCAAGAAGAAAATCCGTAGTTGCGTTTCGACCAACTCTCCTTCATTGGTGCTGGCTCTTGCCTCGATTCAGCAACAAAGAACATTTTTTAGCATCCCTAATGATTGCCTTGGTTCCATGCCTATAATAAAAGACGGCCTGGTCAGCGTAGCACAGTCTGGGCTGTGGAACATCGTTAATTAAATAAGAAAACCTCAAAGGCCCTCCTAGTAGCGAGAGCGGTTGCTTGTCTTGTGCACTTCGTAAAGAACCCTGCAAGCTGCGCCGTTATATTATAGTAAGAACAAGATCAATATTTACCAGACATAACAAGCTAGTGTAAAAAGACACTCAACAGGCTTCCCTCAATCCTGGGAGATGTTAGCATGAGCGGTGAGGAGTTTGATTAATACTTGCTCGCCAGCTGTGGTAATGCAGCCATCAGTGGGAACCGCTTATTTTTGCAGTCGTTTCAAACGGACCTCCCAAGCTTCCCTTGTTTGTATTGGAAAATGGAGAATAGGACTTATATATTGGGGAGCCTCTTCACGTGGCGCTTATTTCAGTGTTCGTGAACAGCTACCTTGAAGCAACTCCATCAGTTTTATTTCTAATGTGAATCACTGCCTCGTTATTGATCCATGCTTCAAAGGCCTAGCTCTATTTCTGGCCTGCCATCGTGAATGCTCTCAAATACGTCATAGCAGCTACTGTTATCGTGAGGAATGCATAAAACGGGCGCTCGCGCGTCGTACGCACACCTACACGTGCATATGTATTGAACGGTCCCTATCGCAATGGAATGAGGGATACGCAGTCTAGGAGAACTGCCGTGGCGCCTGCAACGTCGGAGTCTGCGGGAAACTGGCATGGCTGGCTGATGCGTTTTGACGAAAACGAGGCCACGTTCGACAAGAAACAATCGCATTAGTCCTAGTCCAAGGATCAGGCAGGCCTTCCATATGTGTAGAAATTCAGAAAGAAACAAGTTTTATTCGGACAGGAGGACTCTAGATGGAGTGGGAGAGGTTAATATGTGCCACACTGTTGGACCGAAGGGCTTATCTTATTCAATGCATTTCTTTTTAGTGGGGTTACAGTATTGATGGACTGGGTGTTCCGCACGTATGAATTATGTTTCGGCTTATGACGTTTGATTTGTACTCTATGTTACAGGTATTCGGTTTTCAAAGAATTGTAAACTGGACTAAATTTGAGCTTTGCAGGAGACTGCAACTTCAGAAGTCCTCCCATCGCTCACTATTTATATATGCAGACTTAGCACTCACTCATCATTCGGCATCACTTGCGGAAGTCAGAAGCCAGGCTTAATAACTGCCAAATATGGGGAAGATAGACTCGCCCATTCTGTAATCCCTTAGGCCTCACAGAAAAGGTTTGGAATGTCTAGAACACAGATAGCTCCTAACTCTGGGATAAATCGATGCCAGTTTTGAAGCAGCCCACCGTAAATGGTTGGGCCACGTGCACTGTGAAATCATTCGGAAAGTACTGGCGCGATGTTTGCGAGGGCGGGAAACCGGTGCGCGAAGCCACAATTAAACTAATGCTCTTTTTATCGTGGGTGGCCATCATAGGAGCGATGTCGAGTACACGACCCTCTTTGAAGGATAAGTGGGGGGCACGGCCGAGTGTGCCTCCTCGGTCGCTGTCTGAAACTTTTATTGACCGAAGACGGCCATGTTTCTTGTTTCAGCAACCAAAAATTGTAGAGCTCGTGCATCGATGTAGCCTGCTCGAAGTTTTTGGCGAGTTGGTTTAACTCTTTCCAGCACGGTGGTCACCCCAGGTAACCACCTTTTCTCGATTTTTTTCTCGTGTAGCAAGCGACTCCCGCGTATCGACTTTCAAACAGCGCGCATTTTTAGCTTTCACCACTCCAACAGAGATGGCGCTACCTCCTTGCTGTTCCGAAGTCACGTGTTTTTTTTTTCCTCCCGGCTGCCATCGTCCCGAAGGCGCGATACACGATGGACCCGAGAGATTTTTACAGAAAGAAAGGTAAGGCTGAAGTTATTATGTTGACAGCTTTGGATGACATATTGCATGAGTAACTAATACTAAGCAAGCTTGAAGTTAAGTGCTGCGGTCGATTAGAACAAAGCGCGGTGTCATTGAAGTTGGTGGTCACCTAGAGTGACCACCGTGCATGAAGGGTCTGTGAGGGGCGGTAATATATTTTTTTTCTTGGTGTTTCAGCGGCGGAGTTCGTCGATATACCATCGGACTCTGACAGCTTCGCGGGGGGTGACAGCTCAAGTGACAGCGATTCTGACTATGAAGTTAATGATGCAGCAGTTGGAGCGGGCAAACAAAAACCTGGCGCGAGAATACCCATTCCCGCCGAGTGTGAGTCGTCTGATATAGACAGCGATGAAGACGATGTTCCGCGCATGACTGCCAAGGTGCCCGTGTGGAGTCCTTCCTACAAAATGTTCCCACCGCTGGACTTCTTATCGTGTAGTGGAGTGCCACATTGCATTCAGGACATTGAGAAACGAAGTCCTTTGGACATCTTCAGCCTGTTCTGGACACCGGACTGGATGGAGCAGCTGGTATTCCAGACAAATCTCTACGCTCAGCAGCAGGGCAAGCCGTATACACCAACTACGCTAAAAGAAATGGATGCCTTTCTGGGGCTGAATCTTCTGATGGGAATCAAAAGAAGTCCAAGTTACCGGGATTACTGGTCCAGTGCAGCTGACTTACATGATTCATTCATTTCGAAAGTTATGAGTGTGAACAGGTTCGGCTGGCTGTTATCTAACCTGCATCTCAATGATAATATCCTGCAGCCAGCGAGGAATCACCCCAACTTTGACAAGTTGTACAAAGTCCGCCCTCTCCTCTCTGAACTATCAACTAGGTTTGCCCAAAATTACTTGCCGACTGAGGTTCTCGCCATTGATGAATCCATGATAAAGTTTAAAGGGAGGAGTTCATTGAAACAATACATGCCGAAAAAGCCTGTGAAGCGTGGCTACAAGGTCTGGATGCTCTGTGCCAGCAATGGCTACAACCTGAAGTTCGACATCTACACAGGCAAATCTGAAGGTGGCGTTCAGAGGGAGCTAGGCGCACAAGTTGTGAAGAAACTCTGCCAGGACCTTCGAGGAAAGCAGCATCGTCTTTTTTTTGACAATTACTTTACAAGCTACAACCTCCTCAGGGACCTACTTCATGATGGCATATACGCATGTGGGACAGTGAATTCAAACAGAAAGAACTTGCCTAGCTTGCAGGCTGACAAGTCAATGGAAAGAGGCGACACAGACTGGAGTGTGAGCGACGACAGTCTGTGCTGTCTAAAATGGAAAGACAAGAGGATTGTTTATTTGCTCACAAATTTTCATGATCCTTGCATTGAAGTGGAAGTCAACAGAAAAAACAAAGATGGAACAGTGAGCAAGGTCTCTTGCCCAGCGGCTTTGCAGGACTACAACCAGCACATGAATTTTGTGGACAAATTTGATCAGCGTAAGGGCCAATATGAAATAGACAGAAAGTCGTGGAAGTGGTGGCACAGGATTTTTTTCCACCTGCTAGACTGCTCTGTGGTGAACGCCTTTCTAGTATATCGTGAACTCGAAGGAGTAGAACAGTTCACTTTGAAAGATTTCCGCAGATGTATCGTGACATCCCTCACTGCAGATGCCCAGGTTAGCAGGAAGCGAAAGTCGTCAAACACCGTATTGGTACAGATAAAAAATTCTAAGCCATATGTAGCCCCGGCAGTACGTGTACTTCACAGCGAGCACCAACCAAAAAGGTGCACAATGAGGAGGTGCGGTCTCTGCAGCACGAAGGCTAAACCCTCAAGAACGTCGTGGATGTGCGAGACCTGCAACGTTCCATTGTGCTTGCGAGAAAACAAGGACTGTTTTGCGGCTTACCACCGAAAGTGACTGGTAGCCCCTTAATGCATGGTGGTCACCTCAGGTAACCACCTCATAACGTGTGAACCAAAAGTGCCAATTTTTTTTTTCTGGTCAGAAAACCATTTCTTCATTATGAGTTCCCCATTTTTACAATAAAACTTGGTTTTCCTCTCAAAATAGAGTTCTGTGCATGAAAGCGTTAAAATGCCATGAACATTTTCGGGCCGCACGGTCTGGTCTTCTTGAAGCCTCAGTTGCTAGAACAGACCTGTAGAGGTCACTTTGATGCCACCAATCGGTACGGGGCGCATAGTTCCTTGATACGTTTTCCTAAAAAATGCATAAGTAGTTGCCCTGACCTCTCAGACGCATAGTTGTTTGTAGAATCCTAAACCATCCAGAAACGCACAGGCGCTTCGAGGGCCGTTCTGCGGTCAGTTGCCAGACACTTTTGCATGCGCAATAAAACACGAATAATCATTAATAGGGATTAATAAGACTATATTGGGATCGCAAGCTCTATAGTGGCCTTGCGTAGCCTTCGCTGGTCAGCAAAGTGAGGTTTGGACCAAATCTTCGTGCTGTGTGGTTTTTCAGGGTCTGAGAAATCATTAATGCTATCTGTGTTACTTCGACAAATGCGAGCCTGAAGGCGAAGTATACATGCAATACGAAGTGTATATACAACGCGCTTGCAAGCTACTACCTGTGGTGGTACGTTTGATTAATGTCAGTAGTCTCCATAGCAGTAGTAGCCTTGACCAAATTTAAAGGACAACTCAAGTGTCTAAACGAAGATAAACCTGTTCAATTAAATTTTTTTGGTCGATACGTGCATATAAAAACAAATAACAACACCATTACAAATGGCGGCGAACTGGCGGGTGGTATAATCAGAGCAGCACCAAAAGGCCAAAAAACGGTAATTCCTCGGCTCTCACTTGCAGCGCCAAACACTAGTGGCTTCCCACTAGTGGCGAGAACTCTGGGCAAATGGTGAAGCTGGCGGCCCCACCTAGCTTATTCTATGTTCGGCTAAGTTTATGCGTGGCTATAGTCGGATATCGGGCTGCTCAGCCAAAGGATGCGGGTTTGACCCCGCTGTGGTGGATGCTTGTCTGATGGAGGCGAAAATCAAATGCACAGGCCATCTCTTTGAAGCAAAGGCCTCCCTCCCGCTGAGTCCCGCTATCTCTGTCCTTGCTCCATTCGAACTTCTTTTATGCCCGTTCCCCGAGTAGAGGTACGCCCGGCTGCGTGGCTAGCTCTCGACGCTGCTGGAAGATGAGCCCGACTAGTGTTAAGCACTGCCGCGAGACTAGGCCGGAAGGCTAGCGCGTGCCCTCCGCTCTTTGCTGACGTGCACTGGTTTCGCGCTGTCCCTCCTCGCCAGGGGGCACCCCTTGCGTCTTTTTCTTGGTATGTTTTTTTTTTTGCGGACGTCCCCGGAGCAAGCGCAACATTAAAGAGCTCCGCTGTTGAACCAAAGCACTAAGACTGGTAAGGTCATGACCGGGGGCGAACCACTGCGTTCAGCTGGTTTGAATCGCAGAGATCCGTACAACTCCCCTCGGTCAAAGTATATCGCGATGGAGACGATTCGAATATGAATGTCACTCACTATATTGTCACACAGTCAAGTGCGACGCAGGGTTCGTGTGCGTGGGACTTTTTGTGCGCGCGCGAATGGGCGCAGGAGACCGAGACAGCGAGCGAACGAACGAGTGAGCGAGCGAGCGAGAGAGAGAGAGAGAGAGAGAGAGAGAGAGAGAGAGATGAAGACGGGGTTAAGCACACTTGTTGGCACCTCACACAGCTTCCTTGAGTGTGCATTACTAAGCTGAGTTAACACGTCCAAATCGCTTGAGCCACCAAAAGCTTCGACGTGTTCATCAGTACAGCCTCTACTAGAGTTCCGCCCCCACCCGAAGTCTCCGATCTCTCTCTCTCTCTCTCTCTCTCTCTCTCTCTCTCTCTCTCTCTCTCTCACACACACACACACACACACACACACACACACGCACGCACGCACGCACGCACGCACACACACACACACACACGCACGCACGCACGCACGCACGCACGCACGCACGCACGCACGCACGCACACACACACACACACACACACGCACGCACACACACACACACACGCACGCACACACACACGCACGCACGCACGCACGCACACACACACGCACACACGCACGCACGCACGCACGCACGCACACACGAATACCAGCAAACAACAAGAAACTCCAACGCTCCATCGCAGCGCTTTGCACACGCCCCACATCGCCTTTCAATTTAGCGCGCTTCCGCCGACGGGAAGGAGGTGCCTCTTTTAAATTCACTAAATCGCCCAGGCCTTTTCCTGCTGGCAGCGCGCGGTGGAACAAGATACAGCTGATTTGTTGAAATGCTCGGAAGGGTTGGCCGAATCAGATTACCAGGGGTACCTATGTTTCAAATTCAACGTGTTTCTTCGTTATCCTGTCACTTTCTACCCCGAAGAGCCCTGTTAGCGCCTCAGCTATCGTATGGCGCCACGGTGCCTCTAGCGAATTTGGCGACTTTAGTGACTGGACAAGTTTGCGAGCGAGTCAAAATGTGAAGTTTTCTTGGTGCCAAAAGAAGCAGCTCTGTTTTGTCACCATTAATTCATGCGTGTTGGTAAGCTGTTTGTTGGTAATACCGGTGTTGAAAAAGGCTGGAACAACTAAACATTGTAACAAAGACCAATGGTTCCAGCACATGCAAAACCAACTGCAAGGGTACGGCTTACAAGCAAGGGCACGTGGACATCGAGAACCAGTTGAAACCAGAAATCGGCTACGTACAGCCCTTCAAAATATGCAGAAGTATTCAACGCCACACAAATCACTCACGCAACGGAAATCCGCTAAACTAAGGCAGAACCAGGCATACACGCTACTCACTGTACACCTCACACAGCGATTTTAGCGATTACCGGGGACATCAAAGTGTCGTAACTGCGGGGACTAGACCAGCGTTTATCACACTCTGTGGTTGTGTGCGCCGAACCCCAAACTTCCCTCGTAGTCAATGTAACCCCTCCACCAACCCACCCCCCTGTCTTTCATGGGAAAGGAGCCTGGCCGACTTCACTGCGTACGTGCAAGGGACACTGATTGAACGCGCAGAGATGGCCCTGTAGACTATACTGGGAGCTCCAGACTAGGGATCCCTGGTGGCGTTACAGTTCATTTCATTCCCTAGGGGGAAATGTCTCAGTTATGCATCGCACACCACCACGAAAGGCCTCCTGTTCATGATCCCCAGTTTTAAGTGAGCACCGGAAAGCTAGGAGGTGTTTCAGTAAGAACACTACACTGGGTACACTCACAAAATTTGGTTGATCATCAAAAGCTGATTCGTCGTAATTCCTCCTTCAAGAAAGGATAACGCCTCCAAGTGATGTGAAAGAATTCTTAATAACTGTGCGGAATCTTGCCGTGATAACCGGTCGGATAAAAATTACCTAAATCAAGTGGTCCGCGTAATGGGAGGACGCGCGTAGTGATTGAACCCCATCCCCAACAGGTTAATTTCTTCCTCTCTCCTCCCCTTTCTCCGGCAGGGATCAGGAGGAGAAATAAACTTCTCTGTCTTCGAAATAAATAAATTCATTCATTCATTCATTCCTTGCCCATGCAACCATCACGGTTCCGCTGAAACCTCCGACTTACTTTGCTACTTTGGCCTCTAGGCTTGCCGTACCGTAATTGCTTTGCTTCGCGATCCACTTACGCCGAAACGCTTTCGAATGGCTTTGGTCTGTCCCCTATGCGTTTCGCCGCAAGAAAGAGTTCCAGGTGCCTGTCTGCTCGCTCGTTTTGGTTTCTTCTTCCGCTCCCTTAGGTAAGCTGAGGTTCACTGGCATGGACGACCGCCTTTCCATACTGCCGAGTTCAAGCTGCGGCTATAGAATGCCGTACACTATGGAACTCTTCCCCAAAAGTGGGCACAAGCCATTCCACGGCTTCTGACGCCGGACTTTTCGCCCTATGGGCCATTCAACGCTTTCGCATTAAAGGGGCACTGACGCAAAAAATTTGCATCTCTTTTTGTTGCGATAAGTAGCTAGTGACCTACTTATTACCTGTAGAAACCTCATTTGCTTCAGAGTGCGACGGTTGTTTAGTTAGAGGCATTTTCAATGCGGCCAGTCGCAGTTTCGGTTTCAGTGGGTGCCGCGAAACAATGGAGTTTGTGTGAACAAAGCTGACCACGTGACCGTCGGAGGGATATCACAGAGCAGAGCTGCCGTAGCACTGTCGAATCCGCGTCGACGGCAGTTTCTGCGAATGCCCCCACGTACTGATCTCGTGAGCCGCTTAATTAAAAAGCGACCGTGGACGGGACGCATGCGCTGCGAGTGTGCAAATGCTGCCGCGGCTAGAGAACGGCGCGCGACGCTAGAGACAGTGGGTGGCAAGACGCGCGCTGGGAGCAGCCGACCGGTATGCCTACAGGTCCGCCTACAGATGTGTTCGGCTTAGCACTGCGGCGGATATTCTATTCCCGCTCTCGTAAGCGGTGCAGATGACAATTTTTAGTGCAACTCGCCACAGCATCATTAACTCCTTTCTCATATAAGCTGCCATGGTTGGCACTTGGGTCAAATTTTGTGCAGCGGTAACAAGCTATCACTCGAGCTACCTGCGCCGGCCTGCGCCACTTCGCGGCCACGGCCGCCGCCTGCACAGGGACCGTGAGGCGCGCTCAGTGGGGTTTTCGTGTCTCCGGCGTGTTTTCGCATCCAATGTAAATAACAACTAATAAAAATAGAGTGCCTGGAATCGCTGCAGAACTTTGGTCGCGGCCAGCTGCCTGATGAGCCGACGAAATCATGGCGCCTCCGCCGCCAACGATCGGGTCGTTCATTCTCGAGAGCAGAAGCTCCACCCTCCGATTGGAGCGTCGAGCCGGTGAAAAACGCCGGCAGTGCAGAAGCGGCTAACACAAACTCGTGACGTGTTTGGATTTTGTTTATTTACAAAATATCCAGGGGATGTCGATTGAGCGAGGTCCTCTGCTGGCTGCTCGGTTGCGTTTTGCACACTTTAAAACTGATTTTAGATATGTTCTAGGCTGTATTCGCCGCTGATATTTTGCGGATGATGTATGTGTGTTTACACATATCTATCTCCGAAGTTATCTCACCTTCAAAATTTTGTGTCAGTACCCCTTTAAAATAGCAAGCATAACACGCCACCCAGAGGCACGACTACGGCATTTTGTTAACCGTTCACAGCTTGAAGAGGCACCTACAGGATTCGTGGCATTAAACGGATAGACAACCGATTTTTGTGGCGTATGCGCTGTCTATCCTAAAGGAAAAGGTTTTGCTTGAAACACCCTGAACCAAAACAGTTTTCCTGATGGGGTCCTAGAACGTTTGAAAGGGATTTTTTAGACCTACCAGCCTTACGTATGCTGCGGAAACGAATCCTTTCACCCATGACAGTGAGCCATGCGGCAACACTATTTCAACTGTACGTGGGATGAACAAAGGTGAAAACTTGCCTTCCGCACAAACAAAATAAAAGGCAGTATTTTATATTTTTTATGCGATTTTGGAGTCACACATTGAAACCGATGGAGCTCTTTTTTATAAGTGCGGTATCGTCACGTTTAAATGCTACATGGCGCCGTCTTTCTGGTTGAATGACAAATTAAAATTCTTTCCGCCAATTCCTCTAGACATTCCTTGTGGTTATCCCACTATATCAAACGCTGGCTTTTATCTGAGCTACAGGACATTCACTCCACAAAATGACACGTCTGTCCCTTTAAGCTTAATATATTACGTTCTCCATTTGGAGCTCTTGCGCGTGTATTCAGCTAAACGTACAGAAGGAGCAAATCTGGCGTCTGCGTTTGTTAATGTCTGACATTCAGACTGCCTCTCATCCTGAAGCTCTAACATAAATATCCAATGCGTAACGGCACGATAGACCCCTCGAGTAGACCGATGCGTGTGGCGAGAAATATTCACCGTGAGTAAAGCATTCTAGGAGCCACGGCGCTTCAGCACAAAAGTGCGAAGCAAAAAACGAAACTGTTCATCACCCTTGGCCATTTCATTCCCAAATTCAGCGTTTTCTGGCCATAAAAAAATCCCGGGCTATCTCCATTAACGCTAAACATCAGGAGGGGCGAAGCATGTAGTGTACAAGGATATTCAAACGTTCTAAGTATCCCTCTTGCCTCATGGCGTGCGCTGATTGGGCGCCAGGGAAGCGCAGTTGGGAGGAACAATCGCGCGCTTGCTGAGGCGGTGGCGCCTCCTGTTGCGTTGAACCAGATTTAAGCAATTTGCATGGCCCATCTGCCCCAGTTTGGGGTAGTGGCAGGGGTCAACGCGAGCGCAGTTCAATGCCCGCGCCTCGCCCTGGGGCTCTTCCTTCGTGATCAACGAGGCCCCGGCACCAGGTAAGTATGCCATTTCCGGCACCAGGTAAGTATGCATCGACGGACAACTCGACCGTATCAGGCGTAGCATCGAGAGCCGGTGGGTATTTGAGTTTACACGAATTATAACCCGTGTACAAACACTTTCAATTTGTATGCGGGTGCTTGAGGACTGTGCTTGACGATTGCTAAAGCGGACAGGGAGCATTATACAAATCTTTAAATCATGTTAGTTTATTTTTAACCGGTTTTATCTATTATACTCATCTTTTTACTACACGTTATGTTCTAGCACGAGGCATTGGAAAACGAGCATCCCGGTGTTTTAGTACTGTGACTACATGTGACGACGACGACCGGAGATGCCGAAAGCGTGAGCATCTAAGGGCTTCGCCCCTAAAAAACAATCCCTCCCGAAGATCGTCGCCTAACGTAACTCAATTTCGCAGTCCCACATGAACCGTATGCGTCGCGCAGTTCGGAAACTCCTCTCGGCTGCTCGCCATCGATATTAACATCGTCGTCATCCATCGGGGTTTCACCTCATCGCTTATGACACTTCCTTTTTTTGAGGGATCCTCCGCAGGCCCTGGGTGTGGTAATCACCGAATCCAGCTTAGAGGGTACAAGCGTTCATTTTACTATTCCTTTCTTGTTAATCCGGAATCTCATAGTTTCCACTTTATTACGAGAACTGCTGGAGAGAAGCTATAAAGCTTCTCCCCAGGCTCGGTTCGGGTGGAGTTTCTTTTCTCCGTAAATACAAAGATAAGAACTAAAAATTGAAATGAGGTGCTAAGAGGTATCGCGTTTTGTTGGAGTTTTTTTTTTGTATTATTCCGTCGAAGGTTTCATCGTTGCACCCTGCAAATAGAGTGAAGCTGACCCAGTTATGTTAACCTGACTTGCGTACTTCTCTTAAGCGCTCGGTTTCCGCCACTGGTCTCTGCCTAACGTGGTAATTAAGGAGAGGAGAAAAATAAGAAGGAAAGCTGGAAGGGGCGTTGGAGTTCAAGAAAAATTGTGGAAGAAATTGATCGTGACGAGGCTTAGGCACCCAGAAATGAGATCAGCGAGTACACGGCAAGAAAGATACGAAAACGTGAGGCCTAAAACCACCAAAACGTGCACAGCTTACGACGTAGGGCCATGATGGTGATTGGGAGAAACCTTGGGTTTGTCAAGTACTGTTTCGTTGCACCGCTTGATGAAACAAAAAAAAACGGGGTATTTTCGTTCTTTCTGAGGATAATTTTGCTTTTAATTTCTGGACATCTTTTCCATTCCATATAGCACCGCTCCATTTTGTGTGCCATTCTTCTTTCTGTTTTTGCGTGGGTGTTGAATTTCCTGCTCAGATGTTTACACATGCCCCTTTTTCAATGGGTAATATACATATAACACGTTTGGAATGGGCAATATATACAAGGTCTCGCTCTCCGGACCGGTGAATTCGCGCGTAATACATAAAAGAAAACTGCCACGTGGTTGGGCTGATAGTCATTTTTATGGGGTATTGTATGAGTCTCATTTATACGGCATGTGAAAGCGAAACTCTTTCTTTATTGTTTCTTTGTTTACAGAAATGGCATAAGAGGCTAAAGGCTTGGAGCCTGACTGGGGCCCCTGCTCCGGGTGGTATACAGCTGCGGGCACAATGTACACACTTGCAGGCAACACTTGCAATCGTGTGTACAAAAGACAAATTAACAAAAAAATACAAAAATACATTTGCAGTGATGCGCCTCGAACGCTCATCGTGTAACTAGAATGCAAATAAGAAAGAATTCAAAAAACAAAATTTTCACATAGGATATAGAATTACAACACTGATGAGTTTTTCAGTGCAGTGCAATGAGTGAACAAACAATTAAATACACACGAAACAGAGACTTACTTAGGAATAGATATTTAGAATTTCACTGCAACACATTATTTCATGCTCAAGTAAATTTCAGCTATATGCAATAAGCACCTGTAACAGGACATTTTTAATGTGTATTTTTGACAAATGTTGGTCAGAATGCATGTGTTTCTGAAGTTTGTTTGATAATCAGGGGATTTGATAATCTGTGTGCTTCTTTTGTGGTTCCCGATGGTCAGGGCAGAAATGCTAGTAAAGTAGCTACCGTGAGCTGCTGAAAATTCCTGTTTTCAATCTATTTCAACCCACTCGCATATCTTTTGGCGGAAGGAATAGCCGAATTCTCTAGCCCTTAACCCCAAATAGAATCGCTGCCTCCTAGGTAAAATGAAACATTGAAGTCGCCAACTGCTCCAACGGACGAGAGTACCAACAACTTGTTCGTACTCTTGCCCACAACGGACGAGAGTACGAACAACTCTGCGATGCACATTCAGGAGCCCCCACCTCTGCAAACAAGCAAGCAATCATCAGGTGCGGTTCATCATGCCAAATTTCAAATTGCCCAAATTGTCCAAACTGTCCCGAACTCTCCCTCCCCAACCATGAGCGGAAAGGCTTGTATTTCCGTGGTCTGGATGCCTCGCCAAGCATCCTGGCGAGCTCCTGGGCGCACATGCGCTCTGAATTCTATGACAACAATCACACGATCGCACTCACAGGGAGTCCCATTTTCACAGCTCTTCGCGGTAGTGTTTTCTTAAACATCTGCGCCAAGCCAAACAAGGCACCTGGTTTGCATCCAGGAAGTTCAATACGAACATTGGTATTTTCCTGTCCTTATGTGATCGATTGAAAAGAAGAGATAAACAAGGCTCTGTAGTTTGAATCCATGCGAGGTGTCGATCCGGGTAGACAATTGTGCTACGCATTCGGCTTAACCCCCGTGCGTGCCAGAAGCGTCAATGTACGTTCGAAGGGAGGCGCAAAGCATGGCGCAAAGCAGGGGCAGATGCATGGCGCAATGTTTCATGAAAAATCGAAAGTGGGAAATTTCAGGCACCGCGGCGATGGAATTCTCCTGCCCATAGCAGGGTTTTTTTACGCAATTTGAACTGAAAGAACGTGCGGTCACACCAATGTAAGCCACCAGAGATGTATGCCTGCGCCTGTATTTCTGGCCACAAAGGGCGCCTAACGACGTACAACATCGCATTGGGCATCCCCGCTACTTGTGAACAAAGGGGTTAGGAATGTGGCCTGGTCAATCGTTTCGTCTGGTTTTATACTGTGCGCCTAGAACATAGATAGACTGCGATGAGGATAATGGTTGATGATGACGACTACAATGATGGTGAATATGATGATGAGGATGATGATGATCTTAGTGATGATGCCCACTTTCGTGCTGCAAAGAAGCGGGCTCCGCCACTGGACGTAATGCAGTCCCCTATGACTCCACTAAACATATTACTTCGCCGAGGCGACTACGGGACAAAGCGAGACACCGAAGGCTCCGTCCAAAGCGGAGAAATTATGGTGGCCAAGCCGAAATGTCGCAGCGTGTAATCCACCGCCATAAAAATCATAAGCGGCCGCAGGCTTTCTTTCCTGATATACCAGCCAAGAAATCGAGCGCCGCCCCCTCAAATCATGCCAAGTTGGCTTTAACATGCAACAATGTCGCATTCTGGCTGGAATTACCACACTGTAGAGTTTATTATAGCTGCAGCAAACGCACGAATCAGCACAATGTCCTTATTTAGTCCGTGCATGCCTTCTGCAGTTAAAAAGGAGGAAGGTTTATGTAGGCTTCACGAAACTCCTCTGGAGAATCCTCTTTGCGGAATCGCAACCAAGAGAAGTTATTCCAATGCTTTCCCTTCTACGGTTTTCCCAACCCGCTAATCCACTTTCCGGTACATTTTCCCGTGCGCAACACGCGTTGCGTGGGGCTTTAAAGCACGCACTAATCATCATTAATAATCACTTCGTTGCGGTGTTCACTGTTGACAGTTCGTCACTGCGTGATTTGCCAGAGCTGTTCAGGTCATTCTGCATGAGGCCAACTTTGCGATCTGGGCGGTTCATGGCTTGCTCATACACGGGATCTCCCATGTGAGAACGCTTAAGAAGTATAGAGGCAAGACCGTGCCAAAAGTATAAAACTGCTGCCATGGATTATACATGTCCACATTTTAAAGCTCAGAGGAATCTCCGGTGTATTTGAAGCACAATATAAGCACATGACTGACAGTACTAGCGGCATTTTAGTTAAGAACACACATCGGATTGTTCTTAAGATGACAAATTTGAAATAGAAACACTCCTCAAAAACCGGTGTCTCAGGGAGGCAGAATAAAAGCAAATACTAAACCAGAACACGTCTCCACTTTCTCTGAGAACAACACAGGCGAAACGAAAGGTTTCAACAGACGGCGCGTGAGCAGTGCCAACGCGGGAAAATTTAATTAATTTCGCAAACCTCCATTGCCTTCATCATGGTAGAAGCGAGAGTGGAGAGATGAAGCATGCGGGGTGGAAGAGGCAGAGACGAGAGTGTTTGACCGGGCAGGAGCGGCAGAAGACTGCCGTCTTTCGGCAATGATTTGCAATGGAGCAATCAAATACGCGGTCAGTTGTCTTGTCGTTCGCCTTATCGTTTCCACGCTAATTGTTTGAATTATTATTGCTATTTTTTTCGAGATGTTCAGCGGGATGGAAAGGAAGTATTGGTTCATTTGCAACTGTATGGTGTTTGTGTCCATGCCCTCTCGGGGTTCCCGCTTTTACACGTTCCGTGTCACTACATTACAGGGCTGGTTATATTCGTTGTTACTGACTACCAGGCAAGGAAGAGTTGTTTGTAGTTGGCGCTGTTAAATTAATCTTTTTGGCATTGAAAACCGAAGTTACCATAGCAGCTTTGGAACAAATTTTCATATGTGCTTTTAAGATATTTCTTGTACCATTCACTCTGACAATGCACCCTTATATGAGAAATGCCTTACATATCATAGAACAGGTATGGCCCAAGTTTAACCAAGTACATAAAACGAAGTGTTCATTTTCTGCGCAACCAAGTGCACACTTCCAGAATTACAAAAATGACCTTTGCGTTTCATTAGTATTGGAGCTAGCAGCATCAGTGAAATAAATGATCACATTTTTTCTTGAGTAAATGGCCTGTTATATTTTTATATCCTATATTATATTGTAGTAAATTCCCGATCATATTTTTTCTGTAGTAAATGTTGTATTTCCTTGTAGTAGATGGAACGATCATCGCCGAAAGGCCGCAGAACAATTACGGTGGTACTTGAGGCATTCATTTCCTGAAGCACTGGACACACGAGTCTTAGCCTGCTTACGCGCTTGTATAGGGGTTTAATTTGTATGAGTGTTTCGAGCTGCATACACGACTGACTGCCGTACACTAAAATTGGTTTGATTTGAGTAGGAAGCGATTGCACTTACGCGCAAGGACACGGAGTATTCACAGGGTATTCGCTTCCACTACATAACACTATAGTCTGCGAACTCGCACAGCTGAGAGTGTAACGCCAATTGTCCCCGTTTTTTGGACCCAAACGGCGTACCAAAAGACTTTTAGTTCAGTTTATAGCCTGAGGTGTTCGTGGAGTCTGTAGCCCGAGGTTTACTTTAAGGTGCTAAGAGGCAGTTCGCTAGTGTCGGAGAAGCTTTTTCTTATATCTTCGTAAGTTCCATACGACCACGTTCTCAGGCTCCCTAGAATAAGTGCTGGCAATATGCAGCAACGACCGCGGATCATTATTTTGCCTCTTGATGCTTAGGGAAGAAACTGTTTTGAGTACAGGAAGGTGAACAGCGAACAAAAACATAAAGCGAACCGCTAACTCAACGAGGTATAAAATGGCTCGTCCGCAGGTTTGTGTCCGCCGTCTGCAGTACTTTATTTCTGGAATAGCTGTTATGAGAAGGGGCGGGGGTGTTGTTTAGCGCAGCATTCTCCGGCCGTTTTAAGTAGCTTCTTCCCTCCTGTGTTTGCTTGTTGCTTTCTCTCTCTCTCTATGACGCTCTCTTCTTTTTGTCCCTATAGGGCTATTTTTGGAAAAGAAGGCCGACAAATGCTGCAACCGTATTTCAATAATTACACCTCTAAAAGTGCTACGAACGCCGTAGAAAAAGCGGCTTAACCTGGAATAGATAATTTGACCAGAAACAAACATTCAAAGCAAAAAAAGTGACAACAAAGAAGTGACACTAACAAAAGGCTTGAGTTTTTCTCAAGTACTCCCCAACCGTGGCCTTGAACGGCAGCGAGAAGCTACCCGAATTAGGTAATAATTTTTTAAATTAAACAATAACATCAAGACATCCACTAGGACACGCGCTGGGCACGCTGCCTGCTTCCCCCGTTGTGTAAGACACAGGAAGAGTAAGAAGTAGAGATGTGGGTTAAGATAGAAAAAAAGTGGTATACATTCGATCCATGTAATGTCGACCTAAAATTTAAGCGTGGCCTATGGAAGGCAAACCTTCATTAAGGCTTACGAAGCATGGCAAGTGGTCTACTGCAGGAAGTAAAGTGTAAACCGATTTTAGCCAAACATTATGGTGCCAGAAAAAATCAGAATGTCGTAGTAGAGCGAACACCGACTATCAGTTAGCGGTGCTGTCTCAAAGACGCGGGCTACCGGCCCTTCATCTTAGTCAACCAGTTTGCTCCTTACTGATTAGGCATCGAGGGGATCAACGAGGACCAGCTATGGGAAACCATTTTAAACTTTAAAAAATAGCGGAGACGCGAGCGGTCTTGGAAAACCTCCCCAAAGGCGAACAACGCGAACTTGGCGGGGCATTTAGTGCCCCAAGAGAATGCATTTACGCTTGGTTTATAGGTACCGGGGTTTGCAGATGTACAGAATTCTAAGCATGAACATCTATACCGACGGCACTGCAGGAATACTCACTGTTTTAAAAGCCGTCGCGATTTCGTGCCGCCACGCTGCTAAGTCGACAAAGAGGTCTACTCTGCAAAGGGCGCCCACAAAATAGCGGTGGCGCGGGCATCGCAAGCCACTGCGTTGAAACAAAAAAAGCGGACTTAGGAAAACATCAGCGCCACTACGAAAGCAAGACTAAACAAACCAAAGGCCATCTGAAGGTAAAAATGACGCTCCGCATGGCGGGATATGAGGCGAGTGTTTGAAATACGACGCCTACACAAGTGTAGAAATTCCAGCAGAGAATGCCTGCAGTTTCTTTTCTGTGTTGACATTCAGCATGTGTGGTGGCGCTGTCATGATTAGGGACAAGATGGGAAATAGTAAGCGTTTATTACCATCACTGCACTATTACAGTGCTACTATGCCAGCAGGAATACCTGGTGTTTCCGGCGTATTCAATAATAAAGACATCTGCAGACTGAGGATGTCCGAGAAGAGGTGGTAGGAAGCCGAGGGAGGCAGACCAGAGAAGCTACGCCCCTGATGTGTGAGGAAAAACTTTGATGCAGAAAACGAAGATAATCCTGCGCCCTAGAATTTTAATAGTCAGCACGCATGACAGCGGCGGTACACCACCAACGAAAGGAATGCCCCACTCACGTCGGGCTAAAATCATATAGTGGTTGTGCCAGCAGGATGTTCCCGGTTGTATGCGAGGGGAATAACATAACACACTTCACTGACGAGCCCTGGACATAAAAGAAATCAGAACAGAGCAAGGACACCCACCCATGCTGTGAATACTTCAACGCAGCCAGCCAACGAGCTTCGGTGTCACGCATGACAAATCTATCCTTTCTGACTCCAAGGAACAACTGTGGGCTGTAGTTCCTTCCTGGTCGATGGCTGCAACGGCAGCTTCCTTTGTTTACATTTGTTGCATGCAAACTTTCACATTTTCCTTCTGGCCTGGTCATGTCCTTGGCACGTTTTTTTCTCTCCATAGGACTCCCTATCGAGTGATGCGTTGTTGCCCTGCTATTTCCCGAATACAGGGTTCAGTTCCGGACCTCGCCATCACCCTCCAGCGGATGTCGGAAGTGACGCCATAAAGCTAGCCCCGCAAAACTGGAATAACTCGAAGAAAAGAAGACGCATTGTTTTGTCTGTGGGGTCATCGTGTTCGCGTTCCTGCTTCTTCGCCCCAACGCTTGCTTCGTTGCAAGTTTGGCTGTCTGTTTCACGCGACGCATTTACCGGTAACCACGGAGGGGTTTTCTGTGTCGTTCTTTATTTTTTTTTTGTGGTCGCGTCTTTAGCGGCGCGACATTTCGTTAAAACCGTTTTTATCTCCCACTGGGAAAGCATTTCTTTCATAACATGCAGCATTGACACCAAGTATATAGCAAGACCTCTCTAAATGGCTAAAACTGGTAGCGTGGCTCACAGATATCAACATTGGTCAACGCAGAATCCAATCTTTGGAATATTTTAGGCAAAATAGGGACAGAGAGACAGAGAGAGAGAGAGAGAGAGAGAGAGAGAGAGAGAGAGAGCGAATGGTCCTAATAGTACTGGTGAGGTTAACCTAGCAAAGGCGCCTAGCTTGCTACACCATATTTATGAGAAGGAGGAAAATTCATGAAGTGATGATGATGATAATTATCATGACTATGATACACTCACTGAAGCCTTATTTGCAGAGACTGATCAGGCACTGTTCTTCGCAGGAAAGTCAATAGAGCTTTAGTCACTCGGGCAGTTCGTTTACAGTTAGACCAGGGGTAGATAAACGACAAGCCGCATTTAAAGAGTCACGGCCAAGCGGCGCGACGTAAAAGCTAAACAAAAACAAACGATCCGGTAAAACACTTTTACTCAATTCCGCAACACGTATACATCTATAGATGGCGAAGGGGCAGAAAGAATTTTATTGTAATCACACCGTATATAAACGATGTCATGTTGAACGGACGGGATGGACAACTCTCTGTAACCAATTAATCAGAGTTGGGTTTTCGTGGCCAATGTTTGAATATTTGTAACTTTTGCAAACACCCAGCGTGTATGGCTCAGACAGGAATAATAAAAGGGGCTAAAGGTGCATGTTTTGGTTTTGCGTTAATTGCGATGGCATAAAACACCCGCCGCTCCGCGTTCCCGCCAGATCCGATAGTGTTTGCGTATGCTTAGATCACGAATAGTTTTACGCCCGTCGGAGTAATTAGCGTATGAAGAAAGCTTGAGTTTGCGCTGGTTGGTTGCAGGACACATCGATGCAAACAACGCCGAGACGGGGACGAAATACATAGACAGTACCTGCGCTGACTGTTTCTGGCATCGCCTGTACGGTGTCTTTATTCGGTCCCCGTCAATGCCCTGTTTGTACAGATGTGTCAGGAACGGGCGACGAACGGCGGTGTGAAAACCATCATCGAGCTAATCCTGAATCTTGATGATAGAAACCTCAGTGTGAACTACAGCACATGCAAGAGGCTTGTGACGATACTTCCTGACACTGAGCTTTACGCGCCGTAATTAAACTTTAGCATGTAGTATAGCGACCACTAGGCTATCATAAAGTTCGTCCAATAAATACTTCCAATTAAAAAGCAGATCGCAGTCTTACAAATAAGTGTCGCGTCCAGTGGGTCACGTAGTACCCATTATATGTTATCGTCGAACCTGCATTTATTTTGGTGTTCTGGTTGTACTGTGTGTAGTTGCTGCAGGTTGCACGGAATTCTAATTTGACACGTTGCCTCTTCGGTGCTTAGAATCTTCTCCTCTGGTTTCCTCCCCGTACCGACGCATAAGTGTACTGCGACGGACTAAAAATATTCCAGGTAAGCGGAACATCTTTCCTTGCTAAACAGCCGCATCCCTCGTGAGATGGTGAGAATACCTGCGTCTTCTTTGACGAGCGTTCGAGAGTTTCAAATAAAAGGATGCACCAACTTTGCTCTAGCAGTTCAAATAAAATCACGCGCCAGCCGTGCATATTCGCACTTTTATAGCATAATTATGAAACTTTGCTATCTTTAAATTTACGACCCTCACATTGGCTTACCCCCGATCTAATAAAGAGAAGTCAGGCTGGTTGTCCGGAGCTATGACATGATTTCGCAATGTTTAAGTCTCTCGCTGTGGTTTTACAGTGTTTGCTTCGAAAATACAATATAACGAGGCCAGCAGTAGAAAAACTGTGCCACCAGCAGTAATAGGAGGGAAACAAGAAAAAAAAAACTAGATCAAAATTTGCTTTTGAAATAAAGCCAGAAAAACAATGGCTGCATTGCAAGTCACTGTTTCTGCGTTCCGGTCATCAGCCGCGCCATATCCGCCTCGACGACGTGATGAGAATTCAAGATGGCGGACATTCGTATAGCGGACCAGGCGATAAATTTTGCTCGCTTTGCAGAGAGTGAAAAAAAATTCCCCCGCTGCCTCACTTCCCCCACCGTTATTTTATGTTCTTGCTTGAATTCCCTTGCAAGGACCAAAGCATGCAGCAAGGGTTTTGGGGTGTCTCGCTTTGCGACCCCTAATAACCCACTTTTCCAACCTAGGCCACCTAAGCCTTCCTCC
Source organism: Haemaphysalis longicornis (assembly GCF_048455015.1). Taxonomy (NCBI): domain Eukaryota; kingdom Metazoa; phylum Arthropoda; class Arachnida; order Ixodida; family Ixodidae; genus Haemaphysalis; species Haemaphysalis longicornis. Next base: position 78,708,096 of record NW_027526407.1, read on the forward strand.
TACTATTTGGTCCCCCGCCGTATTATCTGCAGGTGGCAGGTCGTTCTTTTCCATAATTCTTCACTTTTTCTTCCGCCCCTTCCAGCGGGAATTGCGCTGTTCCTTCTCGAGCCTTTTCATACTAGTCAGTGAAGCAGACGACAATCGCCCTTGGACACCCGTTAATGGTACTTCTTTACGCCTTTACATCTTTCCGAAGGCAGAGACCCTGCGCACGAAGCTTCGACTGGAGTAAAGCGCAGAATGAATCGGATAAAAACAAATTGAGAGATAACTCTTACCCACAGAAATTAGGCAAGACTGGGAGTGTTGAAGACTGTGGCAGACCACTCCTCGTTAGCAACGTGCTTCATAAGTGGCAGTTATGAAAAATAAATCCGCAGATGAAGATGTCAACCATTCGGACTGTTGTTGTGTCTTAGCCAATAAACCACCATGGAAGTTACCGTACTTACTCGCGTAATGATCGCACTTTTTTCCCAAAAATTATGATGCAAATTTAGGGGTGCGTTTATTACGCGTGGTAAATTTTTCGCGAAAAACGTTTGAGCGCAGAAAACGCAAACAAGTTGCGGGTCAGTTTTTTTACGATAGGTCTCATGAACATAATACAAATAATAAAAAGATGAGAAAATCTCCGCACACCGCCGCCAGCCTCTTTGCAGAGTGACGCAAAATACAGTGTTTTCATGAATTAGGGAATGCACCGGGACAAGTTCACTGCGAGTTGACAACAGGGCAACCAATAAGTGGCTGCCGCTGTCACAGTGCGGGACATCAAAACAGACATGGGGGCCGACGCAGCAGCTGAGCTCATTTTTTTCTTTGTCTTGTGAGTACATCACGAGCATTTGGTGAGAGTTTCTTCCTCATCAATATTGATTGCATGCTTGCCGATATAATATCAGCAAGTCTGCAGCAATAACGTAGCCATGTCTGCTTTGAAAGGGAAGGAAACAGAGGTAACCACGGCGCACATGACGTACTGCTGCGGCAAGTTCAGGGTGCGTTCATTGCGCGGGAAATCTAAAAAATCGAATTATGACGACAAACGTCAAGGGTGCGATCATTACACGAGTGCGATCATTATGCGATTAATACGGTATATCAAGCAGGGGAAACTTGTAATGAACGGGGTTTGCAATGGAGGAGTGCATGCACATGCGGATGCGGCAAAAACGTTCTCCGAATCTAGCTCTGTTGTAACACAATTACTGTGGTGTTTGATGTGCACTACAGAATCAGTTGATGCCTTGAGCTTCCGGATGCTTCTTTCGTCCCGTTATTCAGGGCGCTGAGAAATTTTGTCTCACAATCGTAACTACGAGCTGATAACTTCTCGGAATTGTTAACGTTCGGGCGTGTCGTTTTCTTCTTGAGGCCGGTCTGATACTAAGTACCGCACACTTCTTTTGGAGAAAACAAAAACAAACTGTTTATTAATTTGTCTTCGTTTCTTGAACAAGCTCTCAATGCGCCTTGTTGGCGCCGCTCGTTTCGCTCACACACGTTCTTACGATCCGCTCAGTTCCCGCACAACGCAGGTATAGACCCGCTGATGCTCAAACGCTCGACTGCCTCGGCACAGACCGTCTGGCACCCAGTCAGGTGGTGTTGATGCTCAACCCTAGAGAGTCAAATTTCTCTCTCGGCTACGGCCCATGCCGCCGGGGAAGCTACAGGGGTCCCGGGCTAGGAACCCTTTCTAAAATTTGTAAAGGGTTGCCCCTTCAGGCCATCCCTATATCTCGTTTATAAACAGCGAAATAAATGTTTACCACCAACAACACCACTGAAGTCCGACCACCTGAGCGGCCGATGTCGGATATACCCGGGGTGCCTCGGTCGGTCATAAACACGACACACATGGCGGCGAGCAGTAAGAGGCGACCATGGGAGTACCTTTGCCCAGCTCGATGTCAGTGGCGCAGAGGTCCGAAATATAAACACAGCACTGAAGGTAAAACAAAATAAACTGGGAAACGTAAGATAAGGGAGGGGGACGAATCGTTCGCCTACCCAACTAGTCCGCATTAGCCTTCAGATGATTCTTTATATCAGGTATTGGGGTGACCTGGAGGATGCCTGTGTAGGATGATGATGATAGTTGGGTTTTATTGGCGCAAGGCCGACTATGGGCAAAGAGCGCCAAAGAAGAAGTTACTGAATTATGATGAGACCGTAAGTACTAAAACATGTGACTAAAAGTAAAGGTGATGCAAAACAAAAGACAATGGAGATGGCTGGTGTATAGGGCCAGGGTGATTACACATGATATGACAAGAGCTGCAGAAAGTTTACCTCAGCTAAAAACATAAAAACAAGTTGACTAGAAAACATTGGTTCGTCGGCTAAAAAGTATGATGGGTGCAAAGGAGTGTGTCGTCTGTATAATTCAGGGAAATGTTTGTGTCGTGTTGTGTCAAGTGCCTTGCATGTGATTAGTATGTCGACTACGGATAGGCCCTTTCCACACCTGCTACACGTGGGTCCCGAAGTTCCAGTGAGCAGGTGGGAGTGCGTAACATGTGTGTGGCCTATCCGCAGCCTAGCCAGGGCGACTTCAGTGTATCAGTTGTGTGAGTCAGTTATGTAGCGTCCCAGTTGTGGTTTTATTACGTGTAGTTTGTTGTCTGTTTGTTGACTCCAGTGTAATTGCCATGTGTTACGAAGCTGTCGTCTGATGTGTCTTTAGGTCGGTGTAAGGTACTGTTGTTATGTCAACTGTGGTCATGAGAGCAGCAGCACCAGCCATTTGATCAGCAGTCTCATTGCCAGGGATCCCACAGTGACCTGGTACCCAGCATATAGTTATTTGAAGATTTGAGGCATATCCAGTCATTAGTACCTTGAAAAGAGCATTGATCACATAGTTTTTTGACGACCTTCCTGATGACAGTGCCTGCACAACGCTTAGAGAATCTGTGTAGACGATGGACTTTGGAATCTTATGTTCGAGGATGTGGTTTGAAACGAGTAAAATGCCATAGGCTTCTGCCGTGTAAATACTGCTATGAAAATTCATTGTCTTAGTTACGGTAAAATTTTGTCCGTGCGCTGCACAAGATACAGTAAAACCAGTTTTCGACGCGTCGCTATAGAATTCTGCGCACCTGTACGTGTCCTGCAGGAACCGGAAGTGCTGCAGAATTGCACTCCTTGGTGCCCTATTTTTTTCTACTAATGTGAATGATAGGTCGCATGATATAGGATGTAGATGCCATGGTGGAATTAAATTATGGATGGGTGTCTTGTGCGTGTCTGAAAGAGGGACCGTGAGTGCAGAAGCGTCCTCCCTAACTCTGAGAGAGAAAGGTAAGGAAATGAATGGCCTGTTTAAAAAGAGTTGCAAGTTTGATGTATTGTTCATGATGGGATTAAAAGGATGGTTGGTAAGGGACACAATCTTAAATGCATACAGCAGGTCAACATACTCCCGCTGATGCCCTAGACACCACTTGTCGCACTCGACATAAAGGCTTTCGACAGGGCTAGTGCGGAAAGCGCCGCATGAGAGGCGAAGGCCAAGATGCAGCACTGGGTCGAGCATTCTCAGTGCGGTCTTTGTCGCCAACCCATACACGACACTGCCGTAGTCGAGCCGAGACCCCACCAACGCCGTGTACAGGCGCAGCAGGAGTTGTTTGTCGGCCCCATAAGATTGATGTGAGAGAACCTTAAGAATGTTCATTGCCTTTAGGCATTTACATTTGAGCTGTTTGACATGAGGAATGAATGTAAGTTTTTCATCGAATAAAATGCCTAAAAACTTGTGCTCCTTGTTCACAGGAATTGGCACATTCGCAAGAGTGATGTCTGGGTCCGGGTGGACCCCACGCTTCCTGGAGAATACAACACAAGAGCTATTTCCGGGATTAATTTTAAAACCATTCTTGTCTGCCCAGCCGGCAAGCTTCTTGACGCCGAGCTGGACTTGACGTTCGCAGATGGACATATTACATGATTTAAAAGATATCTGCACGTCATCTACATACATGGAGTAAGAAATTGTAGGCGGCAGTGCCTTCCCAAGGGAGTTCATTTTTACTATGAACAGAGTGCAGCTTAGAACTCCGCCTTGCGGCACGCCATTTTCTTGCACGTGTACCTTTGACAGTGCAGAACCAACTCTGACGCGAAAGGTTCTCTCCGACAAATAGCTAGCAAGGGTGTTAAACATATTACCAGAAACACCGAATGACTTCAGGTCAGTAAGGATCCCATAACGCCAAGCGGTGTCATAGGCCTTTTCTAGGTCGAAAAACACAGTTAAACAGAACGGTTTATGCACGAAGGCATCCTTAATATACGACTCTAGTGCCACAAGTTGATCATTCGTGGATCGCCCCGCCCTGAAGCCTGCCTGGCAGCTCTCGAGAAGGCCGTTATACTCCAAAAAGTACACGAGCCTCCGGTTTATCATCTTCTCGAGAAGCTTGCACAGGCAGCTGGTCAGGGCAATGGGTCGATAGCTAGCGGGAGAAGAAGGGTCCTTCCCTTCTTTCAAGAATGCTACAACTATGGCATCCCTCCAAGACTTTGGAATGTGCTCCGAAAGCCATATCTTGTTGAAAAGGTGAAGAAGTGTTACTAGAGTGTCTGTGTGTAAGTTCTGTATCATTGTATATGTAATGTTGTCTGGGCCTGGAGGTGAGGGTTTACACGTGCTCAGAGCAGCCCTCAGCTCATGTAGTGAAAACAGGGAGTTGTACGAAGTCTGTGATTTGTTGTCGTGTAGGGACTTCTTTTCACAAGAGGCTTTATGTTTCAGGAAAGTGTTCGTGTAGTGTGCTGAACTGGACACGTGTTGGAAGTGTTGTGCGAGTGTATCAGCCTGGTCTTCCAGAGTGTCCCCTGTTGTACTGACCAGGGGCAGGCTGTGTGTCTGTTGTCCTTTGAGTTTGCGTATACGTGTCCATACTTTCCGTGTGTCTGTGTAGGAGTTTATTGATGTTATGAATGTACGCCAACTCTCTCGTTTTGCCTCACGGCGCACACGTTTTCCTAATGCCTTGGCCCGTTTGAACAAGAGGAGGTTTCCCGACGTGGGGTACCGACGAAGGATACCCCACGCCTTGTTCTGGGCCTCTCGCGCCCACCTACAGTCCTCATTCCACCACGGCCTCCGCTGGTTGCGCGGGGCACCAGAGACGTGGGGAATGGACTTTTCGGCGGCGTCGAGGATGTGCGCCGTGAGGAGTTGGGTAGCTTCTTCAACGTGTAGGTGCCCTATGGATGTGTGGTGTAGTTTGGATGTCTCTGTAAATGTATTCCAGTTAGCTCGTGCTTCATTGAACCTATTATGGGAAGATGGACTGCATGGGCCTTTACCTATGTATGTGAGTGAGGTGGGGAAGTGGTCACTACCGTATGGGTCAGTGCCCACAGCCCACTCGAGGAGAGGAAAGAGAACTGCGGAGCCAATCGCCAAGTCAAGACATGAGTATGTGTTGTGTCCTATGCTATGGTATGTAGGCTGTTTATTGTTGAAAAGGCATGCTCCTGAAGATGTAAGGAATTTCTCTATAAGGCGACCTCGGGCATCCGTGCGAGAAGAGCCCCAAAGAGTGTTGTGAGCATTAAGGTCGCCTGTCAGGATGTATGGTTCGGGCAGCTGGTCAACCAGCGCCTCGAAGTCAGAGCTTAAAAGTGAAACATCAGGAGGAATGTATATGGAGCATACCGTTATCAACCTATTAAATATTATCAAGCGTATTGCTACAGCCTCAAGGATAGTGTTCAGAGTGACAGGGTGGCAGGCTAAGGATTTCCGGGCAATTATGGCCACACCGCCAGAAGAGTGTGTGCAGCCATCCCTGTCCTTTCTGAAGACCATGTAACTATTCAAGAAATTTGTGTGCTTGGAATTCAAATGTGTTTTCTGAACACACATTACACTTGGCTGATTAGCATGCAGTAGTTCGTATACATCGTCAAGATTTTTAAGAAGGCCTCTACAGTTCCATTGAATTATGTTTTCTCTTCCCATTATTTAGTGTGAGAGCTACTGGAGTGTGTGTGTTTGTTTATGTGTCGTCTTTCGGGGCTGTGACTCTCGCCTTTTTTGGCTTGTCGGGAGGCTTTGGCGTCGGGACGCGTTCCTTGCGCTGCGTTGCAGGCAGGAACGGCCCGACATCCATGTCGTCGTCGGATGTCCGAGGGGTGCCCGACGGACCGGGCCCCCTGGACTTGGCCCCCCCCTCGGGAGCCCTTCGTTTGAGCCGGCACCGCTGAGGGCGTCCGGGGCGCCAGAGGTGGCACGGGCGGTGCGGTGGCGGTGGGAACCGGTGCGGGGCCCGTGGTGTCCATCACCTCGGTACCCTCCAACGCACTGGAGGACGGGGAGACAGAGGCGGGAGCGGCACGGGTCCCGACGGAAGAGGTTGCCACCACAACCGCTGCTGCCTCAGCAAGCGGCGTGGTGGCGGGTTGGGCTGCCAAAGGCAACCCAGAGGGGGGCGGCGGAGGGACCAGGTCAGACTCGCTGAACTGGGTCCCTGTGGAAACCAGACGCCGCTCCGCCCCCCGGCGAGCCGCGTCGGCGTACCTCCCCAGAGGGAAAGAGGCGAACCTCTTTCGCGCCTCTGGGAAGGTGATGTTCTCCGTGACCTTGATGTTAATTATCTTTTTTTCAATTTGAAATTTTTCGCACTTGCGGGAGTACGCTGCATGCGGACCGCCGCAGTTCACACAAGTGAGGGTTTCGGATGGACAGTTGTCAGTCGGACGATCGTGCGCCGCGCATTTCGCACACGGTTCGGCCACGGCAAGAGGTTGTACCGTGCCCGAACCGCTGGCACTTAAAACAGCGCCGCGGATTCGGGATGTACGGACGGATGGAGCAACGGATAAAACCTGCATTGATGTGTTGTGGAAGAACTGCGCGGTCGAAAGTCAAGATAATGTGTTTGGTGGGAATCTCCTTGTCGTCTCTGCGGATAGTGATGCGTCTCACGGCAGTGACGCCCTGATCCTTCAAGCCGGCAAGGAGATCCGCATCCGTTTCGTTCAGGAGGTCTGTCTCGGATATCACACCCTGCGAGCTGTTGAGGCTCCGATGGGGTGTGACCCGGATGTCTAGATCAGCCAGTCTAGTCTGAGCTAGAAGCTTCGTGGACTGCTGCTTGTCATTTATTTCGATGAGGAGTTCACCGGACCTTTGTTTTTTGCACTTATATGATTTTCCTACTATGGCTTCAAGATACTTGGCGATCAAGAAGACTGACTGAGATGCTAGAGGGTGGGTTGGATTGAGCGATTCCATCACAAGAAATCGAGAAAAATTATCCGGTTCAGGAAATGTTAAAGATGGCAATTGGGGAAAAGATACTTCGGTGCGGCCCCTTTTCAGGGACCGATCACGTTTGGGGGGGGGGGGGTTGAAAATGCCATATAGCATAGTATAAAAGCAGGGAGACTGGTGTACTTTCTTATTTGACCGTACCCTGGTAGCCAAAGAGGTCCCGGAGCTCCCTGCCTGGTGAACAGACAGGGAGCCCATCCGCCGGAGCTTGACCTGGGCTCCGACGGCCACCGTTCGTGGTTTCTAACCCTCCACCTATAAACACATCGCCACGGTTGGATCCAGCTTATGTTTGGGGGCTCGGGGTCCGCGGTATCGCCAGTACCGTCACCAAGATTGCTCAAGGTGCCCCGTGCGGGGATGCCTGTGTAGGTATATCAGAACAATATAGATGTTCTGCGATGTATGGAGGTATTTTGCGTATGTGCACCTATACATATGTTTTGCAATGTTTGCATAGCATAGGCGGGGAAACGCATATGCACATGAGAAGAAGAACACAACCAAGAAAAATCTAAGGTGGCTAGGCTGTTGGTAGATTGCCGAATCACCCCGATAAAGTAACACTCGTGGGGTCATTTCCTTCATGCCCTGTTTTTTCGCAATGTATTACACAATGCAAGAAACAGGTGTCTCTCTCACAAAACATCCGGGTTAAGTGTTTCGAAGTTATTTCCAAACTGATCTTTTATCGTTTGACGGTGTGAATCCCATAACGTTATCCTCTGGTCGTCAAATAAGAATTTATTCTCTCTCTCTCTCCCCCTTTATCTCTTTGTCTGTCTGTCTGTCTGTCTGTCTGTCTGTCTGTCTGTCTGTCTGTCTGTCTGTCTGTCTGTCTGTCGCTCTCTTTCTCTCTCTCACCATTTGTCGGCAGATGGTGTGTACCATCTTTGTAACTGTTGTGATTTACGTTTCCTCATTACCATGTTTACTGTTTCTTGCGTACGAGCAAGAGGAATTTCCGCTAAGTTTATTACCGTTACGCTTATTACCGCAAATCCGCTAAGCTTATTACCGTAAATTATCTTGACAACTGACCTGTTCTACCTCTAACACTTAACCAAAATTACTTTGTGACGTTTATAATGGATGCACGAGCAAAGACCAGAATTTTGTGGACCTTAAACGAACGCAGCATTGAACCGGCCGTAGTTATTTCTACTTTTATCATGACAGACTTTGGCTCGTAGGACACAAGCCTCCGCCATTCTCTGTTTTCCTGCTTTCTTTCTCCCTTCACGTCCTACGTTGCGTTCGTGTTAGCAAAGAGTGACATTGGTCCCTATCGCAACCCTGGCAGTTACGACCTTAGCATGAACCCGGCTAGGCCTACCATTGGCAACTCCTAGCTTTGATGTGCTATTAATGGTCTAGTTCTTGTAAAACCTTCCATGTAGAGTTAAGGCAATAGGCAGCGAGAGAATAAACCAAAGCCAGCCTCGGTGACAAAATGTCTCAAGCTTTGGAGTGCCCAGTCAGCTTTTGGTCAGTGTTTATCTTCTTTTCCTGCTCTCCTCCTAGCACAGAAGTCTTGTTTTGTTGGCACAATTCTTCAGGTTGGTTCTTTTTTCTCCCTGAACGCCTTCAAGTTTCCCCTTTCTTAAAAGCGAAGCTGTGTTTCGACATCACGAACTGAGCCTATCTTTTCCCCTCTAGCGTTATGGCACAGTACGTTAGCACGTTGGCCATCTAGAAAGCTAAGGAGGAACAGCACTTCCGCTGCAACATGTAGGTAGGGCCAAAAAAGAATAGCCAAAGTGCTTCATGATGCCGTGAAATATAAAGGAAGGTGGATAAGTTTACCTTTGCGCGCGATATCGAGTTTTCCCCCGGGAAAAAGAGCTTTTTGCTTGCTGTACTCTGGAGGTCTATGTTACACCCCACCTAGCGGGGCCCTCTCGGAAGATAAAGAGGTGACGTTATCTCCGTCGTTCTTTTTAGGGCGTCACCGGGTCTAGTTTATTGCTTTCCGGGCTCCCTACCCCGATGAGAGAAAAGAACAGTGAAGGCTGGCTTCCGACGTTGATGCGCTTTTTTGTCGAGTTGTGCTGTATTTAAGGCGTCGGCCGCAGCGTTTTGCTATGGCGTTTATTTGTTTTATGTAACACGGGTGAGGGCTCTTGTAGCTTCAATGAGAATACAGCGGTGACGTGCGCCGTACGGCCATCGTCAAAAGGAAAGCAGGTTTCATTGGTGTTTCGCCCCTCCTCCATTCACGGCTACCAGTGAGGGCATGCAACCGAAAAAGAATGGAGAAAGAGAAAGATTCGTTTGCCTTTGCAATGTGCACTTACCGACAAGACTTTCGTACCTCCTAGGTTTTTTTTTCGTGCTATTCGCCGCGAGCTCGACATGTACGTGGCGACAGCGTCGCGCTGCTAGTGTGGATGCTCCGCTGAGCGGCCCGTAAGAATGCACACTGTGGGCGCGCTTCGTGCCTTTTTCTCGCCGTATGTGCGCAAGAAAGGTGCAAACAAGAGTGGTATGCTGTAGTTCGGTTCCTCAACGTTCAATGTATAGCATGGAAGCGGCAGTCAGTTTTCATTACTACGCCAAAAAAAGCGACGATTCACCGGGAATCCAGAATGGCCGTAATTGTGACAATGAACTTGTACGCTGTGGCTCGTAGCAAGCTCGATCTTTCCAGACTATGGCTTTGAGCCTTCAATAAAAGCATAAATAGAAACAAATCAGGAAGCCTCGATCTCTGAAATTCAGTTTACAACGGCAATCTCAATCGCTTTCACTTGTAGCATGACGCATTCTTGCATTTGTGGGATACTCTGAAATGGTAACACTACTTAACTGCCCCGAAATTCTTTCTAAGAGCTTACGATATTTTTGTGTGTTCAAAAGGCAACATAAGATTACTGAATTTTGATCAGTGCAGAGATATAAATGTAACCGCTCTAACGGGTCTTTTAAATGAAATTTTAGCGACTCGGTTTGATAAATAACGGTTTCGGATCACTTATTTACGGCTTTCGTCACAAGTGAACTTGCGAATTGAATTGTCAACGCACGCAGTACAATCAACATCTCATGTTTAGCTAGGTTTTTGTAAAGTGACAAGCAGGTTTACAGTGTGAGAACCAAGCTTCTGGGACCTCACAGTGAGCACAAATTTTCTGTTACGGCTGCTCTGTTGACCATTTGCGTTACTTTTAAAATCTAACAGGTGCCTGCAACAGCGAGATGTGTTTGCATTCTTGCGTATAAGGTCGCTTAAGAACCCTAAAGATGGCAATAAATGAAGTTGCGCTGTTGCAGATGTAGTAAAACATTTCCTTTTTATTTCTCGTTGCGAATCATCGCAACGGGATCCCGGTAACTACTTTGTTTTGTAAACTGAATATCGCCTTCGTCTTGGCATTTGCTTCTTGGGGATTGGTTAAAAAATAAAATTCTGTGCATTTCGTTTTTTTTTTGGGGGGAAGGGGGGTTCCTGCCAACGTTGCAAGAGCAGCGAGAAGAGAACGCATGTAACGCGAAAAGCCAAACTATGGTTATCACTATTACTTACAATCGAAACTACACTAGGCGTCGTGTTCTGTAGCGGTGAAAAAGCAGTACTTTAACACGTATTTTCAAAACTGATTAACCTCCCTTTGGTCCGAGATTTTCCAGGAATTGTGGCTCGCCTTTTTCAAAATTGTATTGAAAGCAAGCATTGTGGGAAAAAATAATAAAAAAAAACAGCGAGTTATGGCACACACCCCTCACACATGTGGGCAACAAAGTGTTTTTTCCTCTTTCTTTTTCGCGTTTTTTACGCGAAAATTACGCGTTTTTTCCTCTTTCTTTAAACTTAGGTCCACCTTAAGAGGTTAAGACGTGACCATATTAGGCATTTGGTTATGCTGAGTGAGACACGTTTCTGGACAAGGTAATTCATGTCGGATTTGAAAATGATATATATGAAAATGACACGCGGAATGCCACATGACAGACGCAAACCCACTACTGCCTAATTTTACCGAAAAATCCCCCCTAATTACTCTTGCGCGTCCATAGAAACGTATTTTAAATAATACGTAAAATTAGCAACTCGACACAGTTGAATAAATGTTTATTCCTCATCCTTAGTATAAACAACTACTGCCCAAAAATGGTATTTATTTTAGAAAAGTTACGGGAAGGACACGATCAGACAGGCGCTTGCGGGTGTAAAATACGTGTCCGGTAATGTATGGGCGATAGCGCACGGGTCGTGTGCAGTGTAAATGTTTTTGTTTGTTTCTTCTTTCTATAAGGACACAGGGCAATCTTACAAGGGTGTGGAATTTGCACGTGTATGCACAGGTCTTGTCGCTTCTTACCTGTTTCGCGTACTAAATTTTTATCCCTTAAATAATCACCACGCCACCTTCAAAAAGCCCCCTTCGAAGTTCCCGAAACGGCAGACGACTGCACTCAACAATAAGAAAAGTGCAATGTGTGGAAGCAATGTTTATAACACGTTTCACACTCAAGCGGTGACCACGGCGAAGATGTTTCGGGGAATTAAACCAGCGCATTAACCCGCAACGGCCGGTGATTATTGCGTTTCTAGAGGAAATGCGCAAGCAGAGGTAACTATGTCCTTGCTTACTGCCAAACGAGCACACATATTGGTTGTTTTGTCGTGTGCGGCACGCGTCTTGCGCCGCACGCAACGTGAAAAAGCAGACGACGCGAGAGCGCCATCCACACTAGGAGCGGTTCGTCCCGCCGCCGCCAGGGGCCGACTGTGTTCGCGCTCGGGGCGAATAGTAGTCAAACAAAAAAGGGAGCAAGAAAAACATTGTGTTCGCAGCATTTTTTCAGGGCTGTTCATTCCGGACGAGTTACTTATCCACAAAAATCCGGAGTAAGGTGTGGGCTACGCTTTTCCTACGCTGCTTACATTGCACTTTTTGGGACTGCATTGCTTGTGACGCTTTGTTTACGGTCATTGGCCACTGTCCGCCTCGCGGTTGGGCGTAAAGACAGCTGCAGCAAGGCCTACGTAGCAGACTAGCGAGATTCTGTCTTAGCTTGCCTTAAGTCAGTCTTTACGGAGAACGGGGAAAACGTTTTTTTTTTTTTTTCATTCCGGCTGATGTTTGGGACTATGCTGAACAAACAAGCTGAGCTTACTGAAGGCATGATTAGGCTGTCCTTCAAGAAAGAGCGCCTGGAGATGACGACGAGTCCTAATAAATAAAACACTGCAGATGCTTTAACTGTCTTCGCTTTACAGTGCCGTCCAAGACGGCTTTGCACTGCTTGGGTCCGGCTGCTTCCTCTCTCCCAGGATCCGCTGTAAGTGCGGCGAGAAGTTAGGTCAACCCCCAGCTCTGCGTTTCTCCAGCCTTGCACCATTAGTGTGTGTTGCACCAATTTTTTACAAACACCGTTTCAATAAAAATTCAAAGTGTTTGAAGTGAACAATTCTTAAACATCTGAACTGACAAACCTTATAAACAGTTTTTCGTGCTTGTACGAACTGCGCGAATGTTCGGGGTCAAATCGCAAACAAAGTTTACGAATATTTCAGTTATCGCCCATAACCAGACTTTCTATTTTCACACAACAAGTTTTCTACTTTTTTTATAAACATACTTTCTGGTGGTTATATCAACATTTTAATCAAAATAGGTCAATCGTACGGCAGCTTTTGGGACAAGATAATGGCTCTCCCGGGAGCAACATCTAAAGTATAAACATAAGTGCAACGCTCACGAGTACAAAGCACTAGTGCACGCGAACAGAATCTTTCGATCGACACCCGCATGTCAGGAAAAGAGGAGATGCAAAAACGACACCCGCATGTCAAGAAAAGAGGATATGCAAAAACGAGAAGTGTACAGGGATGGTTTTGAGGACAACAGTGAGGATTTCCGGCATGGTTGCACGAAAGCCATGTCTCCCTTTTCGGCGGGTCGAACAAGGCAGTGCGTGTGGCTAATTTCGATTTGTCCCATTCCATTACGAAAGCGGCACACATGCCCGAATGAGAGCTTGTTCCCTCCACCACCACTTGCCGAAACACGACCACAGCGCGCGGCCGAGCGGTCCCCGTCAATAGGAGTTCTAAAATCACTGGGACTCACAAATAACTCACCCAAGTAGAACAAGAAACCCCCCGCATGTTTTCTACCCCAATCATCTCCAGTCGTTGCAACTTTCTCTCTCTTGCATCGCCTTGTAGGTTGAAGAGCGAGAGAAAAAACGTTATCCGGATGACGCTGTGCCAACTCGCATATCTCTCCAAAGTGCACGGTAACCCACTCAGCACATATTCTTTCTCGGCTTGGAAGATTGTTGCGGCTTTTGATTGGTTCACAAACATATTATCTTTCTTTCCAAACCTGACGAATAAAATAGTGTTATCACGATTTCATTATTTAGGTAAAATAAAATGACTAACGCTGACCAACTATAACAGAGTGTTTCGGCTTCACTGCGGAAGCCTTGTTCACAGTTATTAGCACCCACGGAGCAGGTATATAATGGCAGTGCCGGGTCGCGCGAAGAATGCATTAACAGAAGTGCGGTGGCTACGCAGAGTAAAGAAACCTAATACGAAGGTAGCCATGTACCAAGCTGGCAGTACAGTTGCCAACCAGTAGAACCAAATACAACCACAATTTCGAAGTAAACAAGACAACACTCTAGTATGTCCTTAGTATAAAATAGTAGTAGGAGATTCCCGGTGATTTCGGTTCGGTATGCGCGAACTACTGCTAAGTATTGTAGTGTTGCGTTCTAAGAAAGCAGAACACGGCAGTATCTTTAAGAAATCAGTAACTTTGTGAATAAATGCGTTGGTAAAGGCTTCAGTTTAACAATCTGATCGTTTAACGTATACCTATTATAAATATACGGCATACCTACAATTATTAAACAGCAGTGCTCACTGGGTAGAGCCCCTCAAGTAGCAGAAATGTTAATGCAATTTGTAAAACAACGGTATAGCGCCAAGTTGTACCTGCCTGAGGCCATTTCATGCAGTTCCTATTTTTACGTATATCGCAGACATTTCCTGCTTACAGCATTTATTTTTCATTTCTAGCTCAAGCAGGCTTATACGCGCTATAATCTGTGACAAGTACCAGTAAGTCATTGTGGACGTTCAGAGTTCTGTAGATTTTCCTCACCCTCTCCTCCCGCCCCCCCTTCTCTCTCGCTCTGCGCGCGAGAAAGGGACGCCCGCGCTCTGCGCTTTGATTTACGGTACTCCCGAGATGTCGTCGTAGTTGCGTTACAACCATCCCTAACATATACAAAGAATCTTTCAACGCAGCCAGCCGAACGCACCGGGCAGGCGACGTTATCCTATGCGTTGAGGCAGCATCCCTTCAGCTAGCGTACATTTATCAACACTATCCCTCCGTCTTTGCAACCAAGTCTAGGCATAGCGAGGATGTCGTGCTTCGTCTCTTGGTGGTTGGTGTAAGGGAAGTGCGCTAGAAGACTAAAGAATGGGCAAACTCGGAACTCGAAATGAAAAATAGGCATCTCTCAGGAAACTGGACTGCCCAAGCGACAAAAGAATAGGCGTTAGCGGTTAGCATCTGCAAATGCTGTCAACCATGGTGTCGCTGTGGTTCCGAATAAAGCACTTTTGAAACTGGCGGGTTTTCTTGCGGTCAGAGAGCGTTGTGCTGTGTACGGCTCCATGATGAAAAGGTTCCCGTAATTCTGTGGGTTGCTGGCACCTAGAAAGGGAGATACGGATGGTACGATGTATACGGTATAACTTCCTCGGGTTCCAAGAAAGCTGTGAATAGATCTTTGTAGACAGTCGTGTCAAAGCCTAGATAAGAAGGCATTGAGACAATAGGTGCTGTTCGTGTTCGAGTCAACTTCCCTGAACTTTCTGTTTATACACCCAAACAAGGAACTTCAGTATTTGAAAGGCGACGTTGAATTCAGTATATTTTCGGGCTTTTAGGGACGAAGCTCCTCTTGCTCGGGCCCTGTCCCGTCCCTCGTTGCTGCTGCACATGGCAGAATGATGATGATTGTGACAGGATCCCCCTTGGGATTGGCCAACCAAAGACTGGCCAAAGAGGTCAATATGTTCAACGCGTTCGTTGCTACCCAACAAGGAGGAGAGGAAGAAGAAGAGGTTGTCGTTCGTCGCCTGCGAGCTCAAGACATGTACTGGGGGTACGCGACACAAGACGCTCTGCAGAAGGCGACGGCCAAGGTGACTAAAATGTCACACACCGAATTCGCCAACTTACCCATGGAGATTCTCATCGTCCCAAACAAGCCCTACATAATCACCACAAACATCGACGTCGTCGACGGGCTTGTCAATGGAGCGGTGGAAAGCTTGACATGTCGACTCTTTATATGATGTGTGGGCGAATGTTTCACGGTTTTACCTATAAGCATTTTAGCTTCGCTCCTCTCATCATCATTCACTTCGTGGAGATGGCGGGATTTTTTGTTTTTTGCGGAGGGGATGAGAGCAGGATGGCATAATTGTTAT
The DNA here is from genome assembly GCF_048455015.1 of Haemaphysalis longicornis. Taxonomy (NCBI): domain Eukaryota; kingdom Metazoa; phylum Arthropoda; class Arachnida; order Ixodida; family Ixodidae; genus Haemaphysalis; species Haemaphysalis longicornis. Next base: position 78,723,866 of record NW_027526407.1, read on the forward strand.
GCACAGGGTGATCGCGTATTCCGGCGCTCTAAATCTCGTTAAAGGTTCGTTTCGTTTAGTAATCGAAACGAGAACACTGTATATGATGCTTAATGTGAAGGAAAAATATCCGCGTAAAGAAAGAAGGATGTAAATAGACAAATACCCAACGATAATAAATAAAGGGAAGGCCTTTTAGAAGGAACACTAGAACTGTAACCGGCGTATTCTTCCATGTTTCATTCCAAGTGGAATGAAAGAAAAGTGACAGTGATGACAAGTACACGGAACAGGCGAGGTCATAAGCTGAACGTTGGCGCGTGTCCCGTAGTAATGCAAACCATAAACTGAAGAACATTCTTGTACACCATTACTTTTTCCCAAAATGTCTCACCCACTCAGTAACACGCCGACTTTAACATAAAATATAGGGATAATTTTTTTCGGTGAAGCCTAAGTGTAACCAGGTTAAGAGAATATCATTGATCAATCACTTGTTAGATTTGCTCTGAATACGTTTCTAATTCATCATCATCATCATCAGCAGCAGCAGCAGCAGAAGCATCATCAGCCCATCTACGCCCACTGCAGGGCAAAGGCCTCTCCCGTAGATCTCCAATTATCCCGGTCATGTGCTAACTGCGACCAGTTTATCCTCGCAAACTTCTTGATCTCATCTGCCCATCTAACCTTCTGCCACCCACTGCCACGCTTGCCTTCTCATGCGATCCATTCTGTTACCCTTAATGACCAACGGTTATCTTCCCTTTTCATTACATGCCCTGCCCACGTCCATTTCTTCTTCTTAACTTCTACTAATAAGTCCTTAATACGCGTTTGTTCCCTGACCCACTCCGCTCTCTTCTTGTCCCTTAACGTTACACCTATCATCTTCCGTTCCATTGCGCGCTGAGTCATCCTCAGTTTAAGTTGAACCCGTTTAGTGAGCCTCCAAGTTTCTGCCCCGTAGGTAAGCACCGGTAAGATGCAGCTGTCAGATACAGATAGAGACAACTTGCCGTTAAAAGTGAGCCAATGTTTTTTTTTTATTCAGAGCGCACCAGACGTTTCTTTTTTGTTTGCCAACGTTGTTCAGGGATCCAAAAAGAACAGAGCATGAGTACTGGTAATATGCAGCTGTCATACACTTTCTTTTTCAGGGACAATAGTATGCTACCATTCATTATCTGAGAATGTCTATCAAACTTCCTAACTATTCCTGCCCAATATGGCACCGGTTGCACATCTGTTTGTGTGTCATTTTTTATCTTTTGAAAATGAGATATTTCTATGATTAGAGAAGGAAACTAAACTAACAAAAAGCAGTACATCATTGCCGTCTGCCGTCTGCCGTCTTAGCTTACTTTTTTTGTCAGTGCTTTCACGACTTCTCTCGCACAAGAAATGGCTTGGAATATTCAACAAATTGATGTATACACATCATTGAAAAATCACTCTGTATGTTGAGTGATCCTCGCTGTTGTATGCCTTTCCCACTTCATTCGAGTTTTTTTCCCTGAAACATATTGTGGTTACGAAGCTGAGCGTGATGAAGCCTATTGTAGAAATAATTCTATGTCCACGGTTCTAAACTAACGAAACACTAACCTGTTTTCGGCGAACAAATGGTGATCATGATAGAATAGGAAGCCCCCCCCCCCCCCCCCGTCACACTGACGGACGTGACGCCTTGCTCCAAAATATCTGTCCAGAGCAGTTGCATGACCAGTCCAGTCGTAGCAGAGGTTGGAAGCACTGTCGTCACTACAGCCTTCAAGCACTTTTGCCGCTCTAACACGTGCCCCGAGGAACAGAAGGAGCTTATGTCTGGCCCTTTATTTTTGAATAATCGTGTGTTGTCCTTGAAGCAGTATCCACTATTACTACGGCTCTAGCATTCATGTTGTATTTGGTACTATGATCTTCTTTCCTTGCTATAACTTTGACGCCTTGACAGACATATAGCCACTAGGTTGACTAAAAGAACATAACGTTGCACCGTCAACGCAGTAGCGATCAATTCTTTTTGTTCAAGGCAGAAGTTTGAGCTAGTCGGGGATGATAGAATTTCGACGTTGTAAAAAGCGCAAGCCAACGCCGACACGACGGAGAGACATGGGCAGGACGGATGCTAGCACTCGCCCGGTCTATCTGTCGGCACTTCGTGTCCTTAGTTTTTGGCCGTTTGTACCATTTCAGAGTTCTGTTAACATCCAATTTTGTCTTTTTTATGGGTGCTGTAAAGATAATTAGACACGTTTTTTTAATAACACGATGGCTTGAAGAGAATAAGAAGGAAGACATGCAAACTTGAAAGCCTCCACTCAAGCGAATGTGCGAACACAACCGTCTTCAAATCCTAACCAGATGCTAAACCAAGGCACTCGTTATAGGCTGCTAAGAGACGTTTCTTCGGCGGCCGCTTTCATTCCGTCAGCATTTCTTACGTTTATGTTCCGCTGCATTGTTCTTTAGCGAAGACACCGCCAAAGAACTGTGCTAATTAATTAGGATACGCGTGAACGACATCATTCTGAGGCCTGTATAAACGCGCACTAAAACCGTGCTTTCAGTCGGTGGGGGACGGTTCGCTTAATGATATGAATGGAATGCTGTCTTCCACTGGCGAATATCATTGAAGTTAGCCCAGAAAACACCCACATAATTGAAGACTAACTCTGTTCCTGCGCGCTTTGTTTTTGGGCTTATCTGAAGCGCCCAGTAGAAGCTGTGATGCATTTGAGTACGTAGCTATTAAATGTGAGTATTTGCCAAGCACTAGCTTTTGAACTGTGTACAATGGATGGCCAGTACCACACTGACAAATTCTTTGGAATTTTTTTCTTCGTCTACATGCCCCAACCTCTCCCCGTGGCCCAGCCCTACAGCCCCAATTTCCGCCTTCATTTCGCACTACCCACACAAAACGTAAGTAACCTTATCTCTGCTATCCCCGCTTGACGACCATATGAACCATGCAGAAGTGCAGGACACTTCAGTAAAGATTACTTTAATTCTGACCACTGTACATTGGTAAGGCAATAACGAAATAGGTCTGTACGTATGTCGTATTCGGCTGCCTCCAGTGTAATTGCTACTACATGGAAGCAATATGGTCACGTGGTACATTGTTTGCACAGTATGGCGCCATGTATTAAGACTACTCGAAGGCAAAACAACGCGGCTACACATGGCGAGCACTGCACCTAACAGAATAGTTATGATGAAAACTAGTCACATAAATAACAGACAAACTATTTGAGAGGACACGCAAGAGATACATTGAATGGTAGAACATAAGAGCCGCCAATAATGCGCATTTTCTCGCAACTTGGGATAACCCCTGGTGAAGTTTGTGAACAAATTCGAAGTTCATTTGTTATTTTCTGGCTGGAGAGACGCAGTATCTGTAACGAGGACAGCAGATTGACAGCCTTGTCTAGATGTTTAGTGCTTCTTCCGAGAAGGTGATCTTCAGTGCTCAAGATAAGCTTTCCCTAAACAAGCAAGTTTATTTTCTGCATGGGTAATTGCTTTTTATCTCTCCTCTTGATGTGTGGCGTTCCGTGATGCCGGGTTCAGACAGTTGTCGCAACTGTCGTAATTTCTTTAAATAATGACGTCATTTCCCGTCTCAGCCAACGGACTGCGTAAAAAGCCGTTTTGTACGTTTATACCACACGATATGGCTGTGACGTCGGTAGTCTGAACATAGTATTATTCTCAACGTTTGTAGATTACCGCACACGAAAGCAGCAGATTACCTTGTTGAAAGAGAATAGGTGCCGTGTCATACCGCCGAACCCTTCTGTATTTTATAATTCGAATTGAGAAGTTTGCTTGCAATGCTTGATATGCGCATAAAATCAAAATAAAATGAAAATAAAAAAGCAGACAAAACAAGCATTCTTACACATTTATTGTTGTGTTTCTCCTTCCCTCGCAGCTCGCTGGAGCAGAAAAAAGAAACCGTGGAATGGAAAATGTAATCAGACCTCTGAACAATGCGTTCGCAATTTTGCTGGACCCTTAAGATTACTTTTTTGTCGCCCCTTGTTGGTGTCCACTCTTCTCGTTTCATTCATGTGCCGTCTCTTCCTTCATAGTCCTTGCTTTTCGATGTTTCTGAATTTTCCGTCCTGTGTTCGAAAGAACGCTGAGTAAACTGCTTCTCAGTCGAGTGCGAACAGCCTTCATGTTGAATTTGAAATGAGTGTTTGCCAACGCGCACTTGCATGGCGGGGTTTCCATATGCGGAGAACATTGTGTTCACTCTCGCGCAAAGTTCCCTGTTTAGCAAACAGCTCAGAGAGAAGCAGCATAGAGAATACTGTTTCTTGGCAGCCGTATACCACTTTGTGAAAGCTTCTTTTAACAAGTGCATTGTCTTTGCGCTGTACATGTTTTTGTGATTTCGGCATTTTCTGTCTTGCGTTAAAATATCTTCTTCAGTACTGTGTACCACGTACTTCACAAAATTTTTTTGTTGAGGAGGGTGCCTCATGTGTGGATTGGCCTTATGAATGACTGTAGAGCCTACCTTCCTGATACGTGCGTGCATATATCTACATGTGCCCACCCTCATCTATAAATTTAACAAGGGGAGGAGAGAAGTTAGTGTGATGACTCACTTATGAGAAATTAGAGCGAGGTTTCCCCGCACCACCAATGTAAATCTCGATCATTTGCAATGTCCTTAAAGACGGTTCCACTTAACCTGTGCACCACCACCATTTTTGCATTGATTAGTTTTCTGTTGTACACATGCTTGGAACTTTCGCCAGAGCCTCTGGTTACAGGTTTCCCGTTTTGGAAAACTCTAGTCAACACAAGGGTTCTGTTTCGCTACATCAACTAACTTCTACATTGAGTCCGCCCTGCTCGATAAAGTTTCTGAAAAAAACTTCGGGGACTCGAGAGAGGTTGTCGCTGTCAGGCATCTCATGCCACTCGCTATGCCGTGCCCAGTACGCATCACGCAAAGAATGCAGCTGGGTTTTTCTCAGATAGAACACCCGTGCTTTAATATTCAAGAGTGTAGTGGGCAAGGCCCTTAAGGGGCTGTTACGCCACGCTTCTAGCTCCAATTATAGCTTCCTTTTTTTTAGCGGTGAAGCCCCGTAGGGGCTCGGGCTGCAGGCGTGTCATGTCGTCGCCGTAACTACCGTGTCATGTAGTCAGGGTACTAAAACACCGGGACACTCGCTCACGCCTCGTGCTAAACGTAAGGCGTACTAAAAAGACACCAGACACTCATTTACGTCTCGCTCTGGAGCGCTCCGTAACACGTGCTAAAAAAAAGCCGGGACACTCGTTTACGCTTCGCACTAGAACGCTTCGCGCTTGAAAGACAGGAGACTTTTACAGCAAAGCTGTATACCCCTACGCCTCAGCGGTTTCATCTCCGTTGCAAAAACGCCAAGGCGCCAAGAATACACTTATACAGTGCATGCTTCGCCCCTCCCCAGGTTTCACGTTAGTGGACATGCCTCGGGCTTCATTTTTTTATTTTGCCTTCTTTGGATTTCTCTGCTCGCTTTTTACGTCGCGAGCTGGGCGCGCGTTGGGACCCAATAACGGCAAAGAAAAATCAATCGCGAACGATCTTTCAAAATTTGCTAGGAGAGAGGAAGAGGAAAAAAGTCAAGTGAAGCGTTGAAAGAGGAAGAAAGGGAGGTGCAGCGGAACCTTTCATGGCGTGTTTCTACCCCTTCGCTCTATATGACGTAGCATTCTCGTCGAAGTGCCTTTTACAATACGCCTGTTTGTTAATCTGGGGTTTAGAATCGTTTGTGTCCCATGGCGCGAAAACAGGATTCCTGAACACCCGAACCCTTGCTGGTGCCGCTCCCTAAAGAGGAAGTGAGAAGGCCCCGGAACTACTAGCCACGTGACATCCGCTCCAGGCTCTCTCTACTGCAGACATACGAGGAAGTTTTTGGGGCAGTGAGGAGGTGCTTTGCGAAAGGGATGTGTGCGTAAGAGCGTGAGAATAGCTACGCTAGAAACCAGGACAAGCAATTGTGTGGTTGGTCACCAGATTTGTTTGCGCGTTGCTAAGGATACACTAAGAGCACATTTTTTTCGGGTTGGCTTTCGTTCAAATTTCCTAGCGAGGCAGGATATTGGCTATCGCATTTGAGCTCAGGTGTTCTCTTTTTAATGTCTATATGTCCTTTTTGTTATACCTGGGTGAGCGTAAACATTTGATTACCTAACGTTCTGAAACAGCTCAAGTTCCTGCTCCAACAATATATATTTTTTTTTAAGTTTCAACTTTTCGGTTTCCTCTTCGAAGTGAAAGCCGCTTTTCGTTAACGCTGCCAAAATTTAGGTGATCACATCAGCTGGTGCGTTACCACCCTTTCCTCCGTTTTTCTTAATATATACCTGATTTTGCTGGAGTTTGGTTTCATTAAGAATCGCCACACCTGTCATCGCGATGAAATAAAGCTTACAAAAGAACGATGTTGCACGTTGTCGTTGCGGTCCTTTGGCCGCAGCACTAACTTCAGCTCCTAGTATATCCCACACACTCGCCCACATTTTCAAATTTTAAGGCATCACTTCTTTTCTCAGCCACATCTAAGCTGTTTTTCTAACAGACATACTCCATGGTTGAAGCTTTCTCCATGCAGAGGTGATGCAAGAGAATCACTGGGGGAACTTAAGCCTGCTTGCGTGCTTCCCAGGCGAAATCCTAGCGATGCTTAACGAATATTTCTCTGTACAGTTGCTTTGTCTTCATTATTGGCGAAAATTACTTCGACAGGCAGGCTGGTGCCTCTTATTTCCTGCCACAGCTCACTCGTCAGTGGACTTCGTGTCTGGGGGGCACCTGTTCTACTCACGTTACGTCATAATCACCTGTCAAGCTATATGACGTCAGAGGCGTAGGTGTAAAGCTAACTTTTTACGAGCTGGCGGAGCGTGCTAAAGTGCACTTTCTTTATTTGCTTATTACATTCTTCCAGCCACCTGCTGGCAAGCAAAGCAGTGGCGGTATTCTCGAGTTTTGTCCCTTTTGCGTCCCTTTCAAAAGTGTCCCTTTTGGCGAGCCCTGATTGGCTAAAAACAAACAACCGGACGTGACGTAACGCAAGCGCAACAAACCTATTGCGAACACCCATTGCTTAACCGGAAGTATGTCACGATGAAAGGGACTCTAAAGGGACGTTTTCAAAAGGGACAGTTACGAGAATACCGCCCCTGGAGTCGTGGCATGTTTATACATTAAGCTCTGTACTGCAGTGGACAACTGCCGCGTTACAGCGAAAAACACCACAAAACAAGGCTGGTACAAAACTTCCTGGGTAAAAGGTAGAAACATCGTGTAACACTACAGTCAACAACCATTCTTTGGCGAGTGTAACCCGGTTTGCTAAATAACATACACGAGTAAATTCTTATGAATGTCTGCCCGGCGGTATGCGATAACTTTGAGTGGTGTATTGCGGAAGGAAAGTGGCTTCGTTTATTACAAGTCGGCGTTGACAGCCGATAAGAAAGATTCCTGCTACTGTGGCTCCAACTCTGGAGACGCGGATTCAGGTCAAACAGGAGCTCAAATGTTTTTTTTATTTACTCTCTACAGCGGCGGCCATTTCTTGTAACGGATAACAACGACGACAACAATGACGTTATTCGCAAAATGGGGTATTGAAAGTTTTCGCCTTGATAACGAAATAGCTAGGTAGCAAGAGGATCAAGATGTCGGCGCACACACCAGACGCTTGCAAACTCCGCGGGGTTGTATCGCTGGTAAGAGCGCTGTGCAGCAACTGGACGGTGTCCGCTCTCCTTCCCTAAGAACTGACCGTCAAAGTTTATGGCACTCGGGAGGCGCATAAATGGAAATGTCGATGCCCGGTGTACGCGCACAATCCATTACTACGCCTCGCATCCTCCGCAGATGTCAAGGTTGTTCTGCAACTCGTACTCGGTTAGTGTTCGATACCTCCCAGACGAACGCCCACGGAACGCACCTGACGAACGAAAGCAACAGGAACACTGCCTCAGCTTAGAATGGGCAACATTCGATCATAGGGGCGGTGGTCACCGTGTCAAACACGGAATGAGTCCTGGGGTGATAAAGAAGCACGGCAAAAGATGCTAAAAGAGAACATAACGTTATCGGAGGAGACCATGGAACCACGAGTGGATGAAATCAGTAGGGCTGTGAATGTGTTCTCACAGGCTGCGTCTCATCTTGTTTTTGTTTGTTTTTTATGTGCGCTCTGTAGCCTCTGAGCCTGCGACTTGGAGAGTTTGGCTGTGGACCGATGATGCGACCATTCCCTCGCACTTCGTGTTTCTTCTTCTGCTCTCCTTAGCCACTATATTTCCCGCTTTGTCTGCCTTTCCTCCGTCTCAGCTCTCGGACGAAACGACACGTATCCAGCGCAGGGTGCCAGTGCAACGGGCTTGTTTTATGAAGCACGGCGTGCCGTAAATTGGAGCATGCCTCCTTCCGCTCCGAATTTATTGCCCATGGTTCCCCTTTTTCGCGAACCACCCGAGCAAACTCTCTCTCCCAACAGCAGCTGCTTAGCAGCGCCTCCCTTCAAGGGCAGCGACGGTGAAAGTGAGGCAACATCGGCCGGTTGAGTTTCTTGCAGTTTCTTTTTATTTTTCGGGCTCGGGTCCTGGGTTGCAACACTCCAGATCCGGAGCCTTTAAAGCCCTTAACCTTCCCGCGCTGGGCTTAGGACATAATGCAGCAGTCCTACAAAACATTATCACGTTGGGGCGTTACGTGTACGTCCGTTTAGCATGTTGGGCCCCTGTTGCGCCGGAGTGGCTGGCCGCTGTACTAAGGCATTCCAGCTATACTAACCCGCTCCACCATCTTGATTGTCTTGATGGTCACGGCTTGATGGTCACGGAATGTCGCATATTTTCCCCTTTATTCCCATAGCCTCACTTCCCCCTCACTCAATTTCAAGCTCAGGCCTTCGTTAGGCGACGAGTTCCCAAGGTGGGGTTCTAGCACTTCACCGTCTCCGCCGTTTCCTTTGCAGACTTCTCTCTTATTCATGTGTACTTCCTAAACCCGAGATAATAGAAATAGGAAACACTATGATTTACCCAGCCGTTGTTCTAAGTACTGTACAGAAACTATATAGGCATCCCTCAACTTCGACGAGGCGCTCTTCTCGCTCATCTGGCTGTGTCATTCGCTGCTCATGCTCAGTCCCATTCTCGCAATATATTAACACTGGTTTCTTTATATTGCAATGTACCCCTAAGTAGACACAGGAGCAAAATCGGCCTCAAGAATGCTTAAAAGTTTCGTTTCGTAACGCGCGCAAGACTTTTTGAGTGTGTTTTAAGTCTTTTCCATTTTTTACTGCCTGTATAGAGTAGAGAAAAGCATTTCTGCCTTAACAAAGAACATGGACGCGAAGTATATTACGCTCAGGCATTATTTAACCACTTGCAGGTATGGTATGTCTCATGCAAGTCAAAACTGTTTAGTGAAAAAGAAACCTTTCACAGAAGAACTAACAATTGAGATGATAGGTCTTTAAATAACAGCAACTTCGCTGTCGCGATCGGTATCTTGATACTCAAAAGTACACGTATTTTACGAGAGCGAGAGAAGGCTCTTTATTGAAAAGCAGAGTTTTTCCGGCGTTTACAATCGCCTACACGCTTCCCTGCTGAAGTTTGGGTACGTTGAAAAAAAGGCCTACAAGGTGACTGCGAGTGTATGCGATGATATTTATCGTAAAAATTGGCTGCGTATCTGCTTTCTTCCAAAAAAGTTTCTTCGAAAATCGATAGTCTTTTGACGCCCCTGCAATGCAACCCCTCCCCTCCTCTCGTCCTTCCAACCCTCACACACTTCCCCTCCTCTCTTAACCATCCCGTGATGAAGGGAGTAGGCGTCTGCTTAGTTTACTTCAATAACTCCGCCTTCGCATATCACCCCCGCGCCATCCCTTTGGATCTTTTCTTTCTGTTAGCAACTCGATCCGACATCTTTTGTTCCACTTTCTTGCTTTTATTTCGTCGCCTTTCAACACCGTTTGAAACCCGTAGTATCTCTTTGCTACCGTAAACGCCAACAGCACGTACATTTCTAATGAAAATAAAGCTGCCGCTCTGTGGAGTACTTATTGTACTGTGGAGTACTCTGTGGAGTACATACTGTACTGTGGAGTACAGTATGCCTAAGGTTCTTTTTTTATGTCATGAACAATGTTGACGTGTATGACGCATACCACCATTTCGAGCACTTTGGAGAGGCATTGCGTTTATCATTACGTTCCCGCATTATTTCAACAGCTTTTTTGCATCCGGTTTTAATAAGGTGACAGACGGACAGATAGAATTTTCTTATTTTGGTAGCTTTCCACTTTAACAACAGTGTTTTCTATCCTGGAAGTCCTTCCAAATGACAACCATAAAATTAAACGGAGAGCCACTCCTAGTCCGCGGCCACCACGAAACCTCTTGGCCGAAGCACGGCGCGGACGGTCGTCCACAATGAATGCAACGCGCGTAGCTCTTTCAACCGAAAGCCGTGCCGCCTCAGGCAACTGCTCGGCCGAGGACATTAACTGCCCACAACGATGTCACCACTTTCTCCAAACGCTAGGATGTGCCGAGCCAGCAGAAGAACAACTAAAAACAACACGCGCAAAGCGGAACGCGAAAGGAAGAATAAAAATGGAAATTAATACAGTCATGGGACGAATTTACAGCAAGAAAAAGTGGCTGATGTCGTCGGCGTTCCTCGGGGTAGCGCTCTGAACCCCTCACTGTTCTTGAAGCGCAGTGTCATTATACAAGGTGGATCGCAGCGTAGCCTATTGTGGATGCGCAGGCGTAGCTGCACGGCAGGCCGCCGGAACATTAGGGGATAAACCGTGCCATTCCGTCCCCAAGCACAACCAGTTTCTCCCCTTCTCTTTGCCTCGTTTTGGTGATACCTACTTATTTTGTTTTTGCGCAGAGGCACTACTTGCCCCTTTTTTTGTGTTGTTTCGCGAGTTGAGGCTTCATGGTTTCTGATTTAAGTTCCAGTCTGCTCATGTTCTGTTTTATTTTAATTGTTATCTTTTTGCGGGACCTTTTTAAGAGCTTCCGCAGCTCGCTCTGCCTCTGGGGGGGATTTCGTTGTCGTTTGTGCCAGAGCTTTTCTTTCTGTCTTTATTTTGACACTAATAGTTGCGCGATGCAGCATGTGAATCAAGTGTCGCCGCTTCTGCTTCGTTGCTTCTTCTTATGTCTAGCAGTCCACCCTCCATTATTACAAATTCCTGTAGCCAGGAGCGTCCCGCCGAAAAATGAGATATGCAAGCCAACCAGATCATTACAAAAGAGGAGTCGTAAACACTCAGTCGATGTCCTATGCTTATAGCCACCCTGGCTGTTTTCCTAACGTTAGAAACCCGACAGTGTTGTCTTCTTTTGCCCCTCATTACTGCCACGTGCTTGACGGCAACTACTTTTTTTACTTTTCAGCCTAATGACAACAAGCCGCCAATAATGTTTTGCCTGTCTTTTTCTTGTTCTTTATATCTTTAGTATTCTTTCAGTTCATCCTGACAGGAGCGTTTACGCAATCCTAAGTTCACGGAATTTCATTTCTGTGTTCGTGACAGTTAATTGACTCTAGGAAAACCACATTTGCCGTTAGTGTGTCATACGAAGCATACAAAATTTAATTGAGGAGCAAAGGTATCAGATGATTGAAGTCATTGCGAGCAGACGTGATGGAGGATGGCCAATTACCTATCCCTCTTTATTTGTTCAATGGACAGATTTCCTTTTAGTTTGTACGAGATCTGTTTATTTTCTAGTGATAGTTATTTGAGTTGGATATGTCGTGTCCTGCTACGGGGCCATTGTAAACAGTAGAGAATTCATATTACTTCCTTACTCCTGTATTATTGCTCGTACAAATTTCGTGTGATATTACAGCCTGACTTCGCTTAGATGAGCCATTACAGCAATTGTTCGATATAAAAATATAATAAACGTTATGACTAACTCCAACCTCAAACCAATTTTTGTGAGCGTTTATTTTGCCACAATTCGCGACAGTTTCTGAGGTGAAATATTTTGACAGAGAGCTGACGGATATCGCATCCCCATATTTTGGGCTGATACCTGCGAAAATTACTGCTCCGTCTTTGTCATTATTTTTCAGGCACTTAATCATCTAGATGTCCAAAAATGGGAGTAACATGAGCCAGGTAGCGAAGCTTTAGCTCCCGTTAAATAAATAAAAGTGGAAAAAGTCGTGTTTTATTACAAGTAATCAAGCTACCAGAGAACCGTGCTGGCTCCTAAGCAAGAAGAAAGCTTGGAAATGTATTTTACTTGGGGTGGTTGGTAATTCTTACACTGAACGTCGGGACGCACGTATTAATTTTAGCAGTACGAATTTAAATCGTTCATTACAGATATGCATGAATTACATGTAACTAAATGTTTATCGCCAAAATCACGAATGAGAGACCGGAGCAGCGAACACCAAAACAGGAAGGGACTTAGAAGCGCACGATTCCCTCTTCTCGCAATATACTGCAGAATGCAGTATTGGGCGAGTCAGTAATCCATCTTAACACTACAGCACAACAAAAACAAGGACTAAACCTGAGGAACACAGAACGAGCACTGTAAACACAGCGCTCGTTTTGGTTGCGCTGTAGTATTAAGAATATAATGTGAACTCAGAGAACTCCAGTAGCAATCCCCCGTGGTTCATAGGTTCCATCGTCTGGCAAATCGTGATTGCTCAGCCTCCCACAGAGACGAGCATCACTTTTGAAAATCATGAACAACCATTTAAAGTGCCGGGAAAAAAAGAACGGTAGCAAAGATGAGACCTTGCGGAACCCCCAGTACTTTCCAGACTCTCCTCTAAGCATCAGCAGCCGTTGTGCAATGTAATCAACGGCAGCTAGAGACGAGACCACATGGCAAGTCCAACGCCGCTGAATACAGGTGCAGCGACACCTGAAGGAGACAGGTACCGAATCCCCCTCGCGAGCAGCGTGACTGTTGCATTGTTCGGCTCCTCTGTTGTGCCCGGTCGGAATGACAGCCGCCGCTGTTGTTACCCTGGGCTCCACCACTTCTCAGGCGCCGCAGTGTTGCGGCGTATCGTCCCCGTCGGTCTCTCAAAGCAGGCTCGACGAACCTGACACGTTGCTTCTGGCTTCTTCTTGCATTCTAATGTACTTTTACCGTCGAGTTTGTCCGCACACGTTAAGTCTACGTGTCTTCTTTCAAATTGTCTTCAATTTTTGTTTTGATTATGCGCGAGGTTCGTTAATTTTGTGTTTTAAATGTCGCTAGTTGCAGCCGTGGCGTACTCCTGCATTGATTCGGTGGCATTCCGTCATCAAATGACGCGAGGCAAAGGCCGAGGTGCGCCATTGTGCGAAAAATCGGCGGTAATGCTGTCCGGCACCGAAAATGGCAACCAATCTGAAAAGTAAGGTAAACATTCACGTCCGTATATTGAACTCGGGTATAGGGTGAAGTAGCCGAATGCATTACCACCACGCTTGCGCCGGATTTCTCTCTCATGGCTGGGGTCAGCACTAACCATCTGTCCGGGGTAGTTCTATTCTTTTACTTCTTCTACCGTTTAGTGTCCTCAGCTGAGGGGGCGTTTTTGGCATATTTTTTCTGATTACTTTAAATTTATTCATATTTATTTTTAGAGCCACGGCCGTGTTTTCTGATTGTAGTTCCTCGAGTATTGTCTGCGTGTGTTCAAGTTTCAAGTGTCAAGTTTATTTTTCCAACATTACAGTGTTGGGGGTGGACCCAGACAAAAAAGCGGTCAGCGACCACTTGAAGGGTGCCTGGCAGCCCCTAAACACAGCAGCTGTTTGGCAACGGCAAAAAGCATACACACGCTAGTATGCAGTCTCAGTCAGCAAGACTATGTCGTCTGCAAACCTCAAATGGCTCAAGTATACTCCGTTTATCCCTAATTCTATGTTTTCCCACTCAAACTTTCTTAATACACCCTCCAGACATGCTGTGAATAGTTTTAGAGAGATGGTATCTCCCTCTCTTACTCCTCTTCAGATCAAAAATTTATCGCTTTGCTTGTGAGGGGTTACGCTGCCCATGCAGTCATTGTATATGTCTTCTACAAGTCTCCTCTGTTCACTGGTCTTTCAGTGCATTTAAAACTTCGAAGTATGTCTATTTTTAGCCCGAACAACATCGGAAACACTGAAAATGTGGTATTTCTGGCAAAAGTACCAGCGTGAGAAACGACTGGAGCACATGTATGGCGTACGAGCTCTTCGGTCAAGAATGTTATCGGGGTCGTTTTGCAACAACGCAATCGCTAGCGCACTGGGTAGTTCGTGGTCCATAAGTAAAAAAAAAGTACAGACATTCCGAGAATTCTCTACCAGTGCTTAAGCATTTGTTACAGCGGCTTCGCTATGCACAAAGCTCCTTCAATGTCGGATGCACTTGCTGCTACGCGCAGATGCATTGCCCGGGACACATTTTATGAAGGGCACTGTAAGCAGCCTTAAATTTAAGTACTAAGGCCAAGTTCATTTTTGTACAGCGCAACACACCCCGAACCTTTAAAGTTGACTTCACTATTATACACTTTTGCATTGCTAGTGCTCTGTGTCATGTGTTCCTTATTTTTCGGTTTTTTATTGATTTTGAACGTCACGGTCATCTCCACATGCACTATTGAAACGATGCGTATGTTAACTTGGTCAGCCATAAAGTTATTTTGCAGATATAAGGCCAATACTTTTTCGGTTGCCTATTCAACAAATATTGCTTATTAAAAGGTAATGTCCTTTTTTTTTCAGGATGCAGCACTTCTTCCCAAAAGTTATGCCGGCAGAGAGCGCCCGCGGTGCTATATCAAGCGTGATGGGAAAACGTAGCTGTTTATTAGTTGACATTAATAAGATATTGTTTCTGCGTTGGAGAGCCATCTTCAGGGTGCTAACAGGTAGCATTATTAGTTGGTAAATTTTAAAATGGTGCTAAACGGCACCGAACACCAAGTCCCCCATTCTGCGGCCGACAGCGCAGCTTTCACGATTCAGGGAGGCTTTCGGGCTGATGCCTCAAATAAACCAGCAAAATGAAACGCCTAAACCGTGAGAAGAATACACTGAGAAGAAGCAACTTGACCGTGAGAAGAAGCAACTTGACTGTGAGAAGAAGCAAATAACCGTGAGAAGAAGCAACTTGAAGCACTCTTCTGAACATTTCAAAACTGCGGGATATGTATCTAATTCTTGTGCCCTCTCACATGACGTTATCCGCCGTGAAGTTTTCTATCATGACGACAGCGATTTATGTTTTCTCCTACCTTAGATTATCTCATTCCCCTAACTTTACCTTCTCTGTCTGATTTTTATTTCATTGGTATTCCAGTAACCCACCCTTGTCGTTCCTTTGACGTCCTCCCTTCTTGGGCTCGTCTCAACAACGCCATTACGCCGTGAAATTCGCTGATTTGTAAGAACGTGGCCTGAATGAAATAAGAATGTATGGAAACAAAGCTTCTCCAGTGAAGCACAGAGCTGAAATGGCCGCGGTCATAGCCGGGCGAACCACCCACTGCCATTTCGGCTTACCCTCGACGGCAGCCACCGCAGTAATTCTCTCGATGACAGCAAACTCAGGGAGGCGGGTATTCAAATCACCACGGTGCCCCTCTGCACCGCTTCTTGCCATTTCACTTTCCTGTATTCGGGCTTTCGCCTTGTTTCTCATTCCCTTCCCTGCTATAAATTAGGCTATATAAATCAACCCCTTACCACTCTTATTTTTATACTCTGGACCCGGGAGCCAAAAAAGAAAATCCTGTGTAGCATCCTGGTTTTCTTACATTTAGCTAAAATGGGGTCCCTAGATGGTTGCATCATTCATACGGTCGTTCATTTTTTCTGTAATTTCTGCCTCTTTACTGGTGACGAAATAACCGTGTTCTTTGACAGTTAAGACTGGGTGAATTTTTTTTTATAGACAGATGACAATATTTCCAGCTGTTTCGCGTTTGTTCGGCGACAAATAATGTCTTGCTTGGTAATAAATAAATACTAATAGCTTCAATGTATCTCCTCCGTTTCCCTTTCACATTTTTGTGAGACGAACATCAAATAAAATAGCGCACGGCGCGATGTAACCCGAACGAAGAGGTCCCATACTGTGGTGCCACCTATGAGAACGTGTATAAAATACATTTAAGAGCACATTTCCTTTAAACTACCCATCCAGACCGTAGAAATATGAACTTGTTGTCAATGTAAGAACACTTCTGCTTTAGTTTGCGTTCGTTTTTTTACTGCTCTATCCCGGACGCGTAATTACGTTTCCTATACGATTCGGAAGTGAAAGAACCTGGCGCCGTCTACGAGTTCGATTTCAACAATAGCGAAATTCTTCTGGCCAACTGCTAAATACGACCCGCTGTTCGAGCTTCGTGGCTCTAAGGTAGTATCTAGTTCCTGATGCAAGGGCCTTAGGCCGAGACACTACAATGTTGTGTTGTTTCAAGTCAATTGATTTTTTTGTAAAAATTGATTTTGTTCTTGCGCAGTGCGGATTCCAAGAGGAATCCGAAACAGAAGGCACTGGTCCGCGTAGAAGAAAGGGACAAGACGCACAAATGTTTTGGAAGCAAACGGCAAATGTAAGGGGGAAAACTTGCCACAAATAAAGGGTACTGCACTCACAATGGTCCGCCATTCCCTCCTTTCGAGCCAAGATCATTCGCGAGAAAGCACAAATTACAGTCGGAATTAAAACAAAAAAAGGTTTCAAAACAGTTGGCAGGGTCGGGTAAACGAGGGAGGCGACGGGTAAGGAAAGAGAGCAAGCGGAAAAAGGGCGTTTCACTTACTGCCCGTGTGTGGGGCTCTGCCGCTGTAGCTCAGCTGTCGTCGCCACTGCCTTCAAGTGTCATCGAGCGTGAGTGCGCACGCGAGGACGTTCCTTAAGTGCTCATTTCGTCCCGGTACAGACGCTGCCTACTCTAGGAGAGTGAGGTGGACCTAAAGGCTGAAAGCGTTGGCGAGAAGAGCGCCAAGGGTTTTCCCGCCTTTTTTAACGCGCCGCTTCACTCGTGTCTTTACACACTCTTACCCGAAGCAAATGGATCGGAATGGAATGCAAGTGTGAGCGGCGGAACCGCTTTGAGGACTGCCGGTCTGTCGTAATGACAATAAAAAAGGAGGCAGTGACGACAAGTGGCACCATGTTTGGGACCTTCTCGTTTGTTTTCCCTTCTCTGACCATGCAGTGCGGCCTCTTTTTTCCCGTAGGAGATGTAGGGGTGGAGTGCGTTGTGTGCCCGGAAGGGGAGTTTACGTGAGAACGCGGCTTATACAGGGGCCTTTGGGTTTAGAAAACAAGCAATGGTCCTGTTGGGCTAGAGGCTGTGATAGATTTCGACAGTTGCGGTACCTTGTGATGGTCGCCGCGAGGGACCGCCATCCTTCGCCGCGGGAATGAAGGTTTCGATCATGGAGGAAAGAAAAAGTTTCTGCGTGTTCTTTCCTCCATGGTGTCGATGAACGAACATGCATTTGAGCCCGCTTGACCAACACATTTTCCGTTGGTTGCGTTGGCATTATGTCGTCTGGAGCTTCATAAGCAATTCTCCTCAGAGTAGCCTTTTTAGTATTGGGTGTGCTATCAGGAATTTAATTGGTGCAGTTGAGAGTATAGTCTAGCTGTGCATGCACAGTGCAGTACAGAATGGGAGAAGGTGTTAGAAACGCTGAAAGAATGAAAAGAAATGTAATCACTTGCTTATTTGCATTTAGAGGAACCCTGCAACACTCTTTTCAACGTTTTCTCAACCTTATATCCTTTCAGAACTTAGTCAAAAAACACATCGAGTACTTAACATAGGAGTCACAATGTACTTAGCCACACATTGCTTCTCTATGCCCATCAAATAACCTGGAATCTTTCTCAAAAGATTTTGTTCTCTTTCCCGAGTTTTGGCGTTCTTTGAGCGCGGAAATTACGTCATTACAGCAGTGCAGCGGATATTGATCGCTTTGTTTCTGTTGCAGAAAAAAGCACATTCGATAGTCACTTTAGAAAAAAAAAGCCACGAAGAAAAGAGGAAACGGAAGGCGGATAGTTCTGCGGCGACGAGAAAACCACGCAGTGCCGCTCCGCGCTGTTGATGACTGTAGCTTCGGCAATTCTTCCAGATGCGAAGGAAAGAGTGAAAGCTTTTATCGAAAGTGTTGAAGAGTCCCTTTAATACCTTGCGTGGTTTATTTTCCAGTTACAACAACAGATAAATGTTTTGCACTCGGAAGGGCTGCAATTATTCTATCCGCTAAAAACGTGAACCAGCTCAAAGGGGCCCAATACGTCGCAATTTCAACGGCCTATCGCTATATAACGTGTTCTTTGCTTCCCTTGTTTACATGTGAATTCTGGTTGCCATTCGAGGGACCATTGACGTAGCTTTTCGCGTGTGACGTAGCCTCTATGACGAAGCTCGCTGAAGACTACGACGCTGATATTGGCGGGTTCCAACAAATGCTGCAGCCAATGAGCTTTTCGAGCTCTTGGGGAAGCCGTTGGTGGTTTCGGCGGTTCAGGCTGCGTCTATGCGAGCGGCACTCCGGCATGGCGCATCTTAGTAGGGACAAATGTCGATCGTCCCCATCAGTTACACGAGCTTAGCTGAGTTTGTTGATATAGCGCGTAGTTTACAAGATATTGTGCCAAGGCTGTTGGGTTCTGTATTGAGCAGAACGAGTGAAACAATGGTTGCAAAAGCACTGTGAGAACACGTGCGAACGTGTGCCCAAAATTTAGAGGGTGCGACTACCTCAAACCGATCTCTCTTCTTCTATGCTACCTCCTTCCAACTACTCATCGTTCGCACCTTCTTCGTCATTATTCAGCCTTGTAGCATGCCCTATCTCCTAGTAGGATACGTGCTACTGTAGCTAGTGCCTTCCAGGTACTTGCCAACAAAAGTGGGGGTGGAGCTTACGTGCACCACGGGTCGTGGCATTGCTCGGCCTCCTAAACGGCATCGGCCCGATGTCACTGGTTTTAAATTAGGGAGAGCATTGCAGGAAAGACGTAGCTGCTGCGGCAGCAAGCTGAAAGCAGGTAGAATCAGCGCGCAGAAGCACAGTCAGTGTCGCATCACAGGGCATGGTATGGTTTGAGTCGTACCACGTGTATGACCTCGAAGCGAGGTTTCTGTCCTTGAGAGCTGGACTCGTTTCCCTCTGGTACCACGACGTAGCTTACATCGGAAGGACGGAAGAGAACCCTGTAGGGTCCGAAGTAACGTCGGAGAAACTTCTCCGAAAGCCAGCGGCGGCGGGCAGATGTTCAGACCCAAACAAGATCGTCAGGTTGGTATTCACATTCTGATCTGATTGTAGGGTTTAACGCGACGACGCAACGCAGACAATGAGGCGCGCCGTAGTGCAGCGCTCGGGATTAATTTTGACCACCTGGGGATCTTTACGTGCGCCGAAATCTCGTACACACGGGCGTTTTTGCTTTTCGTCTCCATCAGAAAAGCGGCCGCCGCGGCCGGGAATCCAGCCCGCGGCCTCGTGCTCAGCAGCGCAACGCCTTAGCCACTGAGCCACCGGCGGCGGGTGGTATTCGCATTGCGCTGTCCCGTGTTGTGCCGCCGCGCGTCGGTTTCTTGCTGTCAGCGAATTCTACAGCGTGCCAGCTGGTGAGCTTCTTCTGCCTTCTGAGTCAGGCCTTCAATATCATCGCCGGTTATGGCGCCGTCTTCCACAGGTCATTGCGCGTCGTCACCTGGCGGCCGTACACAAGATCGAATGGAGTGAATCGGGTTGTTTCCTGCACAGCTGCATTGTAAGTAAAGGTCACGTAGGGAAGAGTTTCGTCCCAATTATTGTGGTTAAAGTCGATGTACATAGAAAACATGTCAGGTAATGTTCTGTGAAGACGCCCCGTCAGGCAATTTGTAAGGGGATGGTAGCTGGTACTTTTGCGGTGAGTCCTGTGTGCAAACCCTAGGACGTCTTGCATGAACGCATCTGTGAAAGCGGTTCCAGGGTACATTATAATATTCTCCGATGCGCTATGTCGTAGGAAGATGTTATAAACGAAGAATTTGGTCACCTCGGCATCAGTGACTCGTGGAAGCGTCTTCGTCTCAGCGAACCGCGTCAAATAATCCGTTGCGACGACTCTCCACTGGTTCCCCGAAGACGACGGCGGAAATGGACCGAGTAGATGTATTAAAATTTGTCGTAATGGTGCGTCACGAGGATCTAGTGATTGAAGTAGTCCAACAGGTTTGGCGGGTGCTGCCTTGCGACGATGATAGTCACGGCAGGTTTTAACGTGTTGTTGCACTGATACTAGGAGTTTCCGCCGGTAACAGTTCTGATGGATCATACCCAACGTGCGGCTGACACGCAAGTACCTGGCGGTTTGCTCATCATAGAAGGCCTCTAAAGTACGGTAGGTAGCGATGATGGAACGACGAGAAAAATCTTCCCTGTGCTTTGACCGTAGTTCCTTTTGCGAAGTACGTTGTGTTGTAGACAATGCGAAGCTATTACCCTGAGGAGCGCTGGTGGAGGCGTACCATTGTCGCCAGAAAGATACCCGATGAGCGTTTGTAACTGCACGTCCGCCGATTGATCGGGTGCAATTTCCGTTGTGTGGACGACCCTGGTGAACGAGAAGTCCTCATCAACATCAGATGGTTCAACTGAAACTGGTGCTCGCGACAAGCATTCGGCATCGCTGTGTTTCTTGCCCGACTGGTACACAACCGTGATGTCGTACTCTTGAGCCGTAAGCTCCATCAAGCAATTCTCTCGGAAAGATCCTTGACATTGGCGAGCCAGCAGAGGGAATGGTGATTCATGATGCACCCACGGCAGGCCACCTATCGGTCTGTGTTACTTTCGTGGACAAGTATACACATAGGAAAAAAGTCTGTAAGCGAGAGTATGTGTATATTATACCCAAAACCCAAATAAATAGCACAATGGACAGATAAAAACTAATGAAGAATGTGAAACTAGAGAACAGTGGGAACTGCGGTAAAGCGATATGGAAAACAGCCAAGAGTTCGAAGAGAAGAGAAAGAGTCACAGTCCGGAATTCAAAGGTAACGGACGCAGTACGTGTTCGTTGCTGGAACGGGGTTGTCCTACCCCACGTCCCGGACGCGCAGTTGAGGTGTTGTGGTGTTTCAAGGTCCAGGTGACGTGCCGTGGCCGCGATGGTAGAGCGCACACCGAGCTCCCATCGCATAGTAGTTGACGCAGCCCTCTTGGGGCGTCGTGGTCTTCTATCTATGTATGACGACCCGACTTGCTTGCGGTGGAGATGCCCTGGAGGTTGCGCTTGTGGAGCAACGCTTGTGACAGCACGGATCCTGTCTCCCGACCTCCGTGAATCCCGGGCACGCTCCACCCTCTGACTCTCCCTGTTCTTCACAGGATCGTCTCTGCCGCCCCTGCAGCCGCTGTCGCTGGTAGCTTATTACTCGGAGGCGCACGGCGCGGGCTTGTTCTCTTACCTCGAGCTTTTTGCGCCGTAGCTAGGGTTAATGAAGTGTCAGCTTGGCGCCTCTTGCACGTGTCGGCTGCTTTGTTTTTTTAAGACGATATTCTTTTGGGGGGTACTTTAAACCCAGAAAATTTTGCCTGTCTGTCTGTCTGTCTGTCTGTCTGTCTGTCTGTCTGTCTGTCTGTCTGTCTGTCTGTCTGTCTGTCTGTCTGTCTGTCTGTCTGTCTGTCTGTCTGTCTGTCTGTCTGTCTGTCTGTCTGTCTGTCTGTCTGTCTGTCTGTCTGTCTGTCTGTCTGTCTGTCTGTCTGTCTGTCTGTCTGTCTGTCTGTCTGTCTGTCTGTCTGTCTGTCTGTCTGTCTGTCTGTCTGTCTGTCTGTCTGTCTGTCTGTCTGTCTGTCTGTCTGTCTGTGACTCGATTCAGCCACCCGGCGAAAGTGAAACGAAGTCTGCGGAATAGTCTTATATACTCACATCGAAATATAAACGTCTAAGTACGGTTTATATCTTCAAAATTGTCAACATTGTTGAACAAGAAGAAGCCATTACGCAAATATAAGACAGAAAATTAATACACAAGGAATATTTACACCGCTACTTTACAGAAAAATCATAGATGTTTGATATTTGGGAAATTAAATGCTACATCTACTGTAGAAAAAATTCAGACTGTCGCCTGCTGTCGCCCGAGCTACAACAGCTTCTGGCGGCATTTGAAGAATTCAAGCGGCAACAGTTACGAAAGATTCCACTAAGATAGGTTCCACGTTCTGCTTGCACCCGTACGTGGACTTGGGCAACGCGGTTCTATAAACGTTGAAGTAAGGCGCCTCAATTCAGCGCGCCTTCGCCGTACGGCAGCGCTGGCATCGAGGTACCTGGCCTGAAGCAGTGGAACGCAGTAAATTCAAATTGAATTAAGCAAACCTTTAGCGTCTTTACCTTGGGAGGAGCGCGACGCAAGATGGACAACATGATAGGTGAGCCGGAAAGAGAAGGGAGGCATTTAATTGGCAAATATCGGCAGAGACTATCGTCTTTTGTCGACATTTGCGAAGGAGCAGATAAGCGGCCAATTCTTTTTGCAGTCTTCTTTTACGGCGCTCCTTCTAATCGTTGTGATTCCTTCGCCTCACAGTTTGACGCACAGCTACGAACGCTTCAGGCGGTGCTTCTTCTCGCCTCGCCTGTGAGGTCGTTGCGACGTTACGCCAGTGCCTGTGGCGCCTGCCAACGACGGAAAAGTACAACAACGGCACCGGGTGGTCTATGGCAGCTCCTGAACTCAACAACATGAAGGGCGAACCGTTCTACAGACCGAGGATGGACCTTCATGGTGCCTTCTTTTAACACGAAAGTGTTTTATGTCCCGCCACACGAAGAATTTGGCGATGTGATATCCGTCACGGAAGTGACGTCGCCAGAAGAAATTCCCCGCATTTCCCCGAGGGGAAGAATGTGAAAGTGCGAATGCACGAGTTGAATTTGCGCGGTTCGGTAATGTTCGCGAAAGAGAGATCACACACACACAACTACAAAGAAAGAAAGATGCATTTATTCACAGACACCTATTTGTGTTGTCGTTGTACTTGATTGCTAGAGCGGATCTCAGCTTTGAAATTTCGTGTCAGTACTCCTTTAAGCGGGTGCATTAGCCCTTCTCACGCCCGATTCCTGGCCAATCCCCCACGTGGGTATGTGCCATGTCAGCGGCCAGGCTGCACGCGCCCATCTCCACGTGCGCGGACAACGCCGGTGGACGCAGGTTCAGGGTCGCTTAAGAAGTGCATTGCACTTAAAAGTGCAATTGACGCGGCGGCGCCGGGTTTCGATCCCATGACTCTCGGACCGCAACGAAAGGTACGTGGCGCTCTTCCCACTGCGCTACGAACCTTTTTTTTTTTTATTATTAACGTTCGTCTCAAACGAAAAACTACGTTACAGTGATTTTATAAGATTCGCCCCCTTTGCAATAATACAAGTTTAAAACCTATTCAGCTGAACAAGGTCATCAAGCATTGGTAACCATTCAGGGGGTTCGCTTAGCGCTTTGTATACCTCACGTATGTTGACCATACACTCAATAAAATACTCTCTGGCGGGCCGCGCATTGGGATCCGCATGCCTGTCCGCCATCCTTGTTGCGCCACAAGCTGTGTATGCTGATCAACATAAACATGTCGAATGGCACGCCTCCTGTATCACACACAGACAGAAAACGGATCCCGAAAGGGTTTATGGGCAGGTCCTTTTTAACAGTGCGCTGTAGGATGTCCCCGTGAAATCTCGCGTCTGAGCAGTCTATAAAAATGTGGTCAATAGTTTCCGGCTTTAAGCATATGCGACAGTTAATGTTCCAATGTATGTCTAATCCTTTCTACTGGAGCCATGGCTTTACAGGAAGCGTGCCACTGTGGAGCTGAAAAAAGAAACTTTTAACGGAGGCACGCACGGGCATTCTCTTTACCCTCTTGAGCACATCCCCTCCCTTCCCACTGCATACATAGACCTGTATTGGGGAATGAGTAACATAACATCAATGCGGTCCTTATGTAACTTTTTGCGTGGTACGTTGCTCAAGTAGTCAATCGAAAATTTCACTCTCAATAATTTGAACGCCCATACAACTTCGCGCATGAAACCACATAGACTCGTTCGTCTACACCCAGAAGAGGACACAACCAATTCAGGTATGTGATCACGAAGGCGCACTTGAATGACAGTACGTAGAAAGGGATTATTCTGATCCCTTAAGAAACAAAACCTGGACACAATCTGCTTCAGAAACAAGTGGCAGAGCCCCAAGCCTCCTTTTCGAACCGCGCGGAACAGTTTCGAGCGGCTGGTCCGCTCCCAAGTCGATCCCCAAATAAAAACCGCAAACACTCTGTGTAGCTTCTGAACAGAAACTCTCGTCATGGACAGCACCTGAAGGACATAGAACACTTTGGCTAGAAGAAATAAGTTGCACACAGTAGCTCGTGAAAACATCGACAAATCCTTCCCACCCCACCTGGTTGTCTGAACTCTTGCGCGCTCTGTTTCCAGCGTCCAAAATTCAGTAGCCTGCTTGTAGTTATTGAGTGGTACGACCAAGTATTTGGCCGTACTTAACGGCCACTGCATATTTTCAAAAATCTCAGGCGTGTCTTCCCACTCCCCGTGCCAAAAACCTAGTGACTTTTTCAAGCTTATAGCACTACCCGTATGTTTACAAAACTTTCCAGCTTCTTTTACTGCCTCTCAAACACTTTCTTTGTCGCAGCAGACTATGGCTATGTCATCCGCATATGCTCATACTTTTACTTCGCTCTCAAACAACTTATAACCACTTATTTTTCAACTGTTCTTAATCTTTAAACAAAACGGTTCCAAGTAGATGGCAAACAAGAGAGCACTCAAATGGCAGCCTTGCTTAACCCACGATAGAAACTGAATACCTGGCGTAACTTGCTTATTGACAATAAGACTAGAAAAGCAATCCCGATAACACATTTTCACCCCATCCAGTATCACAGCACCCACATTCACGTACTCCAAAATACAAAACAAAATTTCATGTGCAACACGGTCAAACGCTTTTTCAAGATCGAGTTGAAGTATTGCCACATGTCCATTACCCGCATCGCAACAGTCTAGGATGCTTCTCATTGTATGTATATTGGTGAAAATTGTTCTTCCTTTAACCCCGCAGGTTTGGTGCGGGCCAACAATGATATTCATTACTGTTTGCAATCATTTAGCCAACACCTTCATGTATATTTTATAATCAACATTTGGAGACTAATTGGGCGGTAAGAAGTTACAGAGAGTAATTGAACAGAATTCTCGGTTTTTGGTACCAAAACAATGTGTGTCCTGCAAAAGGAGGGGGGCATCCGGTTTACTTTGTATGCATCGACCAACAATCGATGTAAAGCCGTGGCGATTTTGCTTTTGCACATTTTGTAAAAGGCAGCCCCCGAGCCATCAATCCCGGGCGATTTTCCTGCGGTTAGCTCATCTATTGCCTGTTCAATTTCACTTATACTGATCGGAGCCTCGAGCTCCGCCTTGACGTCATCATCAAGTTTGGTCATAAGAGGCAAGAATTCTGTTTTATTACCCTCTTCAACGTGCAGTTTTCTACCAAACAGATTATTAGAGTAGTCGACAAACGCACCTGCTATTTGCGCTGGGTCTGTAGTGAGCTTATTTTGATGACAAATCTGCTTGATTTCTTTCTTGACAGCATAGCTCTTTTCGTCACTAAGGGAGCGCTTAGTAGGGGCTTCACCCATCCACAAACGTTCCGATCGAGCTCGAACAACTGCAGCTGCATATCTATTTTGATCTATAATCTCGAGCTTCCTTTTTACTTCAGTTATTTGTTTGTAGAAAGTCCCGGGGTTGTAGCCGTCACTGCTTAATAAAAACTCTAATTCACGTTTAAGCTCGCTTTCTTTTTTCCTTTCTTGTTGCCGCAAGGTGCACCCTCTTTCAATAGCAAGCATTTTAACTCCGCTTTTAAACTCTTCCCATGGCTCTATGAAGGTATTCGACTTTATCTTGAAGAGTTTTTCTAAAAGGCCATTGACACCTATTAGAAAGCAATCATCCTCAAGTAGCTTACCATTAAACTTCCACAACTCCCAGTTAAAGCGAGTGTGTTTCGTTTTACTTCCTAGGATAAAATATACCAGACAATGATCACTGAATGAGACAGGCATGACTTCATATTCGCTACACATTGGTACCAATTCTGCTGATACGTACGCTCTATCTAGCCTAGCGTGACTAGCCTGCTGATGGTGCGTGTACCACAGTGATTTACTGCAGGACATAATGGTACCAACATCTTCTAATCCATGTTCCTGAATCAGCTCATTGAGATAACGTGCGCTAGGATCACGAATTGGTTTGTTTTTAAATCTGTCCTCAGCATAGCAAACACAGTTAAAGTCATCCAGCAACACGATAAATCTTTCACACTTCAGGTATGGGTCAATGCGTTCGAAAAAACACCCTCCATCATTTGAGTCGTTCGGTGCATACACACACATTACACGCCACTGCTTATTTAGATATGAAAAATCGCAAACGACAAAGCGGCCCGTTTCGCAAACAACAACTGTCTCCTCTACGATTCCCACCGTTTTACGAAGGAAGATTGCACATCCCCCCGAATGGCCATTGGCATGACACACACATATATTGTAGCTTGCTGCAAAAGGTTGTACCATCCGGTCGGTTTGTTTTTGACTCTCAATCTTAGTCTCTTGTAGAGCTATAACATCAAGTTCGTGTTCCATGAACAGGCGACTAAGTTGATACTGTCGCCGTTTTGCAGACAGCCCTCGGGCATTAAGGGTACCAATGCGTAATACTGTTTCTGTCGCAGTTGTCATTTACAAGCAAGAACAAATGAACTTCACAGTATATACAAAATTTCCCGCCAGTGATTGAGTACAAGGGAGCGCCAATGCAATGCTGGGAAAAAAAGGAGGGGGTGGTGAGGAGGAAGGGGCATGATTCACACACACAGCAAATTCTTCTTCTCAACGTGGGTTGAACCGTCTTTCGTGTCGCCGCAATTGCACCCGTCCCTTAGTCAACGTTCACGTGGGTTGTTGCCGCTGGGTTCTTGCTCGTCGCAGTAATGGGCTTTTTGCGGTACGGCGAGCGACGCATGGGAGCCGCTTTAGGAGGCGGCTCATCCGGGTTGGCATAAAGTCCGGTACTGGTCTGGTCGTCGCTGCCCTCACGCTGCCGCGTTGGTAGCGTGCTGGTGCCATGTCTTCCGCTATCTCTTCCTCAGGAGAGGGGACCGGGGACACAGGTTGCACTTTTATACCCTCACAAGAACCTGTGGGCTTTGCCTTCTCCTCGGATTGGACGGCAGGTTTTCCCTGCACAACACTGTTGTGCCGAGACTCCTCAACTGTTGGGACAGTCTCCTGCCCGTGCACCGCATCAGACGCTTTTTCATCGGAATCGCCATCCGCAGTATTCCCCGTCGCATCAGCCGCCACGGTTACCGCCTCCACGCCTCCACCGTTAGCGGCTTCTTCGACATCCACTTCGTCCATGAGATGTTCCGAAGTATCGTTGCCGCCGACGGGACCGGCGACACTGGCGTATGTTTTCACGCACGCACTCTCATCGTGCCCAAAGCGACGGCACCGGGAACAGCGTGGCACTCGGCCTTCTCGACGAACATGGCCGGCGTTCTGGCACCTCAGACAGACAGGCGGCCTACCTGGGACTACGACGAGCGCAAGGTCACTGGCGACGCGCATTTGGTGGGGAAGGTGATCGATGGAGACGCCAGCTTTCAGCTTCAACGACACGGTGCGCGTCGTCGAGCTTTTCTCGGCGCAGCCCTGTACTCGCCACTTTTCCTTCGCCACAGCGGTCACTCTCCCGTAAAGAGCAAACGCTGCCCGTACTGCGTCGTCTGCAACGTTGTCCAACACCCAGTGCAACTTCAAACGAACATCTGGATTACCTGGGTCTATCACGAGGCACCGTCGCTCCTTCACAGTGATGCTTGCGGCGGCCACCAGCTTCTTCACACCGTCTCCGTTCTTGAAGGTACGCTACCAGAGCGATTACATCCGGAAGCAGGCCCAAACAAAGGAGCGCGTCTCGGAAGTCATCGACGCGGTATGGCCTTGCGCTCGGGTCGGCGTGCAGAAAGAGCGCACTTAAAACTGTAGAACCTGTTGGCAATTGGGGCAGAATGACTTGGTATTCCTGGTATGCAAAAGCCTGATTCCTGTTACCGCGGTCCCCCTGGGCCGCCAAAACAGCCCCTTGAACGGAGCACGACATTCTGCACTCGCTACGAACCCAGACGTGAGGAAACGCTACGAACGCTTTTGTCCTTCCCTATGACTCATTCAGTTGGTACGCGCCGTGTAGAAGAGGCGAAGCAAAGTAGCGCATCATGACGCTAATGAGAGCCGACAGTTGGCGCCTCGATGTCGGCGCCTTCTTGTATGGGGGACGCGCGTAAATTGAGGCACCCTACTGTTTTTTAAAGACGCTAGTCTTTCTTGGGCTACATAAACCCAGAAATTTTGGTCTGTCTGTATGTCTGTGTGTCTGTCCGTCTGTCTGTCTGTGACTCGATTCAGCCACCCGGCCAAAGTAACTCAATGCCTGCGCAATAGTCTTATATAGTCATAGCTAAATGCGCCCGTCAAAGTCCGGTGTAATGTTCATACTTGTCAATATTGTTGAAGAACAACAAGACATTACGCATATGTAAGACAACAAATTGATACAAAAGTGATATTTGCAGCGTTCCTTTATAAAAAATCGTACATGTTTGATATTGGTGAGATTAAATACTTCATCAACTGAAGAAGAAAATATCACTCCGCCGTCGCCTGCTGTCGCCCGCGCCATATAGCTTCTGGCGGCATTTGAAGAAATCAAGTGGCAAGAGTTACGCAAGGTTCCACTAGATAGGTTCCCCGTTCTGCTTGCAACGCACGTGGAGTAGGGAAACGCAGTTCTATAAACGTTGAAGTAGAGCGCCTCGATTAAAGCGCATCTTCGCCGTACGGCAGCGTTCGCATCGATACACCCGGTTTCGACCAGTGGAACGCGGGAAATTTAAAGTGATTTAAGCAAACCTTTGGCGTCTTTACCTTGGGAGGAGCGCTACGCAAGAGGAACAACATGAGAGCTGAGCAGGAAAGTGAAGGGAGGCATTTACTTCGCAAAAGCCGATAAAGACTATCGTCTTTTGACGGAATTTGCAACGAAAGGAGCAGATACGCGGCCAATTTTTTTGTTTCTTGCGTGTCGGTGTCACTTCGTCTGGCGGGGTCATTCTCGCGAACCCTTCGCACAAGAAGAAAATTCTTTTAACATTAACCTGCTCCTGTGCAGGCCCCTTTCACTTTCGTGTTTTGCCGATTCCTATGAAAGAGGTATCAACCACATTTTTGGGGGGCGTTTTCTGAACATCAGGTAACAACATTACATCGCTCTTTCGTCAGTGCAAGACAATTCTTTCCGAAACCAGCGTCTTGGACCATTCTGTTTAATAAAATGTTACCGCTATACAACGGAGTAGTGCCTTGTTTTGATGTTTAAGCGTTGATCAACACTGAAATTTCTAACCATTAAAAACAGAAAAAAGAGCTCTCGCTCTTTTTCTGCAAAGCCTCTGGATGCCGTAAAATTTCGCTTTTAATATTTTACTTCCATAACCCCCCCCCCCCTTTTCAATTCTACCGCGGGGCATCGGGTTAGCCCCCTCAAGACCAAATCCTGCCGACGCCCATGGGTACTGCCGAGCGTAGCCAATGGCTGTACGTATGTCGGAGCGCAAGGACCCCGAAAAGTGTCCTTTGGTTGTTTGTTCCGAGCTTATTCGCTCAAAGCATTCCCAGTGCTTTGTGACGCGACGAAAGAACGGGAGCTTCAGGCCTTATAGCCTTCTAATACGTATTTACAGCTTCTTTTAAATGTCGAATATATTTTGACGAAGGGCGTTGAAAACGTCTGCATGGAACATTTATTGACATGACACGGAAGTTACTGAGAAAAAGTTGCTATTATTCTTCCGGAGCGAGGCAGCCACACTGCGAGATAAAACGACGTTACGGGTTTTATTCCGACGTTAGGGGCTTGTAAATGCTACTTTAAAACGCTCAAGGCTAATCCAAAGACACTGCGACAGTGCTATTCTAGCGCTCCTAGCAACAGTAAGAAGTGACACTCAGGACAAAACTATCATATCGTGCGGGGAAAACCAGCGCTTTAATTACGAAGTTTAGAACTGCGGCTGCTATTTAGCTACAGGCATATCTGTGCTTTCGGTACAAGCGTGATTGCCGAACAGATTACAATACTGAGAGCATGCCGATAGAATGTTCTTTTTTTTTTACTGCGAAGCCGTCCGCCTTTCGTTGGTGGAAATTTTCCCTGACGTCCATCTGGCCTTCAACGTGCATCGAATGTATTCAACCGCAACGAAAGAAAATCCCGGATGAACACTGGTATTTTCGGCAGGTCACCTTCGCACGCCGGATTAGCGAATAGCAGCGCCGTTGGCAGGTCGCCCTAATCCGCCTGGCCCTGGGCGCCTCTCTCGCAGCAACTGCTCTCGCGAAGGCTGAAGGCACTCCAGTCGGATTAGCGCGCTGACCAGACAGCGTTTCTCCTGCGAGACGAACATCACTGCCTCCACGGATTACGACCGGAAGAGAAGACATGCGCTATATAGGCAACTCTATATAATAACGATTGTCTGCCCAGAGAAAAAAAATTGGCCGCGTATCTGCTCCTTTCGTTGCAAATGCCGTCAAAAGACGATAGTCTTTATCGGCTTTTGCGAAGTAAATGCCTCCCTTCACTTTCCTGCTCAGCTCTCATGTTGTTCCTCTTGCGTAGCGCTCCTCCCAAGGTAAAGACGCCAAAGGTTTGCTTAAATCACTTTAAATTTACCGCGTTCCACTGGTCGAAACCGGGTGTATCGATGCGAACGCTGCCGTACGGCGAAGATGCGCTTTAATCGAGGCGCTCTACTTCAACGTTTATAGAACTGCGTTTCCCTACTCCACGTGCGTAGCAAGCAGAACGGGGAACCTATCTAGTGGAACCTTGCGTAACTCTTGCCACTTGATTTCTTCAAATGCCGCCAGAAGCTATATGGCGCGGGCGACAGCAGGCGACGGCGGAGTGATATTTTCTTCTTCAGTTGATGAAGTATTTAATCTCACCAATATCAAACATGTACGATTTTTTATAAAGGAACGCTGCAAATATCACTTCTGTATCAATTTGTTGTCTTACATATGCGTAATGTCTTGTTGTTCTTCAACAATATTGACAAGTATGAACATTACACCGGACTTTGACGGGCGCATTTAGCTATGACTATATAAGACTATTGCACAGGCATTGAGTTACTTTGGCCGGGTGGCTGAATCGAGTCACAGACAGACAGACGGACAGACATACAGACACACAGACATACAGACAGACCAAAATTTCTGGGTTTAAGTAGCCCAAGAAAGACTAGCGTCTTTAAAAGGCACATTCGGTCAGGTTATCAGTGAAAACCTTCCTGAAAGGAAAGCTCGTACTTCTGTCTAGATAGCGTGGGTAAAAACCTGATAAGTACGCCGCAGGCAAGCGTAGGTCTTGAAATAGCAGCGACCTGGTGCAGCTTTTATTCCTCCCTCGGGCGTAATGAGAAACGGAACATCGCGCACATGTTGCCGCCATGACTTTAAAACTTCATTGTACTCATACTTAATAAGCTCTACGTTGACGGAATGTTAATGTACAAGCCCAGGCAAATACGAAAGAAGTGTGCAGTTGGTTGTGCTAGGTACGTGCGGGGGCAGGAACCTAGGTGTGCAGCGCGAGTTTGAATTCTGTGTCGCGCTCTTACGGTAGTGCGCGAGGAAGAACGTCACATCTTGCTGGTGGACAATTTAATACCGAGCGTTTGTCGGTAGGGTCCTTTATGGTCGTTTATGTCAATTTTTTTCCATTATGGTATTTTTTCAGCCATTTAATATGGACACCGGCTGATCTTCGCGCTCGTGAGGCGTATAAAGATCTCTCCTTGCAAACTGCTTGCACCACTTGAAGTGAAAACATGTGTAGTTCAGTAAAACGTTCACAAATCTGTAACAATCATTCGCAACAACCGGGCACAGAGAACGCGAATGCCCGATGCGGTGTCCAGGCAAGTGGAATAGTCCAAGGAATGTCGTCCACCTCCTGGAAAAGCATCTCACCAACAGCCGGTTGCTAAGGCCACTCCCCCCGACTGGAACCTGCGCCCACCGAGATTGTTTTGTGAGTGCAAAACAAAAAGAACCCCTTAAAGAAGCTCGTGGAAATTAAATCAGACCATTGGCCCTATAACAAGACAGAAAGATCGGATATCCATCCCTTGCAGCCGCGCCGACTCCCTACAGCCGATGAGGAAATTATGCCCTTACACGACATTTCCATTTTCGACTTCATCGCGTCATGTCCCCTCTACCCGCCGGAGAACGTTGCGATCCGCGATCCCCTTTTCACCAGCGCCGCCTTTGTGCGGTTTGCTGTTTTGGTACCGCCGGCGAAATTTCCTCCGCGAGGGCCGTGCCAAGCAGCATTTTTTGTTGTGAGTTTATATTACTCTGTTTTTACAGATAAGAATTTCTTCCGGTGTAGAACGTCTACAGGATGTTTTATGTATGGCGCTTCCAAGTGAAATTGGCAGGTAATTTGGCTAGGCACGGCAAGCAGATGTTAAGAAAACTACCCAGCACTCTATACCTTTCCTCTTATTTGCGCCATAGTATACCATTAATGCTAACAGCTTGTCCATTTCTTCTGCTTTCCTTTAAAGAAGTACTGACACCACAATTTTATGTTCCTTTTTTATTGATTTCATCGGTGCTCAATGGCCCGGCGAACCCGAAACAGCACTTTAAATATTTGAGAGCGCGATAATTAATTACATTGAACAGCCTGAAAATCGTCTGTATTGGTTTCCCGCGCTTCAGCCAATCACGGAATGACCTCACCGTTTTGTGCGGACCTCGAAACACTGCAAAGGCAGGAGCAGGCGTTGTTTCGAACGCCCCGCAGCCGGAGCTGAGCGGATGAGCTTCCCATAGTAGCTTTCTGAAGGCGTTAGGCCTAGCACTGCGGCGGAAATTTGATGACCGCTTTCAATAAAAGACCTGATGGCGGCTTCTGTTGCGATTATGGGCTTTATTATCGGTTCCTTTCCCGCGCATGGAACGTTATTTTTGGCAAGAGTGCCTTTCTGGGCAGCCGTCATGCCTGTAGCTCTGGCTACGTGTTTCACTTCGTGAACGCGCCATCGCCCAATCACCGCTCGCCGGGCCACGCGCGTGAAGTGACGTCACGAGTTTCGGACGAGCGTTTGAGGTAGACGGCTACGTCCCTTCTTTTTCCTCTCACGGTATGATGTCACGCTCATGTCCATTTGCTGCGCACCGCTCCACGTGCTGTTCCGTCCACGCGATAAGTCAGATCGAATTGTAGTATTTTCCACGCGTCGCAGGACGCTCATTTTTCAGCCAGGGTATTTTGTTGGGTAAATGAAGCGAATCGTGTAGTAATATTAACACAAAAAATTGGTGTCAGTACTCCTTAGTGATTTTTTTTCTTCCGGCAATGGCAGCGATGCTTTATACGTGCCACTCTTTTATAGAAGCCTGTTCCGGCGGGGCTTCAAGCCAATGTTGACCACAATATATAAACAATATATATACACAATATATATGAAATATCTAATGCTTGTTACGTCGACAGGTTTCGCAATTTCGTATAGGGCTTCTGTTATAGGTGACTGTTTTTTTCGTTCTCGCAGAAGATTGTTGATGTATCCTAACGCTGAAGAATTGTGCACCTTTAAACGCCATTTCGCACTAGTATTTCTCCCGTATACAGCCTCTATCAATTTCGTTCGGTGAATGCAATATACTAGCAATCAGAGGCCTAAAGTTTTAAAGGCAATAGTCTTTCTTGGGTTACTTAAATTCTGAAATTTAGGTCTCTCTCTCTCTCTCTCTCTCTCTCTCTCTCTCTCTCTCTCTCTCTCTCTCTCTCTCTCTCTCTCTCTCTCTCTCTCTCTCTCTCTCTCTCTCTCTCTCTCTCTCTCTCTCTCTCTCTCTCTCTCTCTCTCTCTCTCTCTATCTCTCTCTTTCTCCAACCACATGGCAAAAACTTGAAGCGCTACTTTAAAAAGCTTTGTATATGCAAGACGGTCTGTACTAATAAAACTGATGACATGTTTCATACATGTCCACACTATTCATCGCAAGGGAAACCTCAGGCATAACTAACCGAGAGAATCAGCATTCTTTTCAACAACAGTACACGCTTGATCGGTTTTCACGATAGCTAAAAAAAAAGGAACAACCCAGGAGAAACGCCGTCAAAGAGAGACGAGAGAAAAGAAAACACTAAAACAAAATTTGCCCGCTAGACCTGCTCCAAGAACAACAAAAATAAAAGGGCTAAATAAACGCCGCGTGACCAGTACCGATTCCGGTGTCATAGGAATCGGTAAAACACGAAGGTGAAATGTGCAGCGAAATCTGCAACTGAGCATGATTTGCGGGTCGGCGGCTGTCTTGCGGGTGGTGTGCTTGGCGAGGGAGATCCTGCTGGCGGGTTGCTTCGGCAAAGGTGTACCGGCGTAATTTCCGTGACGGATATGACGTCAGTGAAATCTTGGTGTATCCCGGCATAAAACACTTTCGTGTTAAAATATAAAACCCAAAACCGAACAACTCGAAGAATATGGTACTCTCTAGTACTAAAGGTTGCTTCCCCGCAAGCAGACCCTGCGTGCAGGGGTGCACTCTTTACAGGCCACTTGCTTCGTTGTACTGGCGTCACTTCCGTGACTGATATGACGTAAGCGAAATCTTCGTGAATCCCGGAATAAAACACTTTCATGTTAAAAATGACCGGTCCTGGAAATAATATCGGCATTGCTAGGACTCGAACACGCGTCGTTTATTCCGCAGCCCATGACTCTAGCCCTGGCCTACTGTGGCATAAAGACACCACTCTTTTAGAAGTTGTCTAAACTACTACAAGCTGCATTTCAAGAGCAGCAGTAGATGGCGCTGGGTGCGGACAGGAAATGCCGGGGCTGTACCTACTAGGCAACACAATATCGTAGCGCATGCATCTCCAGTTCAAGTCGGGCAATCCCGTGAGAATGACCACCTTTTGCCATTCAACCATATGCAAATTTGCCTTAGTATTCGTTGTGGGGACGCAAACCCTCCATTCGGAGCAAGGAGGCGGCAACGATGCTCTCCCCCTTAGTTGCGTGAGGGGGATCCTCACGCGCCTCCCTTACTCTCCCTACCGGTGTGACTTGGGATGCGCGCCGAAGACCACCAGAGAGACGGCCCTCGGATGCGCAAGACACGGTACGTAAGGCATTTTGGCTACCAGTGGCCTTCGTTGCACTAGCCGTTGTTTGGGTCACGTCACCCAACGTGCTGAATCGCGCATGTCATGATTCCGTCAGTTCGTTATCTAGGCCTTGTACGGTGAGTCTCCGGGCATTATGCGTCCTTTGGCGGGTTGACCTGCGTCCATGCTATGACGACTGGCGCCGTCTAAGTTCAGTGGACGTGGGCCGATGGCGTCCAGTCGAGCTCAGAGGCTTCAAATAGATAGCAGCTACCGTAAGCACCCCCTTCTCGTTCCTCAGTGAGCGTCGCGCCGGCGCATACGCAGGGACGTTAACTGCCGCCCGATGTCGGGTTTGGAAGATGCTCACGGGTGTTTGCCCCAAGGGCTACGTGCGTAGTGCAGTGTAGTGATTTGTATCGGGGTTGTCCTCGGTATAAACCCCTGTACTATGAGTTATCGCTTCCCTTTTGGAGCGACCGACACATACGCGAGGAGAGAGCCGTGGCTCGCTCGAACCCGTCGTAGGCAGTGTCTCCCCGAAAATCGGCGCAGCGCGAGAGTAGCTAGAATAACGACGGCGCGTTATTCTATTCCCAGTGCTGTACCAGAGCGATAAATGTAGTGTAGCGCAGTCTAGCAGTTACGATATGCCCACAGAGTTTTAGTATTAAAGTTACAAAACCAACGTATTATTAATTAATGACTGGTTTAAACTTCCACACCGGCTTCGAAGTCCCATGCGTAAAACATGGTCGAGAATGCGGCAACCTCGAAGATTGCGGGATCAGCCCCGCCTAGAGCGAGAAAAAGAGTCGTTGAAATTACTCCCAGTAGTACGGCCTGATTACCTCGGAATAAAGCAAACAGAGCCACGCAGTCGCCGTTGTATTCCCGAGGGACAACTCGAGCAGGAAAAGCGACCGCGCTCGATCACTCTTTCAGCTGAGTTCTCGCTGCAGATGGAATGATGAATGGCGCGCCTGCCTTAGCGAGAGAGCTACGCCGGTTCACTGGCGTAATGGAGCTAATGAAGCAATTTGGCGATTTCCGAACGGATAGTCGGGTGTGCAGCGCCGTCGACATCAATCTAGATGGCGTCGTTACGGAGAATGTTGAGCCAACCGGGGTTTAGGGCATTTAGAGAAGCGTTTAGGCGTGGCGCGAAAAATCAAATGGTAGGAACCTAGACGGTGTGCCCGCTACGCTGCTGAAGAATATCATTTTGCTGCGCTAGTGGTATTAGCGTCGACCGTTTCGCAAGTCAATGGTGCTGTGTGTGTGAGGATTCGAAAGAGGGGCCAGGATGCTGCAGTAGTGAGGGGTGGAGGGGAGCGAATTCAATGGTGCTGTGTGTGTGAGGATTCGAAAGAGGGGCCAGGATGCTGCAGTAGTGAGGGGTGGAGGGGAGCGAATTCACTTGATTGTACCAATGACTAACCGTGAGAAAAGCTGATGTAGACTAAAAGAAAAGAAACAATGGAGCGCGATTCTTCTATGTATGTGTGGAGTTCTTCGAGCAGCAACTTGGCCAACAAGATATTATTTTTAGGCGAATTCGCTTCTGTGTATGCGTGCGTGCGTGAATGCATGCGCGTGTCTGCGCGTGCGTGTGTGTGTTCAAGTTGTCTTCACAGAAATAAACACGGCTCACCTCTGAATGACTTGAAGTTCTCTCTCTCTCTCTCTGTATCTCTCTCTCCCTCTCTCTTATGACGACGCTGTAGGGGCAAGCGTTATCAATGTACCCCGTGTCACATGGCTCCATGACATCCCTCGTTTCATAATCCCGCATTGTCCATTTTTACTAGGCAGCACTCAAAGTCACTGCGCATCATCAGCAATGTACAAGCAAGCACACGGATCTTGCGCTGCCCCCACCGGCTGTTGTTATTTCAGTTGCAAGCCCAGACGTTTTCTTTTGCTCGGCAGGAGTTGCCCAAGCCCTCGGCGCCACTTAGCCAGTCCGTGCAGAGTCGTGAGCATTCCCTAAGGAGGAAACGTTGCAGCAGTTTATGAAATAGCACCGCACTGGTCTCCGCTTCTCGCGAGGCAAATCCACACCAGCTCGTTGTGCGGCCACGGCAAAATTCACGACGCCGGTATGGTTTTGCGCAAGAGAAAGATGGTTATGGCTGTCGAGGACAGCAAGGCTGCAGAAGACGCTGTGCACAGCTTGTCGTAGGGTAGAAAGTCTTAATAAAACGGGGAGCGCGCCTGATGGTAACATCTCCAGGGATGCTCCAACAGCCCACATATAGCCTCAGACATTACTTTTTTTTTATTGTAGCCATAATTAATGTGACAGCCTAGAGAGCTCGCTATTCCAACGACGTTACTTACGCACGCCAGGCCCGTGCAAATATTACCCAACATTTTGCGACATAGTTTTAGATTTAGCTAATATTTCTTCATACGTGGCGGGAAGAAAAGCAATTGCGAAAGTTTTCTCTTTTCTACCGGCATGCTTTTCAAGAATAAACAGAAATGGGGTGAGCGCTGGGTGGCAATAATATGAGAACAGCCCCGTACAATTCTGAAGCCATGGAGAAAATTGAGTAAAACGCCTGTTTCTGCATTGTCTTTGTGCCCAGCGTTTGGTGCTTTCTAAAGCTGCAAAAAAACGACTAAACAATTTTTGACATCACCATTGGCGTAAAACATTAGTTCTTCAGTGGCATCATTTCCGTTCGTACAAGGAAATAAGTTTAATTTTTCTTCATTTTGAACAAAAAGAAACAGCCGTAGTCCGGTGTTGCGCAAAGATGTTTCATGACCATTAACATACCGTTTGTTGTATACTTTTCCTGGGTACGTTTATTAAGTCTACTCCCCACGCGTGGTGTAAACGTTGAAACGGACCATACAAAATTTCAACTTGATTTTTTAAAGCAGAGACGATTTCAGAACGTCGCGAGCAGAGAGCGGTGCTGCATGACTAGTTTGTCGCAGCTGATAGGCCTTTCAGTTTTTCTTTCGATTTTGCAGTGATTTTTTTTCAAGAGGCTCTCGAGTATGTTCATTGCCGCAAATGAAAAGAACCTGATCACAAGCCGGACAATAGCTTAAGTGACGTCATTCGTGATCGTCATGAGATCTGTATAAAATCTGTTTTCCTCTGTGTGAAAATACAGGTTTAAGTATGGTATCTTAGCTGGTGTTATGTTACGCAGGCCGATCTCCATCGGAAAAACACTGATATCGTAACGGCAGGAGTGTTAAGCAAGAACGGCAAGCTGTGCAGGTCAGAAAAACAGTAACAGCAGCTGCCGCCAGGAGTTGTGTGCCAGTATGAATGAACGTGAAAACTTACGTGCGGAGAAACGATAACTTCAAACGACGGAGTTACCACGGGAAGAAAGAACCGACAGTTAATGTACAATAATATTATATGAACCTCCCACAAAGGGATGTGTGCCGACAACTTTTGCTAACACAAGGGGTTCGGGTATATTAGAAGGCGAGTTAACAGCGAAGCTCTATATGGTTACAACGGCAGGGTTTTTAGTGCCCGCTAAGAAAAACCGCAAGTGCACATGACATTTCAATGCACTCCAGTGACACTATGGGTAGGCCATGTGTGGTTACACTCCTGAAGACCTGAGTGCCTATGAAGAGCGACATAGGGTACAAAGAAGACAGTGGAAGACGGGATACTGTGTGAAAAGCGCCCATAATATCTAAAACCAGGCGTACACACTTTAGTGATAGTCTTAGGTGAATGCGGAGGGGATGTGTGCAAGTTCGGGCCACAATTGGTTCATCCAGCTCATGCTGGGACAGCTCTAAATGCAGCATAAGGATTCACATCAACCAACCACCGCACATAAATGATGTATGCACTTCAACTCCTTAAAAAGTCTACAGACCCTTGACTTGCAAGAGGGCAATGACATCGAGCGGGGGAATGTCTGCGTCGTACACACGAAAGATAAAACTGTTATGTCCGCTGTGTATAGGCACACGGGAGTGTGATATCGGGAAGATTATGACCACGCTCTTTATATGAGTTAGCAGGGCAGACACAACCCTTGTCATCATCGTTGAAGACTTCAATGCGGATTGTTAGAAAACTGACAAAAACGGCAAGAACTACATGTACCAACCCGCACAACTCCAAACCTTGCTACATAAAATGTTTCATTCAGTTTGTGCTAAAAGAGTTTCGCCTGACGTGCCACACTGTCCAATACGAGTAACTTAATTCTTCAACAACGATCGGGTAGAGATCGAACTTTGGCCAACCATCTGCCCACGCTTGTAAGAAACCAATCAGGGTAGTGTTCACAAAGCTGTCGTCACTACTATTATCGAATGATGAAAATAAGCACATGAACCCTTGTATAACACTGTGAGGTATGTGACGCAGGTTCGTTATTCATCCACCTCCCTAGCCCTTCCGGCCCTAGTTGCGTCAGTTGACGCCATTATCTAAAATTTCCTCTAGCGCATAGAGAACGAAACCAAAACTGCTAGTTTTCTGGGAAATTGCTCTTCATTGATGCCTGTTGCGATCGATAGCCATGTTGTTTCATTTTAGTGGAGCTGCACGCTGTAAAGAAGAAGCTCCGGTGAATACGAAATTGCGACATTGAAGATAAAAAAATGGCGGTCTGAGTTTTATTCCCAAGCTTGTAAATCTCTAAACACGTGGACTATGAAGCTCGTTTTTTTGGTTGTGGGTTCATGTAGTCCTAAGGTTTAGGAAAATATCCAGAAGAGATGTCTGTGCTGAACATAACATTTTTAATTGCCAAATGTCCTAATTAATCGCGTCACTAATAAATCAGTTATTATTTGCACTTCCAGCTCTATTTTTTTGTGTGTGGGCTTAAGGGACGCTAAAATTTAGGAAAACACAGAAAACATTGTTTTGCTTCAAATAAAAAATCAGGCCTGAAAGGGCCAGAGTAGAACGCCTCCTCCTTTTTGAATATATAGTTTTATTTTACTCTTTTAAAAGAGTGCAAACTATACAATTACAGTGAAGTCCCGACTTTTGTTCCTTTGGTGGGCATCTTTTTCGCAGCAAGCTACATCATGGTAACTGCCATAACCGGAAGATCATAAACAAACGCTCCATACTTCGCCTTCCAAGGTTAAGCTTCGTGGGCTGCTGCTCGATGCAGTTCCCCGTAGAAGCTAACGACCAAAACTACTGTCCCTGTTGCGTAAGCGCCAGCGCCAGAGTTGGTCGACATAAGCCTGGCCCGTACTCGACGTCTGACACAATCGGTGTTATTGCTCGTGCCGTAAATTTCGTTACGCCCGCTTTGCTACCCGTACACCATCGAAGGTTCGCCTGGAGAAAAGAGGCAACATTCGTTCCTACTGGGCGCAATTGCTGAGAGATCTTCTCTTCTACAGCGCTCGATGGTTCGACCTCATTTTGCGCTACTGTGAAGTGTTGATAATTTTTGTATTTTTTGCAGGAATGTTCTCTTTTATTTCTGTGACGGAAGAACACTTATGTGTGTGTATCATCTAGTGTGACTCCGAATATGTGCCGTACCGGTAGCACCATTTGAAATAAGTTGACAGCACTCTGTTGTGCCGCAATGAAGACTGTTCCGCTTGTTCGGCGTATTGTATGCAAGTATTCCAATGATATTGTATTGGGAGAACAGCTTCCTACCTCGAAGTTTCTCTTCCGCAAATGTGAGGGCCCCATCTGTGATATGTGACCGCGCCG
This sequence comes from Haemaphysalis longicornis, assembly GCF_048455015.1. Taxonomy (NCBI): domain Eukaryota; kingdom Metazoa; phylum Arthropoda; class Arachnida; order Ixodida; family Ixodidae; genus Haemaphysalis; species Haemaphysalis longicornis. Next base: position 78,764,961 of record NW_027526407.1, read on the forward strand.
AACTGGGAGAGGGAAGCGAGTGCGGGAGGAGTAGGCCGCCTGGAGGTAAAGACGTGGAGAGCGCACCGGAGTGGATTGTGGTGGTGGTGAAAACATTTATTGAACATTTGTTAGCCGAAGAGCAGCCTCTATGAGTGGGGGATACGAGGAAGGGGACATGTACGTGGCCAAGGTAAAGTAGGTGCGCCTCATAAATGTGGGATTGTGTGGTTTGACGAGCTGAAGTTACACCGTTGCTACGAGGCACGCCGTCGTGGAGGGCTATGGATTAATTTCTACCACCTGCTTTAATTTGTACATCTAACGTGCGCCGAAATGTCGGCACACGGGAGTTTTCGCTTTTCGCCTCCACCAGAAAAGCGGCCGCTGCCGCAGCGATCGAACCTGCGTCCTTGGGCCCAGCAGCCAAACACCATAGGCGTCTCAGAAAAAAATCATAAAGCAAATCACAACACGCCTCCTTGCTTCCCTGACGGGACGAGCCCACATGATCGTCTGGAGACGAAATCTTCAATGCCTCACTCTGTGGACAGCAAGCTGCCGATAACGTGTACACCACGAGGGTAGACAAAGAAACCATGGATTTTGTTGAGTTGAGCATTAATGAGTTGGAATTGAGAAACCCTAAATATCCGATTGAACGCCACAGGGCGTTTTAAGCCGCGCAAAGCCCATTATCTCATTGGTGAGTAATGCGCCGCTGGGATAGAGGAGCAGAAGCGGCCCTTCGAACGAGTTCGGCTTTACGATAGCTGAGCCTGAACACGCGGTTTCGACCTTGGCTGTACGAGGTTGCTGCTTTTCTTATGGAGGCGCAGAGCGAAAACGCCCGTGTGTAGAGATTTTGGCGCACGTGAAAGATCCCCATGTGGTCAAAATGAAAAAGGAGCCCTCCACTACGGCGCACCTGATAGCCTAGATACAGCTTTGTCGCTGTAAGTTTGACCTTTATTTGACCGCAGCTGCGCCGTGCCCTTGGCAACGCATCACGTGACTTGCCGGACCAAGCTCTGCCGAAGACCGCGTCAAGTAACGTTGGGCCACGCTCGCTAGCCGCTGTCGCCACCGGCTTGGCGCATGCGCTCTCCGCAGCTGCTTCGCGACTGACCACGGTTCTTCCCTCGTGCATTCGAGCTTGGACATCAATGAGAGTGAGGCGAACCGCCTTCTCTCAGAGTTGTGCGGCAGCTGGAGACTTTGAGCTGTCGTCGACAAGCGGCGTCCGACCACCCCGAGGATATCGCCCGGTGAGCCGTTCGGCTCGGAAAGCACCGGAAGCGGGACCACAACCACAGACAAAGGCGGGCTTTGCTAAGCTAAGCTTTCGAACTTTCGGTTTACATATTCAGGGTTTGCTGAGGTAAGCTGCAGCTTGCTTTATTTATTTATTTATTTATTTATTTATTTATTTATTTATTTATTTATTTATTTATTTATTTATTTATTTATTTTTATTTATTTATTTATTTTTATTTATTTATTTATTTATTTATTTATTTATTTATTTATTTATTTATTTATTTATTTATTTATTTATTTAAATAGAAACCGCCATACAAGCACTCACTGGGAGGGTATTACATAGTAGGCGGGGGACATTGAACAAGACAACGTAAAAGAAAGGTATCAACAGGTATGAATGAACACGCAATAAATGTAAATAAAAGTTCGGGCAAGGAAAAAAAACATACCGTGCAGCAAATGGAAGAAAAAGCTGAGAAACACGTGCGCACCGATAAACACTTTTTCTGTAGTTTAAAATGCAATGTCAGTGCGTATTAGTTATATACATTTGATAGGGTATTTCAGTGACAGTTCCGAAATAAAATCGCAGGGTCATTTTAATCAAATCTGGTTCGACGTATGAACGATTGTGAAAAGCTGCAACTTTGGCACTTCACACGTGTTATCTTTGTACGGTCACATCCGAGAAAATTTACAGGTGGCGAAGAAAAGAAAGCTGCATGAAATGAAGACTGGTGGTATAGCTTACGAAACAACGATAAATATGTAAGATAGAGACCTCTTTTTGAAGAGACCACGAAACACTTTCGATAAACGCTTTCGCTCTTTCCTTCGCGTCTGGAACCACTGCGAAAGCTACAGTTATTGCCAGCAAAGAGCGGCACTGCATGATTTGCTCGTCGCTAGAGAGACGCCTTTCATTTCTGCTTTGTTTTTGTGGTTTTTTTTTTAAGTTGCTATCAAAAAGCGTTCATTGCTGCAACTGAAGGAAAACCGGCCAACAGCCGCTACGTGGCCTCAGTGACGTAATTCGGGCCGTTGATGAACGTCAATACCGGGAAAGAGAGAAAAATATTTTGAGCGAGTTTACAAGTTATCCGATGGGCATAGAGCATAAATTTTTGGCTGAGGTACTTTGCGACCCCGTAATCTAAGTACTGGGTGTGTTGGGTGACTACGTTCTGCAAGCATTTAAGATTTCAAAAGAAGTTGAAAAGGCTGTTGCAGGGTCTCTTTAATATTTGGGCGAGTGCAATTTATGTGGAGCCACTACCGAGGCTCTGTTATCAGTCTGCTTTTGTTTTTTTTTTTGTTTTTTGCGTTAAAAATTTGGCCCCCTGAACGAATTTTCTGACGTATCCGATCTAGCCTTCTTTGCAGACACAAGATATTTCAGACCGAAAATAACCTAAATAACCAACGCTTCTCCGAACCAAAATTTTACTACTCTGACCCCTTCCGTTCTCTTCTTTTGTCTTTTTTGCCAAATTCAGAACGGTTTTAAAGAGGCCACTTTTAGTTGGTTAGAACACTGATTTGCTGCGATAATATTAATGCCAGTTTTATCCGAAAACGTGAACAAATAAGGCAGAAAAAATAAAGAAATCATGCAAAGCAGTCGCGACACCCTGTACACTTTCCGGCAACTGTTTGTATGACGTCACACAATCTTTTTTGTACGATTTGCGGCCACTGACCCATACAATCGCCAAGAAACAACACTGGAGGGTTGTAGGGAGGCATGTAGTTACGTTCGATGTCATAATTTAAATGCCAGTGTGCCGTTAACACACCGAAAATTATGCTGGTAGTGCTGGCCCACGTGACGTCACTCCCGTTCATTACGCGTCACTGTAGCGCGAAATTTAAAAGGTTTTTAACACTTCCAGGATATCTTCGTGTAGAGAAACGTCTTTCGTGTCTGAAATAGAGCTCAGTCAGGTACAGAACCCTAGTTCTTTAAAATAAAAAAATTTATATTTTGTCTTCATGGCCAGTTTAACCACACCCACTAAAGTGGCGAATGGTTATTTAAAGCAATGCTTGGTTAGTAGTGGCAGATAAGTAAGTCTAGCTGAAATTGACCGAAGTTTGTTATTCAGTAACCATGACAACATTTTCCTACGTTGTGTGCAGAGTGCGTAAGTTCAAAATATGTAGGCACAGTATTGAGCGACACTAGCTGCATGTAGCGTGTGCTCGCTTGGCAAAATGCTTGACACGAACAGGCACTTCTAGAACACTTAGTGCTGTTTAAATGTCCTCATTATCTAGCGTAACCATTGGTATTTAAACAAGTCGCCATTATCTTTTTAGATATTTTTACAATTAGAGAGGGTCCAGTCTTTTTGCGCACGTGCCAAATTGCTGGTTTTTGTCGACGTAACTGATTTAACTTTCTATTAAAACAGCATGCCGAGTGAATTAAAGGACACATGTTCAGCCACCGTAATTAAAACACTGCCATCGAGATCACGCGAAACTTATTTTCCCGTTTAATTTGTTTCTGTTGGCAGGGTTGTTATTCGCCCTTTAACACTGCCTTCGCTTGTCTATTTTCTTTCGCTAGTATCGATTACATTTATTCCTATACAGCTGTCATTTTCAGCCCCGCGGTTTTCATTATCTGCCTGCCCCCATTACTCTCTTTCTTAATCACGTCGTGATCATCGCCATTTCTTGTGTAGTGCGTATGTGTGTGTATTACGTGTACCAGTGTTTGCGGAGGTGTGTACAAGGTGTTGTTTTGCATTTATTACAAAAAAGTATCTTTCTGGCATAGAAAATACATTGAGAGAGCAAAAATGTTTAATCAATGCCGTCAAATTATCGGGAAAACGTTTAGAGTAAGCAGAATCTCTATTGCAAGAGTTTAGTTTCTTTTTTTCCCCTCAACTTCGCATATTCTCCAGCCACGGGGGGCTTTTCGTGTGGTCCATTCCAAATTTTCATCCGAACTCTGCGGGGTCCGAAAAATGACTAGCGAAGCTATGTGCCTTTAATAATAACCCGTGAAGACGACGTATGTGTAGTCAGAACCTCTTCTAACTACTGGTGACATGGATCATACACACAAAAAGTGCATAGCGTACAGGCAGCCTTGGGAACTTGAGAAGGAAGTACAAGTGCATGGTCAAATATTACAGCTTCCTTGTAATGAGAAACCATGTCAGGTTAGCTTTTGCAAAAAATAAATTACAAGACCGGGTTAGAAGGTTTTGTAAAGCGGTTATGTTGAACCAGAAACTAGCTGACGTTCTGATTGTATACGTACATCGCCGTTAATGATGGCTAAAGTGGGCATAGCTTGCTTATTGTGCAGTAAACGTAGACTGCTTTGTTTTGAATGAACCGCGTGAAAGCTGCTTTGGTTAAAGTTTTCGATTAAGGCATGTTAAGATCTGCTAACAGAATGTAAAAAAAATTCATCACAGAGCCTGATTATTAACCTAACACCGTATAAACGATGTCAAATTAACCTAAAGGCTTCTTGAAGTCCCGACCTGCCGTGGTGGCTCAGTGGCTAAGGCGTTGTGCTGCTAAGCCCAACGTCACGGGTTTGATTCCCGGCCGCTTTTGTTATGGAGGCGAAAAGCAAAAACACCCTTGTGTTCAAGATTTCGGCGTACTTTAAAGATCCCCAGGTGGTCAAAATTAACCCGGAGCCCTCCACTACGGCGCGCGTCAGGAGCCTGCGAAGCGTCGGCGCGTTAAACCTCATCATCATCATCATTCTTGAAGTCTTTGTCAGCTCCAAAGCAACTTCTATAAACCATTCTGCCTCTGGGTAAATATTTAATCTGAACGTAAGTTGCTGAATTTTTTGTAAGATCCCTTGGTTTAATGCTTGTCATATTTCTTATTATTCATGAAGCAAAAATGTCGCCTAACGTGACCCCGACCTCCAATAATCATTCAATCGCGATATTCAACAACCACTGCTGCATAGCTGCCTCAAGAATTCACAAACAAATCTGCCACAGTGTTGCAAGCACAGGAGAGGCAGAGAGTTGTGCGCATTAAAGCAACGACTTTCTTCTTCTCTCTGCCACGGCCTGCAATATTATTTTTGCTGTTCTATAGCAGCACTTAGGCACACGGCTGGCACAACAAGTGAGATAACGGCCGCAATACAATTAGCGTAACGACTTTAATAACTCGCGCAACTGCGCCGCCATTTCGCAGTCTAGCGCCCTCACTATGTGTTTGTGGGCTGGCACAAACTTAAAACAAACTCTCCCACCGTCATCCGCCCATTTCACCCGCGGTCATTTACATTTTTCCCTCCCGCTGCAGCCCCATTCAGTTTTCGATTCACTGTGACATAATTCATGTTTCTGCCTCTCCAGCAATTCAGATGATATGGTATTATCCGCACCCCGAAACTTCCATTCCTGTAGCTTCATTTTTCTTTGTCTTCTTGCCACACGCTAACCTTGGTCAGAACCCCAGGAAAAGAAGTGAAGTGTTAGAGGTGTTCTGCTGTTCTAGTGTAGCCGCGAGAGCCAGAGAGAGAGAGACAGTGAGTGAGTGAGTGAGTGAGTGAGTGAGTGAGTGAGTGAGTGAGTGAGTGAGTGAGAAAGAGAGAGCGAGAGTGAATTAGTGAGTGAGTGAGTGAGTGAGTGAGTGAGTGAGTGAGTGAGTGAGTGAGTGAGTGAGTGAGTGAGTGAGTGAGTGAGTGAGTGAGTGAGTGAGTGAGTGTGTGTGTGTGAGAGAGAGAGATAGATAGATAGAGAGAGAGAGAGAGAGAGAGAGAGAGAGAGAGAGAGAGAGAGAGAGAGAGAGAGAGAGAGAGAGAGAGAGAGAGAGAGAGCAAACTTGATTTCGACCTCAGGTTAAGGGGAGGGGTGTGGGGGAGTCCCAGAGGGCGTCCGCGACCTCCAGGGATCGAAGCGGTCTGGAGTGGCGGATTCGCGGTAGCGGGGCTTCCCAACTGCTCTATTTGTGTGCAGAGCAGCGCCTGGCTATCTTGCATGAAAATGGCGCCGCCTACTGATGCCCAACAATGACTTGCCTGCTTTGCCTCCCGCCAGATTACTGACCCGTGTTCTCTTCGCCACAACAGAAACAACAAAAACAAAAATATAGAATCAAGGAAACAATAAAATAGTGTTTATAGCGCTAAATTGGCATCTTTTGGAGCACCGTCCCTGTGGTTCAGGTATCTTGACCTGTGCTCAACCTTAGCCGAAGTCACCAGAAAAAAAAATTATCTCAAGCGATCCAAACATGTCAAAGCAGTGGAATGCTTATAACTCGCTCGGTCTTCTAGTACAGAAAACAGGTAACGATGCCATGCAGTTTGTAAGTCTATATAGTGCAAAACTCGGCATCACTTTGTTTTGCTCATTTAACTTAAAATGGCGGCCTGTTGTCTTACCGACACACCTATGACCACTGCCCCTTCTTCCGAATTCCGTGGAATGTTCTTTTTTTCGTGACTCGCTCGTATCACACGCTCTGTTGTTGCCCTGCGTGAACTGTCATGAGAAATTACCAAAGCTCGGCGTTCGGGGGTAGGTCCTGGAACTACTCATGAGTTCAATACACGCTCAGACTTGGCATTCCAAGCGATTTCCTCTGAAATTCCGTTCAGCTACTGTATCGCCCGTAACATTATTACACAAAGTAGAATACCGCGATGCACAAACGACTCATGTGATAAATTATTACTCTTTGCCGCCATCAATAGTATTAAAATAACATTTCGTTGCTGTCACTTTAACTCGAAGCATTCCTGGTTCCAGGCTGCCAGCTACGGCCGACGGGCATGAATACTTACTGCACACGACTTGCAGGCTCCTCAAAGGGTTCCGACTTCGGGCAGCCGCGCGGGACGGCGGATCCCTCTGATTTGGTATGAAAATTAGATAGCTCTTCACTGTTCATTATCGCCATCGACAGTTGTTTACTTCTGGACACATTTCTCGTTTTTCAATGATTTTTTTCAGTTACAAAGCCTACCACCTCTGCTCTTCTCTCGATCCGGTCGTACAGCTTATACTCACCAGAGCAAGCGCATCTCCGGCTGCAGGTATCCACGTGTACCCAGGTATCCGTTTAACTGTATAACTGGATGGTATAACTGTATCTCTTTATACAGTTATACCATATACATAGAGCAAACATTCTTCAATTCCTAACACTACCGCCTATGCCCTCCTCTCGATCCTGTCCTATAACTTACCGCCAGCCGCATAGGCGCATCTCAATGTTGTAAGTATCCAGTTATACGGTGTTATCGATCCAGTATTAATCGAGTATCCAGTATCTTGCCAGTATCCAGTTCAACCCAGTTATATCCATATCCCGTTGTACAATTACACTATCGCTAAAGGCCAGACTGCTGATGCCAAAATCGCAGCGCAACATTGAAAATATTCTGATTATAGTTTAATACTACCTTGGTCTTTGCACTAGGCATGGCTTGAGGTATTCATTGTTAAATACTACAAAAAAAAAGATTGGGCGTTAATTGCGGTTTTCGCGAATTCAAAACTATGCTTTATTTCCGGTTGAGCTTTTACGATATTTCATACTGTGTTTTTCTATTTCTGTGTAACTTGACGATTGCGTCAAAGCATCATCGCACGTTTATAATTTTTTAAGCTTCTATTATATGTTTTCCTGTCTCTACAAATGCTTCTAGTGCCATTTTGCCCATTCATTGTACCCATGCTGCCATAGAACTGTGTCAAAGGGAGCTGGGACCTCTGTCAGGCTTTTGTAGCCTTTTTTCCCGGCCTGCCTCTTTGTGCTTTTGTCGAAATAAAATCGTGGCAATCCTTTAATAGCACGTTAATGATAATGAAACTACTCTGTAACAGCATCCTTGATGTTCTCGGGTCGCATCAGAAATCAATTGAAAATGGGGTGTGAAGAAATGTTAGCAGACATTTACAATTTAAAATGCATATTTCAAAACCTCTTTTAAAACACTGTTCCTAGAGAGTTTGTGGAACAATAGGTGACCGGGTTCAAAAATATATCTTAAAAAAACGGTGTGTATAATTTGTTCCCGGAATGCTTCAGTTGGGTGTTTTAAATCCCGCTCAAAAATCACCATGTAATTACAAGCCTACAATTGCCTAGAGGAGACCATTTCGGTTTATATTGTGACGGATGATTTCTGGCAAGCATCTTCACCTTTTTAATAACTAAGATTGTCATTACTTGGGACTAGAAAATTATCAGCCGTTCCTGAGCCATTGCAGCTGCACCACAAAGACGCCGTGAAGCGGACATCCCCATGTTGGATTGCTAGGATTAAACTGTAGGTACTTCCACTCTCATTATTCTAATTAAGTTACAAGGTTGTTAATCGCAAAAAAACAAACGAGTAATTGGGTTCTCTTTCCTGCACTTCTGTGCACTGCGCCCAGGTTAACCGCGTTTCCGGTTAGAACTGGTTTTCTCCTAGCACCTTCGAGAGTAGAATGGGAACTCCCTGTCCAGCCCCTTTTTTTGTCACTCATCCGTCGCCACGCTGTATATTACGAAAAAGCAGTCTTTCTAGACTCAATGGCGGCGCACCTTGGTATTTCGCGGTGACTTTCCGCAGTACGCTAACGTTGTGATGGAACGCTTTGATATATCCCGTTGCAACACGTCTGGCACCATCTAATCCCAGCCTTCATAGACAAATTTTATCAGATTTCTTTATTTGACAACGGCGGCTAAAGATTCTATACCTCTAAAAAGAGGTGCGCAAATTTTCCCACAGCATTAGCAATCCGCAATCACTGAAGACGGTGAGTAACGCAGAAGCAACAACGTATATTAGACACCAACCGCGAGCATGCGTTTACAGCACGGCGCGCATAGGCGTAGTTCCAGGTGCAGTGATGATGATGATTGCTATTGGTTTCCCCTTTGTAGTGGGGTGATGACATGCCATCTTACCGAAAAGGACTAATATACCTATGTTTTACACTCTTGGTTTAATACTAGCGCTGCTTACGGCAGGCACAAAAAGCTTATTAGGCACAAAATACTTTTTCTTTCTGTTACAGGTGGTAACTGTCCTTGGCAATATTCCCCTCTCTGCTTTTCGTCCACCAGCATTATAATCTCCTTTTCGTCCCCTCGACAGCCTTGAAGTTAACTTCCTCTGTGCTACCCTTAAATCCTAGGGCTTCTGGAACCAGAATATTTCCCTCATGTAGATTTCGATGGATACCCTCACATTCTAACACTAGGTGTCGCGTATTTTCCATTTCTTTTCCGCAGACCGCGCATACCCCATCATTTTGTCAATACTTCCCCAGAAAGCTCTTATTTCGCAAGCAACCTGTTCTAGCCCACCTGCTCGAGGGAGGGTGGTTGGGAAATCAGCCTTGCCCACCTGTTCACCATGAAAACTTATGGCGGTTGCAACACACAGCGAGCAGCCTCACGCACGCAATCTAATCCCGTTTCTCCCACGCTCGATGGATCACCACGCTATGTGCGCTAACCGCTTACCACACCTCATAGGTTCAAAGGCCTGCGTGTTTCCCCACGTTCGGTCTGCCACGTTGCGATTAGGCCTTCCAGGGTGCATCAATGAAAAAGTCGTCACGCGGGCAAAAGCAGCACTTTGGCCGAGAGACAACGATCAGGTTTTTAAAAAGTAACGGGTTCTTCTATACAGAGAAGGGCTCCTTGCCTTGGTGGTTGCTACCTCAGTCTGGGCCCCAGAGCGGGGGAGGGAAAGATGTGGGCGCCGATGACGACACGCCGTGTGAATGAGCCCGCTTGATTACGTGACGAGAGCAGCCGATACGGCTTTGCATACACAACAATGGCGGTACTTTCGCGCCGGGCCTAACCCCGCCCGAGCAGAGAGCGTGGCTGCCTGCTCCCTTGCTCCCCTGGGCTGCTGAGAGCCTCTCCCACATTCTCCTATTCCCCTTCACGGCACCCATTCAAGCTGCCTGGAGCTGCTGTTGAGGGCCAGCCGGTCTCTTGTGGTTCTGTGCACTCACCGTCGTGTCCTTCATCTCATATCGTACTTTAGCTTGCGCGGCACGTTTTTAGCACTTCATCACTCTCGTTTTTTGTCCGTAACAATTCTGCACTTTATTTTTTTTGCCCTTTCTTGTATCTCTCGTGATTACTTTTATGCTCACGTTTTTATTACCTCCCTGTTTGCGATATCCATGCCAACCGCCCCCCCCCCCCTTCCGCTGCATGCGTAAAAAGATACCTGAAATGAATAAGTGTGAGTCTGGCAAGGTATCCCTCCCTAGCCTACCATGTTGCTTTTTCTCCTAGTTTTTTTTTTTTTTTTACTTTCCTCTGTACACGCGGTAATGGTTTGTAGAAGCCCCTGCGTAAGCACCTTCTTACAGTTTGCCCACTTTTCATTCCTCTGATTTCTACCTTTAAGCTTAGGTTCGCAATTCATCTGGCTGGTTCCTTTTTCTTTTATCCTTGCGCCAATGTAACCCCGCTTTCACCCGTTCATTGTACACGGTTATTTTCCCTGCGACCTACTGACGTTTATTGCTGCGTCTGAATGGCCTTCGTCTGCTACCATGCATTTGCAGTTTCGTGATACCACTCGTATACACTTCAGTTGAACGACTTTTATCTTCATTCGAGGGCGTATATGCATGCCCTAACATGGAACATTCGCGGCCCGGGTGTGTGAAGCCGGCCGATAAAAATGGGCTCAGAGCCAATATCAGGTGTGCCGCTGTCACACCGCAGTAATGTCCTTGATCGCGCTATCTTGAAGTGGGACAAAAATTGATTGATTGATTGATTGATTGTAGGGTTTAACGCACCGACGCAACGCAGGCGATGAGGCGCGCCGTAGTGGAGGGCTCCGGATTAATTTTGACCACCTGGGGATCTTTAACGTGCGCCGAAATCTCGCACACACGGGCGTTTTTGCTTTTCGCCTCCATCAGAAAAGCGGCCGCCGCGGCCGGGAATCGAACCCGCGACCTCGTGCTCAGCAGCGCAACGCCTTAGCCACTGAGCCACCGCGGCGGGTAAGTGGGACAAAAATAAGAGAAATAGTTATACATGCAACAAAAGAATAACTATACAAACATGACGTAGAAATGAGCGCGCTGATTCAAAACACAGGTTCACTTCGTGTATCGACCCTCTAATTTTTCGTTGGGTCGCGCGCAGTCCGTGCAGGTAAAGCCTGTTTTACCCTCCCCACGTTTTTTCAATGCGACGTTTGTGATGGTGAAGGCCATTCGTAGCTACGTTTAACAACGCGTAATGACACCGGCTGTGTCTTTACGGCTGGGCTGTGTCAACTGCTGAGTCGTCGGCATTTTCTTTTGCAGCCCGGCAGCATTTTATCTTGCCTCCGCTGCCAGAAGAGGCATCGCGCGCCCGTTTATGCCTTCATCAATTTTTCTTGGGCATTGATTTCGATTCATTTAAAAACTTTCTTCTATTCATTGCTTACTCTTCCTCGCCCCGGTCGACACGGCACTCGACATTCTCCTGGCCGAAAACGTCGATGTGTGGCTCCATTCACTGCGGCATCAACCTCTGTCCTGCTACCATATAGCTGCTGTATTTAGTGGCGTTTATTTAGTGTGGCTGTATGACACGTTGAGAGTGGGTTTTTAGGCCCCCAGACAGAGTAGCGATGCCGTGCTGCTCTGTACTTGGCTATTTCACCCGGCCGGAAGGTGGAAAACGCCGGCATCGCTTCCCGCGTGGAAATAACGACAGTGACCTAGCGTAAGGTATAGCCACTTCAAAAGCGTAGCCTAATTAGCGGCTCTAGCGTAACCTTGAGCCACTAAATGAGCTACGGTAGCGTAACGGAGCCTGAACCTATCGCACCGGCGCGCTGTCTGAATCTTCGAAAAGTGAACACAGCCAAATGGTTGCCAAATGGCGCCCGGACCAACTCCGCCAGTCAAGGTCAGCCGCAATAGGGCTCGTAAAGCTGGCAACCCTAGCGCCAGGCACCAAAATGGCTACCACCGTGCGTCAGTGTCGTTACTCTTAAGCGTAGCTTATTTAGTGGCTCCAGTTAGGACAATTGCGTTTTTTTTTTGGTCGCGCCGTCAATTGAAATACTCTGGGAGTGGCCTCTCGTGGCTCCTGGGTTACAACCATCAACGGCTAGGAGCGAGCTCAACCTGCCACATACAGGGACAATCAACAACCACAGCTAACACACTCTCGTTAGCAAGGCTTTACAAATGATTTTAAATTACATGTCTGCACAGAGGCTTTCTTGACATGAAGTCGGCGTCGGAAAACTTAATCAGCGTCGTGTTGTGCACGCCCGCGATCCTCGAACAACGTCGAGTGTGCTCTCTCTTACGAAGGAAGCTTGCGCAGAGACTTGAGAGAATAGACGGGGGAAGCAGCGGTTCCGTCTTTGTTCAGCACCCAGTAACAGACCAAACAAAAAACACAAAACTCCCTTTTATGTGCTCTTGCGTTTTCATGGTTAAGCCGAACACAACGAATACACGAGTCTATAAACACGACCCCTCCCCGTGCATTTGACCGACGAAGTAAAGAACTTCTCAGCATCCACGACGATTTTATAACTCCTTTTCATGCATTCACTCAGAGGAACGAGTATCTACACGTTTCAGTTTTAGATGCGGAGCATCTCTTGCTCGGGGGTATGTCAGTCCTGCGTGCCCCGTCCGCAGGGCCTCTCCTCTTCTCTCACTCTCCCTCGCCAGCAATAAGCAGGTGCGCGCTCCACGCGCCCTCTCCCTCTTTCCGCTCCCTCGCCAACGAATAAAGCAGGTGTGCGCAGCGCGCGCCCGTTCAGTCTTCTCGGAGAGATCATCGCCTGCGCCGGTTCGGGCACGTCGTTGTATGATGAGTTCGAGCGGAACCAACAGCCCCGTCACCGTGGATGCGAAGCATCATGGGGGTGCACATTACGTTCCCATTCGTGCTCCGATAAATGAAACAACACAATGGAACCACACGGAACCCCCATCATGCTTAGCATCTCCTCAGGGTTCCCCACGGGAAGATGGTGTAATTTTTTTATTTAATAAACAATCGAAGGATCATCATCCTGTAATATAAAACTTTTAATTGTGATCCTGAGAAAATTTTATGCCAGCAAATTCTTTGTTCATGGTAGGAGAGCCAACTCTAAAAATTCAGGGGAGCTTGCACTCACGCGCAAGACTTTAATAACGAAGCTGTCGTAGGTGAGCATTGCCGGACACATTGTTACGTTTCAATATCATTGCTTATTTGCATAGTTGCGGTGTCGATTATCTTCGTCACGTGCATCGAAGTGGTCGTCGCCGTCTTCACACCGAGTGGCGGATGCAAAGTCATCCCCAGCACTGTGACTTCATTTCATTCATTCATTTATTCATACTACAGGCCAAGATGCTGGCCCATGCAGGGAGGGCAGTACAGAGCAAGAATTCAAAGAACGCATGAACAGCATGCTACCTATAACATGTCACAAAAGCTTACAAATACTTGACTAAGCACAACCGCGACATAAGAACAACACAATAAATCGCAGTGGGGCAAAACGCTTTGCCCCAAAAACACAGCACTAATATAACAAAACAGCAGGTAAATTTTCTTATAACGTACAAGTGGTCACAAGCCTAGGTTTAGATTATTCTAATTCATGAGGCAAGTAGTTTTCCAGTTCTTGTAAGAAGTTTCTTGATTTTAAAACCTCAAGGGGGAGGGAATTCCATTCGTTAATGGTACGCACAAAAAAACTATTCATGTGAGAATTTGTTTTAGAAAATATTGGCCTAATAGAGAGGTTATGTCTGTGTCTTGTTTTTCGGGCTTGAAGAAAAGTTACGTAACGAGGCAGTTTTAGTCCGATTTTCCCACTTATGATGCTATGCAAAAACTGAAGACGACAAACTTTGCGCCTGCGTTCTAGCGAACTGATTTTATTTCTAAGCATTAGTAAGGTTGAGGAATCCTGTCTTTTATATTTTCCAAAGATGAATCTCACAGCCTTTCTTTGTACACGTTCCAAATTCATAGTGTCCTTTTTAGTATGAGGGTCCCAAACAACCGCCGCGTATTCGAGTTTCGATCGTACGAAAGTGTTATAAGCTAACAGTTTGGTTTGTGCCGGCGCCTTTCTAAGTTTCTCTTCAAAAACCACAATTTGCGCAAAGCCGCTGAACACGTAGCGGAAGTATGGTCTCACCAAGATAATTTATTACTAAATGTAACACCTAAATATTTGCATTTTCTAACTTCAGTTATGACGGTGTCATTTAGAAGATAAGAAAATACACTAGGTTCTTTTTTCCGTGTTACCCGAAGCAAGACAGTTTTTTGAATGTTTATTTCCATACCCCAAAGTTTACACCAATCGGAAATTGCGATAACTGAATTTTGCAAACATGAGTGATCGTTTGGTGACGCTATTTGTTTAAAAATTCATCTGCAAATAGGTTAATATGAACATTATCAGGGATTTTGTTAGTTATGTCATTTATATATATCAGAAATAAAAGCGGTCCTAGTACTCTCTCTTGCGGTACACCCGAAGTTACTTGACGGACACTAGAGGAACATTTGTTAATTTCTACAAACTGTTGTCTTTGTCGGAGGTAAGCCTTAATCCATGATATGATATTTGAAGGGAGCCCAATGCACTCGAGCTTATGAATTAACTTTCCGTGGGGAGCCTTATCGAACGCTTTACTAAAATCAAAAAAGAGCATATCAACTTGTCCAGATGAATCGAGCACTTCCGAAATTTCATGAACAACTGACACAAGCTGAGTTGAAGTAGACAGGCCCTTTCTGAACCCGTGCTGTATTGGAGACAAGAAGTTGTGATCTGACAAGTACTGACGAATGAAGCCTGCTACAATATGTTCTAATAATTTACTGCAAGTGCTTGTAATAGAAACTGGACGATAATTTGACACAGTGAGGTGATCGCCCTTTTTATGAATGGGAGCAACTCTTGGCTTACGCCAGTCGGACGGTATCTCTGCTAATTGTAAGGATAATTTGAAGAACTCAGTTAGAAATTCACATATCTGTTCCGCATACCTTCTCAAAAAAGCGTTCAGAATCTGATCAGGGCCTGATGACTTCCTAACGTCAATACCAGCTCTTCCATACCAGCTTCCACCAGCTTCCACCAGCTCTTCGTCATCGACTCGGGGCCGCGGTGGCAGGATCTGCAAGTCGTATCCGGAAGGATGGGCACACTCGTAGCCAAATCTCCAGTTATCCATCATGGCTTCAACAGAACGCGGCGGCCGCGGGGACCTCTTACAAGGAGTGTGCCTTTTCACCTTTAGCATTAGCGCTTGAGTTATCTTTCTTTTTTCGCTACAGCCACTGCGCGAGGCGGGGACTCGGCGGTCGCCGAGAGGCACGCGTTCACGAGCGATGGGAGTTTTCCTGGTATTTTTTTCCTGCAACCCCTCACTTACGACTTGTTCAACAGCCCCGCTATTAAAAGGGCCCGCCACCATGCCTTGCATGTGGATACATGAGGTCTTATGGAGGTATTTATATCAGGCTGCTCATATTGCCTATTTGTAAGTGCCTCCTAGCAATGCATTAGTGGCCAGTGTGAAGGCATCTTTAGAAGCTCGGTGTAAGCAGAGCGGCTTGTAATCTAAGAGTTGCGGCGAGTCTCCAACAGCAACGGGAACTGGCGGCCCACATCATCAGGGCCCTCAGCGGCTGCCTGGACCGAGGCGGCTGATTCGCCCCCCCATCCCATGAATAATCAAGTTTCTATCTATCTATCTAAGAGTTCCCCCTGTTGCAAATAGTAGAGGAAGAAGATGTGGCTCCCGGCTCTAGGTCATCATCATTGTACATTCAGTCAGTCATCGCCATTAAAAAGGCTCGATCGGGAGTCTCACGGCTCCGTTTCCTGGCGGCTGAATCGCAACGACGTGGTCGCTCCGCAACACCCCCCTTGAAAGTTCCCGCCATTTTCTACCTGCGTCTTTAAAGGAGCGATGAAGACGAAGTACAAGTTTGTTTTATTCGAGATATTTGATGTTTTATATTGCCCCTTGCGCTTGTCCGGCAGCAAACGATAGTTTATTCACTAAGAAATTAATTAATTTATGTTAAAATTTTGGTTCTCCCGCCAAATCCTGTGTTTCGTGAGGTCGTCTGCGATGACGTCAGAAAAGCGGGCCTTGAAGTGAACGCGAACACAGCACTAGGCATCCAGCAAACTGCAGAGCATTGTTTACCGCCAGTCCTCTCAGACAGCGCTACCATAGCCTGGCTGACATTTCCCCGCCTTTGCTTTGTTTTTGACCGTATTTGCGCTTGGCTTGTTTTGATTACGACAGGAAGCACTGGTGTTGTGAAATATAGGGTATACTCGACAAACCGGGTCACGTAAGACAATGTCGCTTACGCTAATCGTCCTGTGTCGTGTCAGACAACCCGAAAGCGCTATACTGCTGTGCAGCTATCATAAGCCAAGTGTGCGCAGTACCAACAACAGGACGCTCTGGAAGATCAATGTTTACGTGTACTTTCGTAGCTTCCATGCTTACCCCACTATTCTTACTTCCATAAAATGAATATATGCTTTACATTTACGCGAAAATATCTAGTCGAGGAAGATTATAAGCCCTGCATAACTTGCATTTGCTTTTGCCGGCCTCCGCCAATCGCAGAGCTCTCTGGTATGACATCATTGGGTCTGTTACGGGAAATGAGCAAGTGAGTCGCATGGCCATTGCCGTTTTTTCTAATTATGAAGCTTATTTGAGCGAAGTTTACTTTAAGAGTGGTGTCAGTATGATTCTAACAAGCCAATCTTTCGAATGAACCAAAGTCGTGTTTTGTCTTCATGGCTCCTTTAAGTAAAAATGTTACAGATCTACAGCATTCTGAGTGAGCCGACCGTGATGTAGTGCCATTTAAGAAATTGAGTAGACACTGCCGCGTAATTGTCTGAAGGCGACTCCCGCTGAGGTAACTTAGTCACGTGCGCGCGTGTTAAGCCGACACTGAAACTTTAACGCTTTTACCACTGGATATTGTAGATATCCTCTACAGTAAGACGCCACTGTTGCTCGTTCTTCAGCACTCGTAAATATTCTAGACGAAACTTATATCTATTCGATTGTATCCAGCTACATTTCATCAGCAGCTAAAGTTATTTATGCCCAGTGTTCCGACCCAACGTTTTTCTTCAAATGGCGAAATGTTTCTTTTCGGGCAAACAATTTTTCGCGGAGAAATTTGTGTCTGATGCCCGTGTCCAGGACAACTTGAGAGAGCGGTTATATTCTTCTGATTTTTAGGCTCTTTTTACGGCATTATTTTCGCAACTGTATGGTCACTTCGAGCTGAATCCGCCTTCAAATGATGTGACGTGAAAAATAACGTGCTAAGGTTCGATAAAGCAGACTCAGCATATAAAATCGCCTGAGCACAATTTGCTGCATTTTCGTTTGGTCAAAGCTTGTTGTGAACGCAGTGAACTTATCCATACTACTGAGTGCTGTAATACACTCAAAAAGGACTGTTTCTGCCCTGATTTAAGCCCGAACGGGTGAATAAATGTCATCCATCCTTAGAATAAACTTCTCAAACGAGACTTCATTTTGCTCGAAACGTGAATTCTCGCACACCAAACTGTTGCAGATATCTCGCACTATCAGATTATTCCAAATGTTTGTTTTTTCCCCAAAGGAAGATTACACTTTCGCGCACTCCTTTCGAAGGCACGTGCGTGGATTTGCATATGCAAACACCGGTTCCACGTCGCACCGAACAGGACGCATGAAAAGGACGAGGGCTGCGCTCATGTCGTGCTCCTCATTAGGACACTCTTTGAAAAAGAGCAGCCCTCGGGGATTCCTAACACGAACGCCCCCTTCCGTTCAGTACAAACCAAGTGCAGTTTTCATTTTCCTCTCCCCATTTTCCCACGAAATACCCTCCGAGGGCGATGTTATTCCTAGACACCGGAAGAATGCTCCCTCCATTATTACTCTTCCTCTCACAAGAAACAGCAAGCCACTAACAGACAGATACGAGAGCTGAACGACGCGACGAAGGATGACGAACGAAGGGATGACGGTGACGTCCTACGCAGTTTTTGTGACGGATGATTCTGGTGAAGGCGCGAGACATGGGGAAGGAAGAAGAAACCTGTGCTGCATCCCCGATCAGGGTGCTCAACTGCACATGCATCCTCGCCACTCTTTCGTTCTCCAAGAAGCTGCTGGCTAAGTGTTCAAAACGTTTACCTTTCTCAGTCTCGAAAATTGCAAACAATTTAAACAATTTCAAGGACTGCTTCAACAATTATCACGCGGCAATTGGGCTATTCGTGTAGTCACAAGAGAGAGAGAAAGTGTTTATTGAGCGCATGATATCTACATGATTCGATATAAGCGCATGATTCGATATAAGCGGGCTTCGAAAGCCTGATTATTTTTAACATGGATATATCGAATTACGGCCTATATCGGACTCTTGTATAATTCTGGTAAAAAATACATTCATTTAAAACTTTTTATATCGAGGGCGATTTTGCTCGCAATGGATATATCGAACTCTCGAGCGCGGGATTTTTCTCTCTCCTTAGGCATGCAGCAGGTTTTCTCGCAATAGATAGGTGCGCAGCGGTCACGCGGATGTCGCTTGCGACTCCCGCGCGAGCTCGAGCGCGTCCAAACCGGCCGTGGCAGAGTGGACCACCTCTAAGCATGCATGCCGTTGGAGCCGAAAGCGCCACATTGGGCGCTGCGGGCTGCGGTGTCAAGTCCGCGCCCCTCGCTGCGCGCACTTGCTCGGTTCGCTGGGTTCGCCGCTTTTGGCTTGTATCCATGCTTGTCTCCGCCCTGTCGAAGACGCCGAGGACTCCGTACCGCATCCGAGCACGAGCGAAGCCGTCGCTGCCGTGGCCCTGCTGCGGCGATACTGCAGTGCCATTGAGGGCAGCGGTCTTGTGCTTGTCGACTGTTTAGATACCGTGGAGCAAGCAGTCACCAGCAACGCGTTGCGCTCCAAGAAGCAAACTACACTCACGCAGTTCTTCCGCCCCAATAAATTATTGTTTCTTTTCCGAGAAAGTGTCGTATCAATAGTGAACTGCAGGGTGGTAAGAGCTCAGCGTTAGATCATGGCTCCATCGTCAAGAATGCTCTCATATAAGTTTTTTTTTTGCTTGACTTTCTATATTGCTTTTTTGCTATATCAAACTAGCTTACAATACTCGCGCTGTTCGATATAAGCGGGCTTTACTGTAAATGGCGAAGTTTGGCCTCGCGACAGGGGGCACATGTCTCGCCGGTAGTAGAGGAGAGAGGAGGATAATGAAATGACAAACAATATACACAAACTCGTTTTTAAAGGACAGCACGAACAGACTATTTTTAGCCGGCTATGTACACGAGTAGAGGCCCAGTAAGAGGCAGACTAGTGAGGGGTATAAGCTGGGCGTTGCTTTCGAACCACTCCTCCAGGCCCATGCCCAGGTGTCGATAACGTTCCAACTCTGTGTGGTTGACGTGCACTGTGCGAGTTCCTTCGCCCACTCGAAGACTCGCGGCGAGTAGAGAGCAGCGCTTACGCTACCGAGGGATGTGGTGGTTTGTTCGCACGCAGTTAACGGAAGGCGCGCTCCTCTGAGGTAGGAGTATAAGATGATCTAAACGACGCCGCGTGTGCTTTCGTGAGGGAATTTAATTACACAAGTTTTCGCAATCTTCTGTACTCAATTTCCTGCAATCCAAGACGTCAGTTTCCCGAAGTTACCTGAATACCCTCCTCTTCTAAGTGACTCTCCCACCTTCCTCCTCTTACCTAGGTAGACCACCCACGGGACCCTTTTGAGCGCCAAGCATTCATGAAGATCTCCCAGCCTTTCTCTGAATGCATGCGTTGCGTATGTCATGTCTGCCAGATCTCACACGGGCTGGATCGCGGGCTTCGGCATACGTTTGAATTTGGCGCCTTTGCATATGACTCGCCACTGCTCATTACTCAGAAAAACAGGTCAGCATGCATATCATTAATTGGTTAATAGTTAACTAATATTTCATTTACGGGCGCCTAAAACACCATAATTAGTCGCATGTGGAAATGACATACCAACTGAAGTGAAACCTCAATTATTCGACCCCTGTTAATTCGAAAATTTGGATCATTCGGCCTTCCGACTCCCTCCATTCAAAAATATACATTGCCCTATGGTCGCGGACCTTCGATATTCCGGCACAAATGTACGTGAGCACCGCTCAACGCGGAACAATGCCTACTTGAACGAGTTTTCACTGCGTTACTTTATTGTTTTGTGTCACTCTCCAATTGTACAGGATCCTCCACGCACACCACCCCCACCACCACTCTGGTCAAGGGATATTCCCCACTCCGGCGATTCAATTTTCAGCCGCCGATTTCGGACGAGTTTTCTGCTCTGAACGTAATCCGCGGCAAAAATCCCTAAAGGGACAGAACCGATGCTTGTGGAGTATGCGCTCTGTATCCAAAATGAAAGGGCATAACTTAAAACACATTGAACCGAAAACGTTTTCCTCATAGGACCGTAGAAAGTTTGCAAGCCGAAGTTTTAGATCTACAAGCCTTACGTAAGCTGCGAAAACAAATGCACTGCCTCGGCAGAGCCGAGACTCCAAGTTCACCAGGATGCAAAAAAAATTAATGGCGCTTCAAGGTGGTTCCGAAAAAAAAGGAACAATCCGAAAGAACATTCCGTAGCGACTTATAAACGCAACAAAAACAACACCAGGACCAGCAAAAACTCTAGATGAAGCTTTCGCGCTTCAAAAGCAGGCTATTTTTATCTCCCAGTAAATACATATCCTTCATTTATCTCAAATGAGGAAAGGGTTTCAAGTTTCTCCAAACGGCATCACTTTGTTTTCTTTTTTTGGCTTTAGTTCACTCCAAGCTGTTTAATTTACTACAACATAACGTTGTTTTCGAGCATACACAGTGGAAAAAGTTTAGGAAAAGAGAGAATGCGATTATTCCGCACTCAACGATCCCGATCTGTGATCCCTCGCACGGCGCAGGAAATTACGACACATATACACGTGGCGTACCCGAACAGTGGCAGCTCAGGAAGTCACGACTTCTATTTCCGTTTCGAATTGCAAGGATTCGCGTTCTCTGATTGCCTTCTTTTCTTGAACAAATTTCTCACCGCCATTGTAGGCGTAAGATAGGAAGTAATGCACTGTTTCCGCCCGAAGACACGAGCTCATCAGCTTCAAAAAGCTTACAGGCGTGCGAACTACATTTTAAACTTCTGAAAGATAGAGCCTATTGGCATGTAAGACTTGTAGCGAGGTTGGTTTCAGGCCTGCTCGATTATACGCTGATCTGAGGAATGTATCCAAACGTTAGCATGGAAAGTTCTTTATTTTCCCGCAGCTAAAGATGTCGCTTGCTGTGGACATCTCGTTCGCAGAAATCACGTACCGTTAAAATATGCATTTCACACCGGTGCACGTGACTTCATCTCCTATAGTATCACCTTTGACTGCATGGCAGTGTGAGCCCTGCCACAGTGCCAACATGTACCATTAGATGGGGCAGGGATCTTCTAGACAAGAACGAGCAACGTACAATGGACAGACTATGCGAATCAACTCCAGTATCTACAAACTTCCTCGGGGCACTTAAGTATTTCTACGGTGCTTTTAGGCAAAAGCGTTAGGGCTTCCTTTGACGATACTCACTGAAGATTCCTTTACTGCTACATCGTGTTGGCGTTTCTCTCTTTGTTTTTGGTTCGTCCTCATTCCACATCGCCAAGAAGATTGGGGACAATTCACGCCACAGTTTCCCTAGATTCGGGATTTATCCGTAGTTGGGGTGCACCTGCTCTGCTCACGTGCCATCACGTTCACCTGTGGCGTGATATGGTGTACGTGCTGCGTGAATGCTAGGTTAACTCTTACTCTTGTTTACTCTCTTACTCTGTTCTTACTCTTACTCTTACTATTACTCATGTTACTCTTTCTTGACCGCTAGCAACGGACTGATGTAGCGTTCTCCTAACGCACACGGCTCCTATTCCAGAGACCCGGTTTCGATTGCCACACGAACTCCAATGTGTCCAAATTTCTCCAAATTAACTAATTTACTTTATCAAGAATAATCCTCGTATGCGCACTTGAGCACAAATTCCGATATTTTTATGCGTTTCGTACTCTTTAAAGCGTTGGCAATTTTCCAGTCCAGACAAGAACGCAGTTTTTTCGCACTATGGGGTACTTAAGGTTTCTTCCTTACACTACCAACACTGCGAGTTAAAAGTATTGTGTAAGCCTGGAATTTATCTTTGGAAGCTTAAATGGGCCTTGCAGACAAAACACAAGTTTGGTTCATTCGAAAGATTGCGTTTCGTTTATGCGAAATATTG
The DNA here is from genome assembly GCF_048455015.1 of Haemaphysalis longicornis. Lineage (NCBI taxonomy): Eukaryota > Metazoa > Arthropoda > Arachnida > Ixodida > Ixodidae > Haemaphysalis > Haemaphysalis longicornis. The sequence goes on from NW_027526407.1 coordinate 78,787,540, forward strand.
CCTCGTTAAAATCATAGTGACACCAATTTTAACGCACACTTCTCTCAAATAAGCTATATAATTGGGAAAAGAGGCAACGGCCATGCGACCCACTAGCTCATTTCCCGCAACGGAACCTAAGATGCCATATGCCCAGCTGTGCGATTGACTGAGGCCTGCAAAAGCAAACGCAGATTTGGCAGGGCTTACAAGCTTGCCGAACGCACTATTTGCCCTTAATTGCATTGCATATTCATTTTACAGCCGTAAAAAGGTTGTTGAACAATTGAAGTTACGAAAAAATGAACCGATGCTCACTGCTGTTGATACTGGGCTCACTATGCTTGTGTTAGCTGCACAGCAGTCTGCCGCTTTGGAGTTGTCTTACATGACACTGGCCGATTGGCGTAAACGACATTGTCTTACGTGACCCTGTTTGTCGAGCATATCCCATGTTTCACGAAATGGTTGCTTTCTACCGACACAAAAACAAGCCAGGTGCAAATACGGTGAAAAACAAAGCAACGGCGGACAACGGTCCATGGCTTCGTGTGGTAGCGCCACCTGGAAGGACTGACGGTAAGCACGGCTGCAGAGCCTAGTGGCGCACTGGAAGTCTGTGTGAATAGCCGCCCTTGTGACATCATGGCAGATGTCATGAAAACACACGATGTGGCGGCACAATCAAAATTTCAACCGAAATCAGTGAATCTCAGTGAATACGGCACCGTTTGCTGCCCGACAAGCGCTTGGGGCACAATAAAACACGAAATCTTTCAAATAACACAAACTTGTACAGCCCCTCACTCACCGCGTACTCCCTGAGAAGCAGTCCGGCATTCGATTTTTCCATGTATCCCTATGGCTTCGCAGAATCATCGGACTACCCGTGGACTGTCCGCGGTGAGTCTGATACTGTAAAACGAACAGCCCCAGATATGTTAACATTTCCAGGCGTCAACTACTTGCCGCGTTTTTCCAAGTGCCCCGCGAGCAGAATTAATGGTCCTCATCCCCGGCGCTATTGACCTCCCTTTAGGGAAAAAACGCCGCGTAATTTTCGTGAAAAAAAAAAAAAACTTCCAGGATAAGGGGATCATTTTGCGCCTCTGTGATAAATGCTGAGGTTCCGCGTGCGTCCAAATATCATTTCGACGATTCGTGATTTGCAGCGAGGCAAAAACCTGCAGCTACGGAGTTCCCGCAAGGACCAGTTCTTTCCCCCTCTTCTTCCCGTTTGTCTGTTTCCGTTTCCGGGCAGCCCTGGGATAGGGGTGAATGCACATTTGGCCGTCTCGCGAAAGGGAAAGGTGGGACGTTCGTGGGGATACATCTGACGATTATTTTTGTATCACTCCTACTCATTCCGCATCTTTTGGACGTGAGGGCCCCATAGAAATGCGGGGGGAAAAGGAGCCGAGCACCCCGTAAAATCAAAGGGCATAGCTTTTTAATGCGTTTATATCTGCGCCGAACTGTGCGTATATTCCGGGCAGCAGCAGTGAGTCAGGAATTGGCGAAATAGCAAAACTTAAACGGTTGTAGGGGTTCGAGGACGCACTTAGGGCCATCGCGGTTCTGTGTCAATTTTCGTGTTTTTAGTTTAGGGACAATTTTTCGCAGAGTGCTGTTGAATGCATAAAGTAAAACTTCGCTGCCCATTCTGTACAGACGCGGGTGGATCACGCGGATAAACACAGTTGGCTAATTTGTAAAGAGTCTTCTTGTTTGTTTGTTTCTAGACTGGCAGTTAGGGAGCTGCAGTGACCTGTACTTCCAAGAAACAGATAATAAGTTCGCACTTCACAGTATGAAGTCGGACGCGCTTCCGGAAGTGTTTCTCTTCCCAGTTGTACCGAGTTTTCATCACCGCATTGAAAGCTGAACGGGGTTGTGTCGCTAGGCCGAATAATTTAAAATTTTAGCTTTTCACAAGGAACGCTATTACGTGCGCTGGCTCTTACTTTCGTTTTATTCGCTTGTGCATGTCTCACCAAAATACGCACCTACGCTCGTCCGGACACTCAATCCGAGAGCATTAGATGACTCACCCATCGAAAAGTTCGGCGTCGGCGTCGGTAGAAGGATCCTAACTTCCCATTAGCTGCGGTGCGTTCAGTAGCCCGTGGCTCCAAAATGAAATACAAAAAGGAGCACGTCAATTAGAAGTGACGCGTTTCGTGGAGCGTGTTTAAAAAAAATGAGCGCGCGGCTGAGAATAAATTAGGGAAATGTTTATTGATGGACAACTAAAAATGCTTGAGCATCTCAACCCTCTCCCTTGTGGCTCGGCCTTGAGGCTCAGCCTTGAGGCTCGGCCTGATACGTACGCGTTGCTATGGCTTTATAATCCCTCTCTCAAAAAACGAACTGCGCGCAAATTAACGGGGACAAGAAAACATGAAGACAGCATGGGAAGTCTTCATGTGTCCTTGTCCCCGTTAATTTGCGCGCAGCTTGTTTTTTTGAGGTGCATCATTACCAACTCGCACAACTTTCAACCCTTTTATACTCCCGCAGTCAAACATTTCTCTCATGCCCCTCGCAAATCGCGCCATCCATTATCTGTGTTCTAACCCTCTCAGTGGTCACGTTTGCTCACCTTATCTACTGAAATGTCTGCCTGTCGCTGGTTTGGCCGTCCACCAATATCAGCATTTCACCGCCGTTGATTCCCATTCCATCCTCTATTTTTTTTTTCTTTTACCTCCAGCTGAGAACTACACTCGTTCAACGCTGGAGAATTTTACAACGCGTACAAACGGTGACGGGACGCGTCGAGACGCCGTACGTCGGGAGCATCGGGTGGAGAAGGAAGAAAGCCGCACTACGACTTGGCGTCCCTCTAGCAACCAGGCCAACAGCGGGCCGAACGCAGTGGCACCGCAGCCAATATCGCCGCCGGTTTGGGTGACGTCACCTCACTCCGCACGCGCTCGTTCGCTCTCTGTTCTTGTGTCGCGCTCGGTCCGCGGATCGACGGCAATAATTTTCTTTTATGTTTAATCTATTGCTAACTCAACACTAAAGCACAAACACGAGAAGTGCGGGGCATTGCGCCTAGAATGACGCAAAAAAGCGGGGATTTCCTCTGGTTAAACCGGTTTCATTTTAGCACGTAGCGACCCGAGCTTCTCACTCCGCACCTTTCCTTCTTCTGCTTGTGAGCAGCTGCTTGTGGGGAATCACAAGCCTCACACTCATGGTTGCCTGCTTTCAGCCTCGCTATCCTTGTCACGTCTCAATAAACGCACCGAAAACTACATTAAAGCTCATAAATGATTTAAATAAAATCGAGTTGGCACGAAAACCAAATGCACCGTAATGTGAGTTTGAGGAACCCGGGGATAATAAATGAAACGTTAGCGGAAGATGAGATGTGAGAAAGCAAAATAGAATGGTAAGTACTGAGCACGGATCATTGCATGCAGTTTTTGCATTCATGGCGGCTCTGCTGTTGTGGCGTTGACGGAACGGCTTTAACGGATCGGAGCGGCACATTCCGGTGAAGTCACGAACAACAAGCTACGAGATGTCAATTGGTCTGGGCGGCTGGCCGGCGTTAGCAAGGAGTCCTCTGCACACGTGGGAAAGAGTTCCTCTTCGTCTGGGAAAGATTTCCGTGCTTTATATCTGAGCAAAATGGGAAATTAAATCTCGATCCGCCTGCCGAAAAAACGGTGGTGCGCGCTTTGGCACGGCACTGTAGCTTGTCGATTCGCTTTATTCGCATGTCCGTTTCCTTTTCTGTACAAAGACAGATGCAGAAATTCATAGAATTCTCTACTAATGGGCAACATTGTTACGCCGCTGGTGCAGAGTGTGAGTTCTTTACGACCATTTTTTTTAATTTTCTATATTATGTCCGACCCTGGCGGTGTTTGTTTGTGTAGCCTGGGTGTAGCCAGTAGTAGCCTGGGATGTTTTTTGTGTAGCCAGTAGTAGCCTGGGAGTTTTCTAATGACGTGGACACGAAAATTTTCTTGGCTGATTAGAGGTATACTGCCTCGCAGTGAAAATCTCTGCCAACGGAAGAATGGCAGGTGCGTTGTAAAACGGCAGCGATGGTCTGCAGCCGAACCAGCTACATTTTGCTTTGCAACGCAACACCTTCTCTCCTGGCTTACCGCTGCGGTTCCAAGGGAAAGAGGCCACCGAGGATCCAAGCGTTCCCATTTCTGTAGGATAAATTAAACCGCAGAAAGAGCATTGGTGCGAAACCTGTAGCATGTTGACCCCACCTCCCCCCAGTTATTTTAATTGTTGTCGCTCAAGCAATATCTTTGCTCGGGAACACTCTCAAGCTATAATGGGAGGGCCGACGGGACAACAAGCAAAATTTGAGGGTTAAGAAAACTCTCAATTTCTATGACCAACAGAGTACTAATGTATGAAGAGCTTCCCAGCCCATTAAAAAGCACAACACTTTTAGCATAACTAGTGAGTTTGCACTACATAGGTTGAACCATACTGGGAAGGCTTCCACGAAACGCAATAACACTTCCTCGCCAACAAATGGTCTGGCGACCATACTGTACTTGGCAAAGAAGGTGTTATTTCAGCTACTACCAGGCATTTTGCACGCAGCTAGATTTCTCCTGGACAACACAGTCAAACATTAGAGATCGTTTCCATCGGCCGCGGCCTTTTGAGACATCTTACCAGACTCCCGAAAACCGTAATCCACAAACAAGAAGAAACAGCAGACTCCTAATCTCCGCATTCGCATGTTATCCATCCCCTGATTAACTTCCGCACACCGGGCCTCCCAATCCCTACATGTTCTCAGTAACCTATTATGCGGCACAGCGTTCACCTCGAATGCGCCTGCACTCACGCACTGACTCGTGTATACGTTTCGCGAACGCCACAGCGTACGAGTCTCGCAAGTCACAGCAGCCGACGCGTCGACGATGCACCGAAAGCAGTTCTTTTCAATATCTCACGCTAATCGCCTCATGGCGTACCTACAACAGAGGCCCGTAGATATGTTCGCATGGTCAGCACCTCGTGGCCAACGCTGTGCATCTAAGAAGGTCGCCGTAGGTTCCCGTCATTACGGGTACGGGTTATGGGTAACTCCTTCTTCAACGTGCGCTGAAGGATTTCCCAGTGGAACACCGGGTCCCAGCATTCAATAAACACATGATTGACCGTTTCCGGCTTTTTGCACAGACTACAGTTTGTTGTCCATGGGACGAAAAAACCTATCTCTGCTAACCATACATTTACAGGTAGCGTCTCGCTCTGCAGTTTAAAAAAAAATATTTCATACTTGGTTTTACGGGCATTCTTTTAACTCTCCTGAGAACATCAGTTCCGGTGCCCTTTCCCTATAACGACCAATACAGAGGTACTGGCAAACAAACATCGACAAGGTCCTTGTACAGGCACTTTCTTGAAACGCTAGACAGGTATTCAAGTGAGAACCGCACTTTCAGAAACTCAAATGACAGGGCTACTTCTCGTAGGTATCCCCTTACCCCATTACCAAAATGACTGCTAGAGGACACAACAAACTCAGGTAGCACATTTTTCAACCGGACTTGAATAACCGTGCGCAAGAATAAATCTTTTCGGTCTCGCAAAAAAACAAAACCTTGCGACAACTTGTCGTAAAAATAAATGGCAGAGACCAGGTCCTCCTTTCCTTACTGATCTGAAAAGATTAGTACGACTCGTTCTTTCCCAACTGGAAGACCAGATGAATACAGCAAAAACCCTGTGGATTTTTTGAACATTTATACGTGTCATGCATAACACTTGTAGCATGTACCACACTTTGGTTAACAAAAAAAGGTTGCAGATCGTGGCACGGGCAAACATCGAAAAGCTGCGCCCTTGCCAGTTTCTTGTTTTTTCCCTCAGCTTTTCTGTCTCGTCACTCCAGTGCTGGCGAGTGTGACAGCAATTTTCCGGCGGAACTCCGAGATACTTTGTCGGCAAAGCTGCCCATTGTATATTCTCGAAAAAATGGGGCGTTGAGTTCCAGTTTCCGTGCCAAAATCCCGAACATTTATCCCAATTAATTACCGCTCCCGATTTTTCGCAAAAGGACTTCGCCACCTTAACTGCTTCACTTAAGCTCTCTTGATCCCGACAAAAAACAGCAATATCATCTGCGTAAGCCAGCAGTTTTACTTCGGCACTCTGCAATTTGAATCCTCGTATTCCCTCCTCTTCCATTATTCTTAGGCAGAAAGGTTCAAGATATATAGCAAAAAGTAGTGGGGATAATGGGCAGCCTTGCCTGACCGAGCACCCTATGTTTATCGTCTCAGTTACGTTTTTGTTAACAATGATGCTCGCTTTACAACCGTCATAGGCCATTTTCGTACCCTCTAAAATAACGGATCCGACATTCACGTATTTTAAGATGCTAAACAGTACATCGTGCGATACCCGGTTAAAAGCTTTCTCCAGATCGAGTTGCAGCATTGCCACACGACCCGAGAAAGCATCACAGCACTCTAAAAAAAAATTACGCCCACCTCCCCTCGCGGGAACCCTGTGTAGATGCGACGCATCGTGGGTTTCCCTCGGCGTTTCCGTTGGGTTGATTCTCCCATCGCGTGAAACGCTCCATGAACGCGTACGATGCATTTCCGCCTACTACGGGGTTCCCGCATCCCGTGCACGTCGCTTTGCAGCCTCATCGTCGGTGGTGCTAGCAGTTCTGTTATTGGGCTGGCCGGTGCTTGTTGCGGTTGCGCCGACCATCGCGATAGCAGGCTTGTTAATCTCCATTCAAAGCAGCGTTGGACATCGGAGCACCGGCGCTGGAACGACGGAGCGTTGTATACCGCCGCATAACGGTGAGGGGAATGAGAGACAGCAGCGCATGCGCATGCGTTAACCGAGCGCTAGCGCGCGCCGACGCACAGCTGGCATTGCGAGGAGCGAGCGCTAACCCGCAGATAACGCTGCGGTGAGAGCGATGGAGAGCGCATGCGCAGCTGGCGCGGACAACGACGACACCGGATGGATGGAGGGATGCATGCATGCATGGACAAGGAGGGTGAATGAGATGCGTCGCATCTAAAAACACTTCTAGCCACCTTTCACATTGGTGCTAATTGTGCGGTGCTTAATACCACGAGTTTGATGTGGACCTACCAGACACTGAATTACGGTTTGCAACCTTCGTGCTAGGACCTTCATGTAAATTTTATAGTCGACGTTAGTCAGACTAATTGGCCTATAAGACTTTACGGACAGTAGCTTTCTTCTTTCCTCGCACTTCGGTATCAAGACTATATAAGTCTCCTTAAATGTTTGCGGAAGCACACGTATTTCGTACGCCTCCACAAGCACTTCACACAAAAACAAAGCCGCCTCCGTTTTAAATGCCTCGTAAAATTCTGCGCCTAAGCCGTCTGGACCAGGTGACTTGCCAGCGCTCAGCTCATCAATTGCCCTTTCTAGTTCCCCCACACTAATTGGTGCTTCGATTATTTCACATACGTCTTTATCTAACTTGGGCATGAGCGGTAAGAATTACTTCGCGAAACCTTCATCCTCTGCAACATGCGTGCCCAGCAGTTCTGTGTAGTACTCTACGAATGCGCGCTCAGTCATTTCCTTGTTAGCTGTAACGATATTACGGTAAGTTATTTCCTTTATTATGTTTCCTCTGCGCATAGCGCTTTTCGTCCGATAGCGCACGCTTTGTGGGCGTTTCTCCCATCCACATTTTATCTGCACGTGCTCTGACGATGGCTTCCCCGTAGCGTTCAGTCTTGATTGCTTCAAGCGTGTTTTTCGTGTCTCTTATCTCTTTATTGAACTCCCCGGGGTTTATGCTTTCTTCTAGCAGAAGGGTGCTGATCTGTTGTCGTAGCTCTTTCTCATTCTTTCTTCGTTGTTTATTTAGAATCGTGCTCCTTTCTATTGCGCTAATCTTGACTTGTTCTTTAAAAAGTTCTCATCTGGCCCCCCCAATTCATTCGTATATCAGTGTGCATATCAGTAAAAAGTTCGGTAACTTTGGTTGTGAAAGGTTCATCTGTGAGAATGCGACTGTTCAATTTCCACAACTTCCAGTTTCATTTCGGTGCGTTTTGTTTCGTTCCAAGGCTGCAGGCCACTAAGCAATGGTCGCTGTAAGACAAAGCCTAGACCTTGTAATTGGCACACAGAGGCACTAGTTCGCTTGAAATATACACTCGGTCGAGTCTAGCGTGGCTACTCCCTTGATAGTGGGTAAACCACACTGGACCTTTGGGCGTGAAAAGAGCCACGTCTTCAAGAGAATTTTGTTAAATTATATCCAGCAAACAGTGAGTACCCCTACCGTAATGCGCTATTTTGTTGTTCTGTCTTCTTGCATGCACACACAGTTGAAGTCGCCCAGCAAAATTATAGCCCTTTCGCAGTCAAGGTGTTTACCAATGCTTTGAAAAAATACTTCCCGTTCCCTTTGTGGGTTAGGTCCATAAATGCATATCACTCTCCATTCAGTGTTGGAAAAAAGAGAAATCGCAAATCACAAAGCGGCCACAGGGATCCGCTACGACAGTCTGCTCAACAATGCCCAGTGATCGCCTAATGAAAAGAGCGCGCCCAGCCGATGTCCCCACAGCATGCGAAATGCACACATTGAAATGTGCTGCGAAAGGCTGCACCATGCAGTATGTCATTTCCTGGTTTTCCACTTCGGTTTCCTGCACTGCAATTATATCTAATTCCCTGTCCGCAAACAGCCTGCTAAGCTGACATTGCTTCCTTCTCGTTGCCAATCCCCGGACATTAACTGTGGCAACATTAATTGCAGCCATTTACAGCCATTTTAGAAAAAAAATATCAGACCGCATGCCGCTTACCTCGGTGATTTGACGGATACATGGATGCGTCACTGTTGGCGTAAATCACTGTGGCAAGAAGAACAGACAGGCACAAATTTTTCACGAGGGTGGCTTTGGGGGCCTCTTCTCGCCGACGTGAATGTTCGGCTTTGGGTCGAGGCGTTTTCTCCTTACTGCCGGTCCCGTTGACGCATTCTCCTCTTGGTTCGTCACATCACCATCCGCAGCACATTGTTCCCGTGGACGCTTAGACGCAAGCTCGTTCACCGCACCACCTTTCCCACGCGTGACGGAGTCCTCGGAATCTATGCAGCCGTCGCTCGGGTAGCCATCGTCTGCACTTGGAAGTGGGGCGTCTTGAGGCAGCACCTCCGGCGCCTGTGTGGCTCCAGGTTCTTCCTTGTCCGTCGTCGCCTCGGTGGCAGTACCTTTGGCGGCGTCTCCTTTTCCTGCTCCCGCGTCGCATGGGGTCGAGGTACGCTCGAGAGCCGGGCTTTCGACGACCTACTCCGCTTCCGCCTCGTCCATTATGAGCTCACATCGCTCTTCATTCGCCCCGGGACCGGTGGCCGCCGCATACGTTTTCACGCAGTTGGCGCCGTCATGTCCAAAGCGGCGGCAGACGTTGCACTTGGGAACTCGGCACTGCCTCCGAATGCGCCCAGTTTGGTGACAGCGAAGGCGTAGCGGAGGCCTTCCTGGCACAGCGACGTGAGCTAGCTCGCCCCCGACACGCAGCTGATGCGGCAAATCGTCCCGAGCCACGCCCCCTTTGAGGCGATGCGCTACGGTGCGTGTCAGGGTGCTGAAGTTTGTGCAGCCATTAACGCGCCACTTTTCCTTCGTCACTTCAACAACACTGCCGTATGGCGTGAACGCTTCCTTTATCTGGTCGTCCGGAGCATTGTGCAGGACCCAGTGAAGATTGATGCGGACGTCTTGGTGGCACAGGTCAATTACCAAGCACTTGTCGCCCTTCACGGTGACTTCTTTCTTCAAAAGCAATTTCCTCTTCCCGTGAACGCTCTTAAAGGTAACTGCCCAGATATGATTCATTTGGTATGTGCCGAGAGCAGCTACGTCAACAAGAACACCACCATGCGTTGCGCGTCACGGAAGTCTTCCACGCGGTAGGGCCGCGCCTTTACGTCGCCATGCACAAAGACCGTGTTCAAAACAACAGACCCGGTTGGCAGAGGGGGCAGAACAGCAGCGTATTCCTGGGCTTCGTTATCGCTCCTGTTACCGCGGCCAGGCTTGGCCGCAAACGCCGCTCCAACGGAGCTCATGATTCCGCGTCCGTACGCGAGCGTGACCGGTGGTAGAATCTCCTGATACAACGAAGGCACGCGAAGCTGAACGTCAGCTGAAACGACGAACTGAAAACTACAGAGGAGGATGTTGAATTTTAGATGCGACTGCATCTCATTCACTCGCCTTGTCCATGCAGCGTCGGTGTTGTTGTCGTCCGCCCCTCCCCCATTCTCCTCGCCGCGCGAGCTGCGCTCTCCGCCGCTCACCCGCTCTCCTCTCCGATGCCCCTCTCTCGTCCACACCCCTCCCCCTACACTATAAAAAAATAGTTAGCGGCGCCCGGTTTCTATCTTACCACCCTGTGGGCGGAACGCGAGGTACATGGTGCTCTTCCCACTGCGCCACAAAACCGAGACAGAATCAAATGCTACGAACGCGCCTTATATCCTTGGCTCATTCAAACTACGTCAAGAAGCTACTGATACAACGCATGATGGGGCAATGATTAACACTTGCAATAAAAGAAAAGAAGCTCCCACTTACAGCAACAATGATTGAGTAAAGGTCGTTGCGACAGCGAAGCCCCAAGCATAACACTTAGAGAGATTGACCAAGATTGGCCAATAAAACATAATAATAATCATAAAACATAATAATCATACGCGTTCCCGACACGTTTCACGCGATTTCAGAATCAATCCAACGGAAACGCCAAGTGAACCCCACGATGCGTCGCATCTACACAGGGTTCCCCTCGCGGGGAGGTGGGCGCAATTTTTCCGTTGGAAAGCTGTGGCGGGAAGCGCCACGCACCTTGCAGCTCAACCAGAGAAGAGGGCGGGCAGCGGGGTAGGAGCGTGAGCACGCAATAAAGAAAGACGAGATCCAGGAGGTGTTCGATCAGGTAACGCGGTTGTCGGTCTCTTCGCTGTTTCTACATTTCTCTACATTTCTATACATTTATCTGTCTCTACATTGGGGTTCACACTACGTTCCCATTCATGCTCCGATAAATGAAACAACATAACGGCAACACAATGGAACCTACACGGAACCCCCATGATGCTTCGCATCCTCCTCATGGTTCCCCTAGGGAAGATGGTGTAATTTTTTTAGGTCAGTTTTGTTCAGTATGCAGGTGTGGTTTACCGTCACCGTCTCTTAGTCAATGAACATCTCTGTACACTGACTTTCTGTATTAAGAATTTCGGTATTGAGCAATTTCTGTACTAACAGGTATTGATTCTGATTGGCACTAAGCTCTTCGGCCTGATACCAATAGAGGGCGTGTAGCGTCAATTTGTTTGCGCAGAAATAACGCCGTGGAGATTCTGCGAAAAATGGTGCGCAAGAAAATATGCCGTGTATCTGATTGCTTCGCTGCGAATAGCTTTGAAAGGCGGCAGTCCTCTGCTGCCCTTACTGGGTAACATTCTGTCCTTTCTTTCCCACTCTCATCCCACACTCCTCCCGTCCTCTCGATCCATCCACGATGAAGGCCATGGAGGTTCGCTTAATTCAACTCCATTTTTTCCGCGTTCGCACTGTACGCGCGCCATCTGTTAGGGCGTTTTGACCTACTCAGCATGGAATAGCTCGAGCTCGAACTCTTTTGTTTCAGGGTTTGCTTTTATCTTGCCCCTCTTCGGCACTGTATTAACGCATTTTTCATTTGCTATCATAAACACAAATCCAACGTGTTTTTTTCACTAAAAAAAGCCCGCTGCTATCGAGTATTTACTTATTGTTTGCCTCAGTTATGGCCGACATTTCTTTTACGGTGAATACATACATACATACATACATACATACATACATACATACATACATACATACATACATACATACATACATACATACATACATACATACATACATACATACATACATACATACATACATACATACATACATACATACATACATACATACATACATACATACATACATACATACATACATACATACGTACATACATACATACATACACACATACATTTATACATACATATATACATACATACATATTGACAGACAGACAGCCCGAATTGCGTTTAGGAGTGGCAAGAAAAAAACTCGTCCGTAAAATGACTTTCATTTCGCATTCAGCACCATCACGTCCTCCTTAGTGATGATAGCTTTCCTGCAATAAGAGGAGGTTGTGGGGAAGCTTGCTTCACAGTGAGTGTTCCGATCCTACGGTTGACGGTAGAGCATGGTAGACTGCCTCTCGTTCTCACAGGTGTCACAGAAACAACCGCAGCATTGGGATAATGAATCACTGTGCGCTGATAGGGCTGCTTTCGCAAGTTCACCGTCCTCAATTTGTCTACCCAGCATGTTTAATTGCAATATTTACCTACACGAAACTATGAGAGAGGGGTGCGCAGTTAGTGAAGAAACCAATCCGGTATTACCGAAACCCCCCATAGTACACGTTCTAATTTGCGATGATATTCAGTTCGAAGCTGTCCTTTATGCGAACCCGTTGGCGAATTATACACTGCAGCCTCACATTCCGAACATGAACGAGCAGATAGTGAGCTGAACAAACACAGAAAGAAAATACAACTCAATTAAAGATACCACGCTTTCAATGGCCGGTAAACGACGAAGGAAAAACCATGAACACACATACACAGCAATGCAAACAGAACGTGCACGCTAGGATTAATGTTTTGTTTGTTTTCGGATCCCTCTAGATAACGTTCTCCAGACAGCGAAGCAACGCGCGGTAAAGACCATAACTCTCCGAATGAATCGATGCCTGCTGGGATGAAGTCCTTCATCAATGATAGCGCCTGCCTCAACTGTGACCCCTTTCGGAGAGAGCGGGGCGAGGGGCAGGCAGCAGAACAAACACAATTAGGCTAATGCTCTTTTTATCGTCCGCGCTATCTACAGAGCACTATCTAATGCGAGACTGCGCTCGGCGTAGATGTGGACAGTATGTTTGAATCGGGCTTCCCCGCCGCTGTCGAGGTCTTGTTATCGACCTCGGCTCGGCTCGATTTTTTCTTCGAAAAGCCAGATTCTCCTCTGTGCGCGCATATTCAGGCTGCATAGTGGTTTTGCGCTCTCTTAGGCCAAGGGAGGCCGGAGGTTTGTTCGCCGCTGCTGTGTTGTTTTGCGACAGAATATTGGTTTGAAGAAGCGTGAGACGAGATTATATCATTCTTTGTATCAGTCTGCTGCGCCCGTGAATACACTCTCCGACCCGTGAAAAGACGGCAAAGCATCCACTTTATTCTTGAGGCCTTTCCCAAGATCTCCTAGACTAGAACTTATATTATGTCTCTGCGTACGTAAAATATACGAAGGTTTGAAAATCCCGTTGTGTCAAGGTTTTGGAATTGGTTCGCGTACATACGGCGAATCTTCGGGGTCCGAATTTTCTGTAAGCAGGAGCGAATCAGGAGGCTACTTTAAGTTAGCCCACTTATCGATGGCACCTTCAAACATCCCACTCTAGTGTCATTAGGACAGCTTCGGGAAAATTTTATGATTATAGGAATAGTGGTATCCCAGATCTCCCAGCCTCAATGTCACTCATCGTGCTTCTGTTGCAAAGGGGATCGCGTACGGCCCACCAAAAGTAAGTCTAGGTCCAATACCTTCTTCAGGGGATTCTTTAAATGCCATAAAACGTGACTGGCGTTTACGCTATTTTCATACTATTATGAAGTCAGCGTTCGCTTCCCTTACATCGTTCTTTCCCACCATGTTTTCATCATCGTGCCCAGAAAGAGCGAACGCTAACAAGCTGGAGAGGCAGATTAGCAGACTGAAACGCCCTAGCATGCCTGTTAAATTCGTGGCTTCCATATACGGCGTTTCCTCCGATTTGAAGAATAAATGCCGTATATTGCTTCGTTTTTTTATTTATATCTTGCTCATTCACATTTATTCCTTTGTTATTAATTCGTTTGTTTGTTCGTTTGTTTGGTTTTGCGGCCAAGTGGGTATAAGACACTTCCCTCCCTCTTTGTGCCCGTGCAACGAGGAAAGCCGCTCGTTGTCCCAGATCCAGGGCGGGTGTTCTTTCATCCCACAAACAACACACACTTTCCCACACCAAACACAATTGATACTCACTCATCCACACCTCTTTACTGCCCCTACCTGTCCCGCCTGCGGGGCACTCGAAACTCACTACCATTCCCTCTGCGAATGCCCCGCAGACCCACACCCCCACGTTCAATCCCCTCACCTCTGGGACCACATGTTGCGTGACCTAGTCTAGTCGGGGCAAGTCCTGACCACCTCCCGGGCCTTATGGTGGTCGCGGCTGGCCTGTGGGCCTCCTCCACCCCCAGTATCTCATCACGAAGGACGAAACAACGTCTTCCTCTCTCTATCTGCATATGCCATGGCTGACGGCACGTGTTCCTTTCTCGCGTTGTATGCACGCCCTTCCTTCTGTGCCACCTGATCTCCGACGCTTCGTATTCTGCATAAGATGGCACACTTTCTCCTGAACAAACTGTTTCCAGCAATATATTTGGGTTTATCAAAGAATCCGACTTCGAGGAGATCGGCTTGGGCTTCGTCTTTCTAAGATGGCTTTTCCCGATTTGTAGTTACACAGTGAATGTTGCTCAAAAAAAGAACGCTTGACGATTACTATACTCCCTAATGCAAAATTTGTGTGCAGCGTGAACTGCGATGTTCTCGGTGACGGTGCATATCTGCTGCGTCTCAGAAAGCTATCGCGTGATCAGCGAATGCACGGTGGTGCGCGCTATACTGCCGTTATTTCGCAGCGCTTCGCTGCCGCCGAGCATGTTGTCGCAAATCGTATTTAAACGCCCGCGGAAACCTCGCGTGGTCACTCATAAACGTAACGTGCCAAAAAGGGAGGAAAAGCTCATGGCGAAAGTGTGAGGGGGAGGCAGTGAGACGTACTGAGCCGTGGTGACGCGCTAGGAGATGACGCCTTAGCAGCGAGTGTCTCCCTCACCTTCACCTGACGCTGCTCCTCTGTTTTCTCGCTGCCTGGGGTGCCTCGTTCATTCGCGTGGTTACGCAGACACCGGCTTCTTTGCCTTCGTTGCCGCGAAACCCCTGCACCTGGCGCAACGTGCCGCGCCCTCAAAATATGCCGCAACGGCCCCGAACGCGGCGGGAAGAGACCACCGAAGACGATCGGTCCGTGCCCGCCAAGGGTAAGCGTGGTGCCCGCCGGAACCCCGAATACCGCGAGGCCGAAAACGAAGCATGTCAACGTGGCGACAATGCTTCTCAGGCACGATGGCAAGGTTTCAGCAAGAGTTCGTGGCCAACGAATTCGGCGTCGCTTATGCGGTGTGTGATCGAGTGTGGTTTCCCTGGGACCTAAGTCCAGTTAACACGGTGACCCACAAACAACTCCGCTGATTATTCACCTTTACAGAGTGTAGTCAAACCGAGTTTATTTATTTATTTATTTATTTATTTATTTATTTATTTATTTATTTATTTATTTATTTATTTATTTATTTATTTATTTATTTATTTTCGTGAACCGTAAATGAGGCACGTCGGCAAAATTACCTCGCCGCTCTGGTTATTTCCGCGTCGTTCTCTCAAAAGGGCAGGCGGTAGAGGAGCAGAAAAGGACCGACCGAAATAGTATTCCCCGTTCAGAGAGCTGCTTTAGAGAGCAGAGAAAACTGCCTTCGCAGCGCTGGCCATGTTGCCATGGAGACGACCAGTCAAAACGCTGCGCTTCCGCTGCCTGTGCCTCGGCGTCTCTTGTAAGTATACCCGTTACGGCCCGTACGCGTTCTAGAATCAAGTCCGCAGTCAGTGCAGGGCGGCAATAGAGAAACCAGTGGTGAATGACGGCGATGAAGTGCCGGCAGTGGTGGTCAAGAAAAAGAGCGAAAGGCCGCCATGTTAAATATCATCATCAAGGCGCTTGAAGACGAAGACAAAGAAGACTGCTCCTTCGCGCGAGGGCGTGCTACTTCTACTTCTTCATTAAACGTTCTTTGTTACACGCCGTCACTGGTCGCGCTCGTGTGAACACGCCAATGCCGCTGCCGAAGTGAGAAAACGTGACCACTGAAGCCCGTTTTACATGGTGCAAATTTACCTGCGAATCAGCAGCTGCGGTACCGCTCATGCGGCAAGACGACGCGTTTCCGTAGCTTCGTTATCAACTAAAATAGATCTTTTTGCCTTAGAAGCGCCGCTGCAGCTGCGATTTTGCAGATAAATTCGAACCATAAATTCACACAGTTAGTGCGCAAAGCACGGCTGGTGCAGTGTGCGAGGGACGTGATAAAGAAGCCGCATTGCGGACTTTGGAAGCCGGATCAAGGCGTCGCATCTGGCCTTGTCTCAAGTTCGCGAAGGAAGTAGGGCGAAATGCTCGCGAATTGCAGAAGATGTACCAATGAATCTTTAATTGTACATTTACTTTCGAACCACCGCCGAAATCTTCAAGATAAATATACCACAAGTTCTCTGCAGTTCGGCGGAATCGAAAAGCTGGTTGTACCGATCTTGGTTTAAACGGCCTGTTCGTATCCTTATCTCGATAACTAACGGCAACGGGAAATGCCGCCTACTTAATCCACTTACAAGAATCAGTTCCACAGGGCATTTTCTCTTTTGTAATTATATCATGGTAACTAGGTCCTCAGTAGGAGACCGCAGTTGAAGTCTGTGCCGCGACAAGTTCGCAAATTCAAACCACGAGGGAAAGTAAATTCAATCCCGCTGGACGCCGCGTAAAAGCACGTAACTTTGGGGAACATAAGAATTAGCAAAGAATGAGAAAGCAGCGCGCTCGCGATTGTTTTTCAAGCAGGAAAGAAGAACGTCAAGTTTTTTCCCTGGATTTTCCCACTTTCAGGTTATCTCTTTGGATCGCATAGCGAGATGCAGCGGGAAAAACAACCACGGTGGGTGCAATCAAGCGAATCGAAAGGGGTTTTCTCAGACCATTTCTCTTATTTTGATGGCGAGATAGCGGTTCCGTGCTCACAGAGCGAACGCGCGAGTGAATTCTAGGGGGACGACGGCAATTAACGCTCGGGGCATAGAGGAAAGCGAGGCTGCGCAAAAAGGGGGCGACCCTTTGAACTAGGGAACCTCCTTCCCGCAAATAACCTGGCTCAGAAGTACAGTTTTTATCAAGGGAAACGGGTGACGCTGCGCTGGGCCTCTGTGTTGGAGACGGGAAAAGGGGGCGCAACAAGAGACTGCAGGGAGGCTTTAATGCAGTCCCCGTGTACTCGGTGAAGAATTCACCTTTCTTTGCATTCCATTTATCTCCCGAGAACGTTTGCCCCGCTCTCCCGGAAAAATTAACTCCAACGAGAGGCAAAAGGCGGAGCTTGTACCTTTGCGGTCACTTTCATTAATGGGCGATCACTGAATCATTAGAAAAGATGAGAAAAAGGCCTAGCTTTACAAATGGTGTCCTGATTTTAAAGCGGCACTTTATATGGTTCTCTCGCGGGATTTCGAAAGACTGCTGCTAGCTGTTGTTTCCCTGGCCGACCGCACCACTCGTGCCCGCCCGCCCCTCTTCGACCTCGTCCGCCACCACGGTGGCGGGAAGGCGAATCTTGGATTTCTCACAAAACCACCAGATGGCGCGCTGGTCTCAGCGAATGCCGCTGCCGATGCTTCCGAAGAGCACGCGAACATGCATCAGCAAATTTGCTGAAACGTTCCCGCAGCCTACAGATCATCACATTCTAAAACCCCTCTGCAGAACTTTGCCCCTCGACGCATATTCCCACCAGCACTCATAATTTTGCGCAAGAAGCACCGGCAATCCGAAGTCGCCCCACGCGCTCTGGACTCGAGGGAAGCGAAGAGTCCCATGACTATCAGGAATGGGACGAGCCCATATCCCTGTCACGCGGACCACCCGGGACCGTCTGATTGTATACCACGGCATTACCAACTATTACCTTCTTACCCGCTGGATCTACCCCCAGAGAGATAAATCCCTCATATTAGAGTATTGTCACCCCTCGCGCGAACTCCAGATGGGAATCTTCCCCAATGCGGCCACCATGACTCATATCCACCCCACTTTTAGCCAGCCTCAATGTGTCCCTTACGTGGTGCACATGCGAACCTGGCCTACATCATCTTGGCATGCCTCCCAGACCTCTTCCCGGAAATCCCTTTTGAAGTGAGGTGACATGCCTGGCTTCGCAGCCCGCCTGGTCAAGAGGGCAAAAGAGGTTGCCGGAAGGCACCGGCCTACGGCTTCCACGAGATCTCCAACCTAAACGAAGGAGAAGACGTCCGGGAGTGGGTGGACCTTCAACCCCTTTCTCGCCACTAACATTATGACTCCAACTCTGTTTGACACACTTCCTAAGTCCATAATTGCTTTAGGGGCTAAGTTCCTTAGGCGCTGCGGCTGTTGGCCTCTGCCGTCGTCGTCATCGTTGTCGTAATCACCGTTCGTCTCATGTAGTCACGGTACTAAAACACCGAGAAACTCGTATACGCCTCGCGCTAGAGAGCTTCGTGCTTTAAAGACACGAGACTTTTACAGCAAAGCTGTATACCTGTACCCCCTAACAGTTTCATCCTCATTGGCAAAAACCCCAACACGCCAATAAAACACTTATACACTGTAGGTTTCGCCCCTCCCCGTGTTTCACATTAGTGGAGATGGCCCGGGATTTTTTCTCTTTCTTCCCAGGCCCGACAGAAGTGTCAAGCAGTGCACGAACGTCTTCGCCAACATCGAAACGTGACGCAGGCCTCGAATGTATGCTGGATATGCTGGCCTGTATACGTGAGTCAATGTAACAAAGGGTGGTGGCAATGAAATACGACGAGCATCGTAAGAGCTATGACCAATAGCGGCGAGCGAACGAATTGCCACACGCACTACCGTCTGAACGTGCGTGCGGAAATGACGCCTCTGAAGTCATTTCAAACGGTGCTACTTGAACTCCTTTGTCCAACTCAGAACACTGACAATTGTTACAATGTAAACATATTGAAAGCTTCGCTTTCCATTGCTTCCCACATAAGAATAGGATCTGGGAAATTTTTTGGCATACGTTTCTTTGTTCATTTGACACAAGACTGCATCTGCGACACGTGTTTATTGAGTCCTCGAAAACACGTTACTCTTGTTGTTCACCAGATAAAAACGCTGGCCACACTCGTCCTCTGGATTACGCCGCTCGGAAAGCTTTTATGAAGCATTCAATCAAAATAACTGCCTGCCCCTACTTTGATATTTCGAGGTTTCTGTAATAACGACATTACGCACTAGTTTCGTACAACACCGGATCCCATTGACTTTTTCCACTTCGGCCTCCTAAGGTAATAGCATGGGTAACTTATTATTATTTTTTAATTCTAAGCCATAGAAGATGTCACCAAAGCCGAAGTATCCCGAGCCTGTGCTATTTTGCACCTCACATTTCTTAAGTGCCAGTTCACAAATTTAACAATTATTCCTATTTCTAGTTCATAAATGCTACGTGCCCTATAAAGAGGTTGTCGTTGTTTTCCTAGCGTCGCATGTTCTTTGTCTAATAGGGAACAATTTTTATCTTTTAATATTGTTCCGCGTCCTTTTCCAGGCGGGTATATAATTCCACCCTTCAGTTCGGAACCTGCACTGGTAGTGTCATCCAACAGACCTACAGCGCCTCCTCGATTCCCGCGCCACTTTCTTGGAAGTCCAGCTGAACCCCGGTCATGGCGTATAGACGTCAAGTCGACGCAAGAACTCCTGGCGGTCCGCACTGCCTTTGCTTTCCTCGTAACCTTTTTGAGAGCTGCAAATGGACGCGTTTAGTGAAGAGCTTGCAGAACGACGGGCCGGACTAGAGATGATAAACAATAAAGTGTTTCCCGCTCTCTCGCTCTCTCTCTCTCTCTCTCTCTCTGAAATGTTCCTGTTATTTCTTCGTCACACTTTCAGTTCCCCAGACGTTCAAGCAATGTTGTTGCACCGGTATTTTTGAGTGCGCCCTATGTTTCGAGGAAAGGCCGTCCTAAACGAAACGCTCCTGGATTGCAAGTTTTTCATAGCCGTAATGGGTATGTCAATGCACATCCACCAAGCTCTTTATTCGGCAATCTTATTTCGTTACGCGCGTATGCGGCAAGCCATTTCGTGTTAATCGAATTTCTATTTACGTTTAATGAAGTCTGCAGAGTAACGGTCGCTTCAAGGCTATATAAGTTCTGCGCATATCACAAAATTATATTCTACAAAACTAGCCGCCAGCAACTTGAACTTCCCGTTATAGGGCCCAACGTCTTGTTATTAACTTAGTGTGAAACAACATCTGGGTCTCACTCTTCCTTCTTTAAAGTATTGTTTTTCATAAACCCAAAGGCCTCCCGCCGTCCGTTTTTTGGAGTAATTAATGCGGGCACTCCGGTTCTGGTTATACATGAACAAAGGGTGAAGAAGCGCTTCCACGTAGTCGCTGAATATGAGAGAGAGTAGCGGAACAATTAAAAATGGCGACTGCAGGACGTGCCGCAGTGCGTCGGGTCTTCGCGGGACACAAAGGGGAAATGAGAACCCCGTTCATCATAATTAGAGAGAAGACGCGATTACGAGCTAAATTTCCGCAAACAAAGGGATGCTTGCCTTCCCCGCCGTTCTAAGTAGCGTCCGAGAAGTTTCATTATTTGCCTCTAAGATGTGCGTAACTTGACGTGCGCAACGGCTTTTTCCTGGTTTATATTACTGAGATTTTAAGTTGTTTCCAGTTTCGCCTCGTTTGCCAGCTGAAAGATTCGGGCCTCCAACAGTGGAAATTTGAGCTCTCTAAAAGTGGTTACATCCTGAAGTTTTTACTCTTCTTAAAGTGCGCAGGCGGTTTTCATGTTTCTTTATTGTTTTTGTTTCGTGTGCCATATTTCAAGCCGTGTTTTATGCCCCCAACAGGGTCCGCGCAAATTATCATAATTATGTCTTCTGTTACTGGCTGCTAAGTTTGTACTAAGCAACTTAATGAAACAATCACGCAGTGCATGATTAAACAAAAGAACATGTACAACAAAGTTAGTTTCTAGGTGTGTGTAAATGTAGTAGAAGCACTCAAATACGCAACTAAAATTTCGCTGGTTTTCTCCTTTTCTGCTCATTTTGATTACTCCCACTTACTCGCGCAGCCACTTACTCCTCTTACTTCACCTCTTGGGCCGAGGGTTGACTGCACCCTATCCGTCGCACATGACTGTGACTCCACCTCGCGGTTCTCGAGCCGCGCATTCCCTCCGCATACTCTGCTTCCCTGGATTCGGGGCGGCCAATTGACCCTTCCTTTACTACCCATGCATCCTCTCTCTCTCTCGCTCTCTCTATCTCTCTCTACAGCGCGAAAGTGGGGTGCGGTGAATCTGGATTCGCTGCCGCAGCATCAACGACCGCGCTCCTAAAACCCTACGGAGACACGTTCACGCTGTGGGCTACCGCCGAGTATTGACCGCACTGGAACGCTCCTCCCTGATTCGCGCACGTGTGGTGCCGGTGACGCCGCTACTAGGATTTCAGCTGGAGGATATGAAATGGACGGAATCGTTCAGGGTTGAGTTGCTTACCACCGAACCCTAAAACGTGGCTCCTCGTCGTTTTGAAACGTTGAAAACCTTGCGGAAACCAGCGAAGTGTCTTGCCGTTTTTTGCCACCCGCTTGTGTTATTTTGTGCTCGTTGAATTCTCTGTTCGTCAAGCCACATCGATTCTTCATTCGCTGGCCGAAGGTTTGTGCTTCCCCTCCCTGCTATCTGTGAACCTAAATGAGCTTCGCGCCGTGCCTGACCGCATTTCTGCACTCCACGGCCCTCGCTCGAGAGAGCAACGGCAGAGAGCAACTCGCAGCGCGAGATTCTGTGGAAGGATCAGTCCGGACTGACAGGACGCCTGATTACAACAAAGAGATGCCTTGTTCACGTTCCTGTTTGATACCTAGGTACTCGCTGTGAATGCGTTTGCTTTCGTCTAAAAAACTGTGGTTGATTCCTCCGTCATAGGAATCAGTAAAACACGAAAGTGAAATGTGCAGACAGATCTGCAGCTGAGCACGATTTGCGGGTCGGCAGCTGTCTAGTGGATGAGCTTGGCTAATGACGTCCTGCTGCGGGTCGTTTCGGCAAAAGTGTGCGAATGCAATTTGCGTGACGGATATGACGTCAGTGAAATCTTGGTGTATCACGGCATAAAACACTTCCGTGTTAAAATATGAAACCCGAAAACGAACAACCCTAAGTATAACGTACTGATGATGATGATGATGATTTCTATTGGTTTCCCCTTTGTATCGGGGTGACATGTCATCTTACCAAAAAAGACTAATATACCTATGTTTTACACTTTTGGTTCCATACTAGCGCTGCTTAGGGCAGGCACAAAAAGCTTATTAGGCACAAAATACTTTTTTTTTTCTGTTACAAGTGGTAACTGTCCTAGGCAATATTCCCCTCTCTGCTTTTCGTCCACCAGCATTCTAATCTTCTTTTCGTCCCCTCGACAGCCTTGAAGTTAACTTCCTCTGTGATACCTTTAAATCCTACTCTTTTTTACTCTTTAGTACTAAAGATTGCTTCCCCACAGAAGAACCCTTTGTGCAGGGGTGCACCCTTTACAGGCCGCTTGCTTCGTTGTACTGGTGTCACTTTCGTGACGGACATGACCTGAGTGAAATGTTCGTGTATCCTGGAATAAAACACCTTCGTCTTAATAAAGCAAGCCTGTAAATTTTGTTTCCGAGACCCTGAATGTATGCCATGGACTCTCGGGATATGAGAATAGGGATGCAGGGATTGAAGAAAACAGCCAAGCGGCGATACTCGTCTAGTGTTTTTTACCGCAACTGCCAAATGGCGGGGCGCAGTTACTGGCAGAGTTGCCGTAGGCCACGTAACCGAGACGGCAGATTCGGAACCCGTGCATCGCTGGGTTTTATCTCACCCAAAACCACGCATCCAGCAGGCGTGGCCTTGCGAACCTTGACTTAGCAATTCAGTAAAGCCTGACTATGCGGCATGGAGTTTTCTCCGCACATAATTCAACAAAGCCAAATTCTGTTTCAATAGAATCGCCGTTAAAGGAGCCATGAAGACACAACACAACTTTGGTTCCTTCAGAAGATTCCATCGTTAGAATCATACTGACACCAGTTTTAACATAAAATTCGCTCAAGTAAGCTATATAATTAGGAAAAATGGAATGGCCATTCGCCCCACCAGCTCCTTTCCCGCAACAGAACCAATGCTTTCATAACAGCCTGCTCTGCGATTGACCGAGGCCTGCAAAAGCAAACGCAAGTTAGGCAGAGCTTATGAGCTTGCCGAACAAGCTATTTGCGCCTTAATGTAATACATATTCATTTTACAGCAGTAAGAATGGTTCGGTAAACAACAAAAGTTACGAAAATACACGTAAACTTAGACGATGCGCACTGCTGTTGGTACTGGGTGTACTATGCTTGTTTTAGCTGCACAGCAGCCCGACGTTTTGAAGTTGTCTTATACGACGCTGGCCGATTGGAGTGAGCGACGTTGCCTTATGTGACCCTGTTTGTCAAGCATACCCGATGTTTCACGAAGCGATTACTTTATACTGTAACAAAAACAATCCAGGTGTAAATACGGTCAAAACAAAGCTACGGCACAGGGCTGAGTATGCTAGCGCCCTCTAGGAGGTTTGACAGCATCCAAGCCTGAAGAGCCGAATGGCGCAGTGGAAGTTCTTTTGTATACGCACCGTTATGACTTCATTGTAGACATCACCAAAACACACGATTTGGCTGGAGAATCAAAGTTTTAACCTAAATTGGTTATTTTTCAGCGAATGCGGCATCATTTGTTGCCGCGCAAGCGCTGGGGAGACTATAAAACACGAAATCTATCGAACAAAACACACCTGTATTTTGTCTTCATGGCTCCTTTAAGCTTGCTTCTTAGCCCATCAGCTCGAACGCTGCGGGAACAGCTCGGGCAGCCGGGCAGGAGCGTCAGATGGCAGGTCTAAGTTCCCGCATATTTCACGTGTAGGGAGCCCAAAGAAAAATCGACGCCCCCTTTTTAAGAGAGAGATGGTTGAAAGGGGAAGCTTTCTCCCATGTAACCCGAGCAAAAATCAAAACCCCAATTGCTTCGACCATGTCGGAATGTTGCAATCTGATAGACGTCGACTTCATAAGGCTAGGTACCCATGTTCGATTCAGACCACGAGAAGCGCTTTTTTCTTGAGACACTTGGTGTGCGTTTGTGGAAACCAGCTAGCCCGAAACCACATTTTAGAGGCAAACTATGTATAATTATAAATTTAAGTTTGTTCATGTCGTGCTTCTTTCTTTCCCCTTTTTTAAACGGTGTTAAAATACAATCAAGTTATCATAAAGACAAGGGTCCCTAAGTCAGGAGACTGCAAGGGCTTGCGTTCGGGCTGTTGAAATTCCATAACGTTCGTCTTAAGTTCAGAAAAAAAAAAACATGGACACAGAAGACAAGAACAAGCGCTACATCCAACTGAATTTTATTGAATCAGGGTGAAATATATACCAGCAAAAATACAATAGATACAGGAAAGGCTATCTCTTGTATCTTTTCGGTATCTGTTGTCTTTTTGCTGGTATATATTTCACATTGATTCAATAAAATTCAGTTGGAAGTAGCGCTTGTTCTTGTCTTCTGTGTTCGTGCGTTTTTTGTGCGCTTAAAATGACCGACTGCAAGGGGACCATTGAGTAACTTTTGCAAAATAAAAAATACACAGAAGCCAGCAAAAACATAAAGTAACACTACTAAATAAAAAGAAAGAACACAGCTAGGTAGCGCACAAGTACAATAAGAAAAAGCAAAGAACTTCTTTCAACAAAATGTGCAGCAAAAATAAGTGTTGCATATAATTAGCACAATCCTAACTGAAAAAGGTAAAAACGCTGAAAGCAAAAACACTACATCTCACTATACCTCCAATCTACCACAAAACAGATGAAACTTAGATGAGGTAATAACGCGGAACATAGTAATACAGATAATGAAACAATACGTTCCACTATTCAACAAAAAAAAATTCAGCATGTGTTTGAAGGAACACAACAATGATTATTAGTATAGTTCGGCCGAAAGGCTATTTCAGATTGAAATAGCTCTGAACGAACGAAAATGCAAAAGAGCACTACAAGTTTTATTTTTGTGTTAGAATTGTCACGAGTGTCCGTCGGAGGACCGGCTCAAACTGGAAGGAGGCCTACCAGAAAAAATAAAACCGAACACAAAAAGCACGTACCGGGACACGGGAGTAAATAGGATTACGTGCCGACTGGAAGCAAAAAGTGTTGCAACTCACGCCCACGTAAGGAAAGAATTGGTTTTCGCCGTATTACAGGGTGAGCGTGATGGCCACGGCACAGAATGAGTTGACGGGGGAGGTTTGCGAAACTACGCACGCACTACCCTCGACACGCAAGCTTTGATGAATTTGCTGCTGCCGTGGGATGTTGGGCATGAGGCTGGATCAAGCAATGCTGAAGTCTGTTGGTAACTAAGTTTCAAGTAACATGCAGTATTACGTTGAGCAGCAGGCCGTCGGATGTTGCGCCACTCGAGAAGTCAAACAACGAGCAGCTTGCTTGCGTCATCTGCAGTCTGCTGCAGTATTTGATGGCAATTTCATGATGTTGCTTTTTTGTGCCAAGGTGTGATTGCCGTCCCGCAAATCTTGGTCTTTATGAATTTTTCTGGAGCTTTTTGGCGGCAACGTTTGAGGTGAGATTCACTCGCTGTCGTCGCTGCAGCATCTACTGGAAAGCTGGATTGTTTTCTTCACAGCGTCGTTTTTGCTTACAATTCGGGCTCAGTTGAGACAAAGGTTGTGTCGTAATCTGACTTTTTTGTGACTCCTGAACGGCATTCAAGGCAAACCTCTCCCCTACATTTTTTGTCAAAGACGTGCTCGCTACTATCGTTCCGTATTTTGTAGCGTTGCTTTATTTCTCAAGTTTGTTGTTGAACTGCTTGTTTGCTACAAGGACATTGGGTTGCTCCGACACAGAGCCAGACGAACGAATGTCTCAATACAAAAGCGGCACGCACCCGTGCATCGCTTATCTCGCCCCTGTCCCGAACCCCGTAAGGTGAAACCAATCATTAACTTGTTCGACAATGTGCTGTACTGAGTTCTAAATGACAAAAAAATTGCACCCGTTGTGGTAGTGTGCCATAGCTCTTTTTTATTGCTCTATCCTTTTAGGCGCATTGGCAGAAGAGGACAGAGTCACTGGACCGCCGCATAAAGTTTCCATTTTTAAAGTCGCGTCGCATTGTAGACGACGAATCCTTAAGGGTGTGGTTTCACCTCTGCCCAAATCAAGGCCGAAGCTTAATACTTGGAGCTTCGTGCGGATGCTAGCAAACATTAGACAATTTATGAGGACACAGCAGTGAGTACTGTTAATATGTTACCAACAAACAGCTACAGTCATATACCAACTGGTGCAGTGCGAGCGTTTGGTTTCGAATGACTGTACCGGCCGTTTCTGCCTTGTTCTGTGGCCTCTAGAAACTTAGCTTTTCTTCCCTCTGTGTCACCTTATACATATGGATTCTATAATCTGGACTCCTCTTACTTGTCCCCCAGTGAGGCACGCATGAAATAGCTTGTGATAACCATTCAAGGAAATTTAGGCACGTCATTTTAGTAGAACCGTTCAAAGCGCACCAGTTTATTGCCAAACCTGTTTTCGCAGAGCTTTAAGAGCTACGGAAACACTTTTGTCCACGTTTAATGTTTTTTTTACTTGTCTTCTCGCTTCGTGATTACTCCCTTCCCAGGTTACGGCCCTTTTTCTGTGCAGTTCGCATTTTCTACGCTTCACATTTTGTCTGCATGACCTTTCAAATGCCTGCCCTGTAATAACTCAGAGAAATAGGAAAAAAATCGGGTTGCGTGTTCAAGACTCACTTGTCTTGGCAGAAAAGTAGGGCGGACGTTTCTCCCAGTATTTCCTGTAATCCTAGAAGGATTTAAAGATGACGCGTCGCTTTCTTTCGCAGTCTCTTTTTTTCACGCAATCAGCACCATTATAAAGCGATTGGGAGGCACGGTTATTCGTCCACAGAAACCCAATGCTGGGCGTAACTCTTTTGCAGGAACCAATGTATCGCTCCGAAAAATAAAATTTGGAATTCAAATTAAAAGAAACTGTTGGGCGTGCTGCTTATATTCATTGTGATAACATTAAAAAAAATGTGCGCCTGTGTCTGCACTAAACGAGCATGACCTCCATGCATCACATTCGCACACCGCCCGCACAGATTTGCCCTTATCAGCCCCAGGGATGATAATGTGGAGGAGGAAACAAATATTTTAGTGGATTGCGCATTCACAAATGTGGAAACCGCGAGGAAAATCGCAAAGCTTGCGTTAAAACGGAAACGATTGCTTCTTTGTACCTGAGGATTCAAAATGGGAGTTCACAATAGCACTTACGTAATGGCATAACTGGATAGAACGACTTCCCTTATATACGACGGCAACGGTGCGATGCGTATATTTAACTCAGAAGGACGCTTCGCAACGGGGAAAATATAGCATCTCTTCATGCATAAGAACTTCTTGATCGGAGAATACAAAGTTTGCAAAATAAATCGGTTATATTTTTCTTTTCACCAGGTTCCTCTTACATTAATGTTATGTCATATTTTAATGTGTCAGATAAATATCATTAATAGTATTATTGTGGCTCGTCGACACCTCACGAACTTATCACTCTGATTAAAAAGATCTCCTGCGGTGTTTGTAAATAAATTAAAATTTGTTCAATCTTATAGCTGCACTCCTCGTATTTGATGTAGGAGTCGGATGCGAAAAGATGGTAATACCTCGTTTTACTTGGCTTCACGCACCAACAAATTTACGCGCTGCAAAAAGATAAACGCCCCAAACATATGCCTGCTCTTAGACAAATACTCCGCGCTTCTTACACCATATGTAGCCCTCTTTTTCTGCGCACAGTTATAACACGCTGAGAAGAAAGTTAAGCTCCAAATTTGTCTCCATAAAACCGACTGAAGCTCTCGTGACAGCACATTTTTTACTCAGTTCAAAATATTCATGCCACCCAGCAACATTCTAATTTAAAGTAAGAATATAAGACTAAATACACTGGACTCAAATGAGCTTGCAGTTAGAAAGTTTGTATCGTTTCAAATAAGCTTAACAATATGGCCTGCTTTTACAATAAAAATAAAGTATGGATTCCACGAGGCATCCTCCGATCCGTTTGCAGCTCACCGGGGGCTTATCTCAAGCCATCACGCACCACCAGTGGCTGAGAAAAACGGTCAGCTACCGCTAAAGAAAAAAGGGCAAAAAGGGAGCAATTCACAAAGCTCCATAACACGCATGGACACTTATCTATAAATGCTTTCTATCTAGTTTTTCGTGGGTTGAGGACAGATAGCGGGGGTCCTCCGACGAGCAAGACAGTTTCCTAACCTTCAGCAGTCAGTGCGAAAAAAACAGTCTAAATGGATGGTTTAGGGGAAAAGGGGTAAAGCGAGTTTCTCTCGATGTAAAACCGCCGGAAGCTCTGAAATGAGCCATATTTACCGCGTTTTCTTTCGCGTAATATGGCTCTGGAAAAACGGGACAGCAATGGCTGCGTGCTACTCTTTAGAGCCAGGGAATGGCTCCGAAACTGAGGATGGCTTGATAGGAAAATAATTATCACTCATTTGTATAAGAACGTGTAGCGCAAGAGTTAGGATTGTGTATGTTCAAGCTTGACCTTCTTAATAAAAGCTTAACACAGAAAAAAAGTGTTTGTGGAGTTCTGCAGTTTTGCCCCATCAGTAAGAGCTGATTTACTTGGGAAAAAAATATTACCGCCTCGACCGGTGTGAGGTAAACCAAGCAAACTTTTTTGAAACCTTCATAAAATTTATGACTGCTTGTTCTGCTAAAAAAAATAAAAAATAATTTTCTAGTTGTCTGCGACGGCTTTTACTAAAGCAGATGCGATTATTGTGAGCAAAATGGCCACCACAGATACCATCAGGACTCTCATCCAATCGATCGATCTATCGATCGATCAATTAATCAATCAATCAATCAATCAATCAATCAATCAATCAATCAATCAATTAATAAATCAATCGGTTAATACTTTTGTTACCCTTCGTTTTTTTTAAGTGCGAATGCACTTTATAAGCGACCCCAAACCATCCACCGCCGGCGGCGGCGGCGGCGGCGGCGTCCGCAGTGCTCCTCTATATTTAAAAAAGAAACAGCATCCGGCGCCAGGTTTCGATCCGAGGACTTTGCGGCCGCAGCGCGACGCTCTACCGACCAAGCCACGGACGCGACGCTGATATCAGTGTTAGTGACGCGCCTTATATCTTTAACGCATTCAAACTACGTCGTCAGCGGCGTGCGTTGGCGACTCAGCGGCGTTATAGCGGCTTGATAACTGCGTGGTGTACACGTGATACTACAAACCCGATGGAAGAGATGGAAGGGAAGGCGGCGAGGCGGTGTGCTGCGGGGGCCGAGCGCAAGCGCCGCAAGCGGGCCGACAACCGTGCATTCGCACTTTCACATTCTCCCCCTCGGGGAAATGCGGGGGAATTTTGAGTTTTCGGTCTTTCCCAGTACACGCCAGCTGTTTTGTAGTTGTGCAGGTAGACCTAGAATGCCGACTGCAAGCAACCTGCCCTATTTTGATTGCGTTGGACATGGCAACTATAATTTCGTGTTCTGTATAGAGAAGATATAGATTCGTATGCTCGAGCTCCTGCATCGCGCTTTCACACTGGCTTCTATCTTAGGAGGCGCTATGGCGCACACGAATTGAACGAAAGAAATTATACCATTCCTTTGCACTGGCGCTTGCTTCTTATGCCGTACTTCTTAACTCGAAGTGCTTGTCCCTTCACGGCATGAGAATTTCTCAGTGAAAGTTCGTCACGGTGTTCTTTTTACGTTTCCCGAAAAAAAAACTTTATTCATCGTGTCCCGGAATCCATTTGGTTGGTTATCGGTTCACATTCTTCAATGTTCCAAACGTTCGTGCAGCAAACTTCGGCTTCTCCTTTCCTTTCCAGTCTAGAGGTGGTATGCACATTCATTCATTTCCATGAATATTAATCACTAATCGACAAGCAATGGGGTTTAAACTATCAACACTTTGAATGGGCTTTCCGGCGAGCACTACAAGTATAATTGAATAGTATTTTACAATCTCGTTCTTCAATTATACGACGGCGCCAGAGCACGCCGGCGCAAAAAGTGGGTTCTTCTGGAAAAAAGACGCAGGTAAATGACAAAAATGCTGATTACGTTCGCTTTGGGAAGCGAAGAGAGCGAAAGAGCAAATATTCGTTGCACAGCCAGTAACCTAGCTGTTGGTCCCCTAAAAAGTACATTTTGAGGTATCGCTGTCTGCGTAATTAGCCGGAATGTAGTCAGAAACCGTGAGACATGACAGTACTGAACCGTAACATGTCGTTAGAATACGCGGGCCATCGGAAAAGAAAATGGAACGGAAGTCAGTGCAACATAACGCCTTGCTCTGCACAACGGTTAACAATCTCGGGCACCGAGCAACAGAGTCTCGTATAGATCCTGTCGGGCGCTTCGACGCACGAACTGGCGCGGGCCCCGGGACGAGCGGCACAGAAATTGAACGCACGTGTCGCGCGGGGCCTTGAAACTCCGCGCATCCCGAGGAGGGTCCCGCCTGCTAGCACCGGATGCGAAAATGGCCACCACATGTGGTTGGACCCCCACGAAGGACGCGCTTTTCCCTCTTCCCTAGCCCCCAGCGTCAGGGTGGAGGGAAGATGAAGACAAGGAGACGACATCGAGAGACGCGGTCCGGGCGCAGGAGAGCTCGGCCCGTCGTCTTCGAGCTCCGCGCGAGTCCTGTTTTTTAGTCGCCCGCCGGGCTGTAAATAAATGTACAGTTTTTGTATCGGAAGCTGAGTTTGTCGGTTGAAGATACCCGGGGTCAGATCCTCAGCGCTGCTGCGGCTTGGAGGAGAAGCCCCGGGGAAAAGAACATCGACGAAGATAACTGATCCCCTCAAATGAACTCTGCATGTTGTGGGTAGAGATAAAGAAAAGAGGGTGGGAAAATCACAGTTGAGCAGGAACTCGCAAGTTGCGCTAGAGAGGGGAAAAGCGGAGGCAAGGGAAGAATGTATATATCGTGTAGCGGCATAATTTTCATATTAGCCGCTCAAATCTGGACGGGAAAGACGCAGGGGAAAAGCTGGGGGAAATAGAGACACTGTACTACAAGGGAAGGAGCGCGCTAATTGTATTAGGGACCCTTTTCCACTGTTTTGTTATTGCACCTGACGAGATAATGTCGGAGGTTTGGTTTGAATTTAAGTGCTTTTCAGCTCCCCTCCTAATGGGCTCCATGAAAAACTTTTGTTGCGATGAAGGGTAGTCCCTATCGTTCTATGCTGAGTGGTTTGGAATGAGTATTGATCCGTGCATTCGGTTGAAGGTCATTATCGTGACGGCTGCTTCCGAACTTTTTTTTCTCATGCCTGTGGTCGACTTCCACAAAATAGTTCTGAAACAGTAAATATTTGCAGTACACGCGCAATGTTGGCGTGACAGCCAGGTAAATAAAGGTGTAGATGAGGAGAGCTTTAAAAAGGTTGTTTGTTTTCTCCAAACAGCCTCATTATAACTTAAAACTCCCTGGATACGTTGTGGCACGACTACTACCCTCGCCCTAAGCCAACAGAACACAGATGTAAGGTTAACTAAAACCATCCAGTGCCTGTAATGATAAAAATTGCCATGCAAAGCATTCTTACATTTGCCCCGGGGACAAAGCAGCAAGAAAAGCCAAAGAAGACAAACCAACAAACAAAGTGGAGAAGCCAGCGCAACACCACCCAAGGAAACAATGACAGCGGCACTCATGTCACTTTTGGACTGCCAAGACACTGAACCGTCCAGAGCAGATTACACAGCAAAGAGGCCGTCTATACTGCCATCCAATTGTAGATGCCAAGGAGCCTCGCTCACTTGATCATGCAGACTACCCCCGGTTGTGTGTAATCAAGCAGCTCTCATGCTTCCCGGTCAACTCTTTCTCCTTGCATTTGAAATAAAATAGATCCATTCATCCAGACATACATACATGCACCCATCCATACATCTATTCGTGATCCTGCCCATCCGTGAGTACGTCCGTCCATCCCGTCCATTTGTCCCTTCGCCCATTCTCCCGTGCGTCTGTCCGTACGTCTGTCCATCCGTCCGTCCGTCCGTCCGTCCCTCCATGCATCCTTCCATCCATCCATTCCATCCATCCATCCATCCACCCATTCGTGATCCCGTCTGTCCATCCGTCCATCTGTCTGTCTGTCTGTCTGTCTGTCTGTCTGTCTGTCTGTCTGTCTGTCTGTCTGTCTGTCTGTCTGTCTGTCTGTCTGTCTGTCTGTCTCTAATTCATGGAGTAAGGAACGCGGGTACACGTGCAAGCGTAGTAACAAGAGAATCGAAACAGAATAAACCGGCGTGTTCCTTTCTTTGTTAATTCTTATTTCCTGAAAGGGCCTTTTCGCAACATAACTATGACGGACAAGTTATTCTCCACTATTATAGCGTACCTCACGCAGCCCCGAGTTCGTGGTTTTCAAACGCGCAATGTTGCAACGAGTATACGTATACACATTGCAGAAGCTGCATGCAATGCTGCGAGGCGCGCGGCAGTGAACGGGTATAGCCGATCTTATCTCAGCAACTTTTACGGCATCGTTAAACGCTTGCGTAACTACAACACGCTATCGTACTTCTCTAACTCAAGGCCAGGCCTGGCTGAGCGAAACGCTGTAAATTGCTTTGGGCAAATTATTGGGAATAGCTAAAAGTACCGCAAGCGCATTCCATGCGCTAAGGCAAGATGCACCGTCACGCTATGTTTTCCCGGGAATATAACTTATTCAGGAAAGGTGAAGAGAGATGCACACAGCGTCATTCCGCTGCAATAGGGGAACCGCCCAGTCAAATTACCTTTGTTTATTTTATCTGAACACTAAAGCGCGCAAGATGCGAGTGGCGATTACAAAAGAGTTAAACGGACTTGGTATGTCTTGTGGACGGCTTAGCAACAAAGCCGACATTTTGCATAAATATATTATTATCTAACTGTGAAGCAAAGGTAAGCAGAAAATTGAAGCGCTTTGTTCGCAGTCACGTTTGACGCGTTTTTCCGCATCGCGATGCCTTTAACATACATAGTTTTGTAACGCACAGGGAAGGGAACATTTTAAGGTATTAGTTTCATTTTAATTTTACGGCCAGATCCCGTATAATGCTTTTTGTGCTATTACTAGTGATGTGCTTTGAGTTCTAGTATTTTGAATCATTGCGTTTCAAGTCCGAAGTTTTGCGGAGAGGTGACTCCTGGTTGCTTAGGCTGGATTCCTGTTGAAGCCTAAAAATAAATTTCTCCGTCTGGTGGTGTTACAGCCACCGCAGGCGATGTAAACAAATCCATCACCTTTCTTCAGCCTTCTTTCATAGCCTCTCTTGTCGTGAATCAACTGGTATAGTTATTCTCCACTGAGCACGAAGCCGCAGGTTCGGCTGCTACATATGTCGCTGCAGTTTCGTTTTGTAGCTATCATACTGATCGGACTGATCAGGACGGTGAAGGTAGCTCATCCTAAATAAAGCTACGCCTTTTCTGAAATCTTACCAATGCCGGCTGCATGGATATGGCTACAACAAGACACCTATACTAGTTGTAAGATCAAAGCGTGGAGCATACTTTCCTGTTTTGTCTGCTCGAATATACCTTTTGAGCAGCGTGTTCTTGTGACCCCGTACAAAAGACGTCATTAGCTAAAATTGTGCTACAAATAAGCTAATTACTTGGCGGACTGCCATGCAGGAGAGAAATTCCTGAAAATTACTGCTCCCGTGGCAGGAAGAACGTTTGCTCACAATTGTACGTGAATGTCCTCAGAGTTGTGAACTAACCCGTAGGCTTCCACAACACGCCCCTTATAGCCAAGATTTGGCGCATAAAGCCCTGTTTTAATTCTCAGTGTGATAAAATGGCCGCCTCCCAACACAGGCAAGAAGACGGCATCAGTTCGTTGGTGTGAAGCCCGACGCGCAAGCCCTCTCCGCAGGCTTCTCCACCGAGCCGTAAGCAATGGCCTCTTTCTGGACGTCCGTCCAGAAGAGTTCTGACCAGTCCAGGAGAGCTGTTTCAATAGAAACTGTGTGGGAAAAAATACGGAGCTGTTCTGGAACAGTTCTTAGCCACACAAAATAAAAAAAATTCACGCATCTCCATAAAGTAAATCATGACGAGTGGCCCAAGCACTGGAGATCGTTCTTACCGTAAATTACCCGTGGCATTGCCCACTCGCGCATGTACATGAGTGACAACGCGTGTGTATATTATATACAATTGCAATCCAATCCAATCCGATACAATTAAATTTAATTCAATCCAATCCAATGCTCCTAGCGCATGGCAAAACTATGTGGTCTGTTCGATTTCTGTATGAGGCTCTGTACAAGCATCCCAACCGCGGTCTGAGGTTGCACAACTCTGAAGAGACCTGCGGTTAGCTTCCTTGAACGTCATGCACGTCGTTCGCCCCTTCGTTTTTACATATGCTTCCTCAGCGCGGTACTTCTGATATTTTCATCATCATCATCATCATCATGATCACAATCATCATCATCACCAGCCTACCTACGCCCACTACAGGGCAAAGGCCTCTCGCAATATTCTCCAATTACCCCGGTCCTGTGCCAACTGTGACCAATTTATCCCGGCAAACTTCTTGATCTCTTCTGCCCATCTAACTTTCTGCCGCCCCCTGCAATGCTTGCCTTCTCTAGCTGTTACCCTTAATGACCAACGGTTACCTTGCCTTCGCATTACATGCCATGCCCATGTCCATTTCTTCTTCATTTCTACTAATATGTCCTTAACACGCGTTTGTTCCTTGACCCACTCCCCTCTGTTCTTGTCCCTTAATGTTACACCTATCATTTTCCGCTCCATTGCCCGCTGAGTCGTTCTCAATTTAAGTTGAACCCTCTTAGTGAGCCTCCAGGTTTCGGCCCCGTAGGTGAGTACCGGTAAGATGCAGCTGTCATACACTGGACAGCTGCATACGCTCCACTGGATATTTTTAACGACCGATAAAAGAATGATTCATACTTACTGGTATCGGCAATCGATTGCCGATACCAGTATTTACTCCGTCTTCCGTCTTTACGATTGGCCGTATCGGTGAATTATTTTTAAGGCTGGTTCGCTCTTCGCTCAGATGAGGGTTAATGTGTAACGGCACGTAAATACATGTTTTAAAATATGGGGTAAGATGCTGTTTCCATGTAAAAGTATAAAAAAATCAGCCATGTTCAATAAAAAAAATACTGGACCGGGGGAATGTAGCTCAAGTGCAAGCAAGAAGAAACTGCCGCAAATCGGGTTTTCACAGGAATTGCCGGATTTCTGAATTATTTCAAATCACTGAATGGTCAATGTAGCAGCTGCAGCCTGCTGACTGTAGCAGGGGAAGGGCTCATAAAATGGCTGATGGCACAAAGGGAGGACAAGTAATTAATTGAGCTGAAGTTAAAATCAGGGAAATAGGGGCTACATAAAAATGAATGCTGCGGTCTCCTCTAAGGGATCTGAATTGGCATTTCATACACCACTGGGGCTCCATTACTACAGGCACTAACCGTGGATCTGGAGAATGCGCCGTTGCCTTCGACTTTGCGAAAAGTCGGCAACCGCTACATACAGATTGTTGTGCAATGAGTTTGAAATTGCTAAATATAGGCGGGAAAACTCAACCGTTCTGGGGAATCAGCCGGTGACGAAGGCGTTGGCCATCAAAAGCTCACGGCTGGTTCACCCTTTCCCATTTGGCTGCGACGAATACAGAGCCAAGTGAAATTCCCACGGGTCATTAGCCCCGTGTCTAAAAAAAAGGGTATACCACAATCGACCTCACCGAGTACTCACATTCCGGAATTAGTAGGCGCAGCGTGCGATTTGGCTAAGAAATGGATGCGCGCCTGGACAACACCCAGGGCATGCATTGCGTGTTGCATTGCGCAATGTCTCACTGCAAATGCCCTTTTACAGTTAAATTAAATGCTAGGCATCGTCACTCGTCGCACTTGGACACTGTGTGAGTTCCATTGGTACTTATTGGGCGTTGTGGTGTAGATGACCTACGGGGACTATGGGAAGAAACCCGAAGACTTGGTTAACACGCCGAAAGAAAACACATAGGTCCGTCCAATGAGCCACGTAAAGAAGGATGATAGGAGTAACGCTCAACTCTTGGATTAGGGGAGCAAAGTAAGGTGGAAAATTTCGTAGCATAAATTCGGAGGGGAGGTGAACTTGGGGTGGGCATCTAAAGCGGCGAACGGACGGCCGGTAGATAACGAGGGTAACAGGGCTGCCACGGAGAGACGGGACTGGAGGAATACCGTTAATGCGACGGAGGAATGAGGTAAGAAAATTGGTTGGTAAAATTTGGTTTCGAACAGCGCAGGACAGCATCTGTTGGAAGGATATGGGAACCACTTCTAGACATCAACAATGAGGCTTCAAAGCACGTTGCGATGACGATATCTCAGCACTTTAAATATGTAGGTCATTGGTTACTGTCGAAAAAGTGAGTCAAGATTTGAAGAAAGTCTGCCGAATCTGCCACTTTTCCTTGTCAACATGCCGAAGGATCCCACAGATGCCACTACTTTAAATCTTCCGCGTTCAACGGGAGAACGTTACCTGTCATGAACACGCAGCAATGTTAAGCAGCAACTCGCACTAGAAGTTTTTTTTAGAGCCGAAGCACCTTAGTGGATGGAGCTGCTGGCGTCTCCTGTCGTCGTTGTCGTAACCATCGTCTCATGTAGTCACGGTACTGAAACACTGGGAAACTCGTTTCCGCCTGGCGCTAGAACGTAACGCGTATTAAAAAACACCGGGACACTCGTTTACGCATCGCGCTGGACAGCATCTTGCTTCAAAGACGCGATACTTTTATAGCAAAGCTTTATACCTCTACCTCCCACCGGTTTCATCTCTGTTGGCAAAAAATAAACATACATTGCATGCCCTGCCCCTTCCCAGGTCTCACGTTAGTGCAGATGGCCCGGGATTTTTTAAATGCGAATGCATTTATTAGCCGGGGGTTGTCTTGCTCCG
Source organism: Haemaphysalis longicornis (assembly GCF_048455015.1). NCBI lineage: Eukaryota > Metazoa > Arthropoda > Arachnida > Ixodida > Ixodidae > Haemaphysalis > Haemaphysalis longicornis. Next base: position 78,824,753 of record NW_027526407.1, read on the forward strand.
TTGGATGGCGTGCGCCTGCATTCCTCCAGCGCGAGCGCACGTGAGCGCGCGCCTCGTAGTTCTGCCTTCGTCGTCGTCGTCTTCGTCGATGCGAATGCATTTCTTAGTCGGGGGTTCACACAATGCAACGTGAGCATTACGCCTCTCCCTGGCGGTGACGTCACTGCAATTGCTTCCACGTCATCATCATCGGTTGGAGAAGAAGAAGAAGACAAGTCTGCGAAGCGAAGAGCGCGTAATGCCGAACGCGTTACGCGCTCGGGAACATCAAGAAGGAGTCTAGTCGTTTGAACGCGCTTCGGGTTCTTTGGAACGAGTTTGGAAGAGGAGGTGATGAGAACGGTGACGCCATCCTCGCGGTCAGAGACGACAACCCTCGTCTGGCGCCGTTCAGGTCGTACCTGGTGTGTGCCTCGTGCCGCGAGTCTCTGGTCAACGGGCGCGTTCCTTCGATGAGCGTGAGTTTCGGCTACCGGTACCCTCCTCGTCCGGCGCACCTTCCCATTACTGCTTGCCGACTGGTGCCTTGATAGCGATGGAAGTCGGTCTCTTTACGCGAAACTGTGACGCGCGTATGCTTCTCAAAGACCCTTTGACCGTGCACTTTAGCGATCACAAGGCAGTGATTGTGGCCGTCAGGTACAACGATAACACAAACAGTTGCTGATGAATAAATGATTACATTCACACTATCGTCATTAATTACGCCATTACTCGCAACACACTCATCGGTGAACCCAATGCATTCGCATTTCTGCACGATTCCCTTCGGGGAGGTGCGGGGGAATTTTTTTTTTTGGTTTTGTAGCTCTTACATGAGTTTAAAGTGTTCTGTTTTTTTTGTACATTCAAAACGAACCCCCCCCCCCCCATTTTTCTCCTCTTATGCCTCTTAGTGACATGCCTTGGGAAATTACTCAAAGAAACTCATCTCGCCCTGGTAAGATGCCTATCAGACAATGGTTCACTAGTCCACACTGTCGGCATTGAGACGCCTTCTGTCCTAACTGCGTGCACAGTTGGGAGATTAGATTTCGTTCCTCTGTCGTTGACCTAGAGTTGGTTTACGGGTTCTCGGGGGAGAAATAGGCGACGATCGTGTCTACTCAGTAGATAACGAGCAGATGTGGGTGCCGACACAGAACGACCCACTCATGCCGGTGTTGCGATATTACTGGTGCATTCACCACCCTGTGTTTTACGGAGCGACCCATTTTATATTTGCTCGGGCGCGTGACCTGAAAAGTATACCTGCAAGGGCACTTATGGTAGGTGCAAAGCTCTTAACTGTCGTTTAAGCTTGCTAGAGTGCTCTCCCCGTTTTACGGCCAGTTGTTGCCGCCTTCGAAGTAATAAAACGTGCATCAAGGGGCGCGTGTAACAAAAGAGCAAGGGGGCAATGCACTTTAACAAAAACATTAGAAAAAAAGAGTGTTCCATACCAAAATAAAATGCTAGGCACTCTGGTCTCTAAATGAGCACATAAGAAACATAAAAATGGAATAGAACTAGACACCCCCTTTCAGCTTCCAGATGTTAAAGTTCAGGGGAAGCAAAGACGGAGTGGATCCCTTTTCTTGCTCGATGTTTTGGGAACCATCAGGGCACCAAAAATGACATGAAGGTGACTTGCCTGCGTACGTAGGTTCACAGGCCAATAAAAAAATCTTAGGTGACATAAGAACTTCTTATGCGTAGTCAATGCGAAATCACCATATGTTCAATTGAACAGTTTGGGTGCAGACGGCTGCGAATAAATGTGCCGGTATTGTGTGCACTGCCGTGGAGTAGAAGATGCCGTAGCGCTGGTAGACAGTGCGTCGCGATGCATTGCTGGGTGCCCTGGATATCTTGTGACTTCTGCGCCGCTAGGTGAGGCCACAGGTTTATGCTCCGGTGGTGACATCAAGCTCCCACACTGGGCAGGCACGGTGTCCCACGATCTTGACGGCTCCTGTGACAAAACATCGGTGTTGTGGTGTTTTCGTTTGCATGTAATTTGTCAGGAGCGCTTCATTTAACCTTGAGCGGTCCGTGCTTTCTCCGTTCTTAAAGTGAAACTGTAAAGGTCACAGCTAATGTTCGGCTCTTAACCACGAACAAGAAAATGTGAACAGCAATTACAACAGCCATATAATGACGCGTAGGGCGCAATCCACACTAAAAAATTACAAACAACTGATGAGCCAGGTGCACTCGCTTCAGTTTTTGTTTCAGGTTTGCTCTACATTTGATTATGATTACGCGCTACATTTTATTAGACCCACTAGCCCAGCAACGTAATTCAGTGAGTCCCAACACATGGATTACGTGATTTCATTTAAAAAAAAAGCTCAGTGTAGCGGTGTTTTTATAAAATTACAGTAGTATGCGGTAACATGATGTCTCAGTTATAGCTGAAATGCGCCAGTACACTTCCCACTCACGAACCAAAACTTCCAGTAATGCGTTTTGTCGGGCTTATTGCGTGTTCGCGTTAAATTTGTGCTGATGCGGCACATTTAAAGACTCGTGCACCAGGAAACATTTTGCAGCTGAAACCGCTGCAGAAGGTTTCAGTAGACCTTTCAATATTTTTGTTCTGTGAGAGGTAATGGAACGACACTTTTCAAGTCAGTATATTCGCATTTTTTATTAAACTGTGTAACCTTTTCTTCCTGAACTTCATCTGAAGCAGCCTGCAGATGATGCAGAAGGGTTTGCTGAATGGACAGTTGGTACAATGTACTATGAAAAAACGCGTGTGTTAGTGCTAGGAAGAAATGCGTGTGCCAGTCAGCCGTCGGATGCACTGCTGGAGAAAAAATAATGTACTTTTCATGACCATGTGACGCCGTAAATCCACCTGGTAGAATATGTTTTTGTCATGGGCTACGGTATTTCGATGTGATATCCGTTTTGTTCTTTTTTCGTTCTTCTATCTTTTCCTATATCTGTTCCTGCTTAAATAAAGCGCTCAGTTGTTCTTCAGCGCCTGTGGTTTGTGGTTCTTGACGTTGTCCTGTCTTTCGCGCTGTTTTTTTTTTTTTTTTTCGTAGTGCAGATGATGCTTCTGCCCGTTTTATTCACTTGTCACGGCCCCGATGTGTCCAATGTCTTGCATCATTACAGATACAATTCCTTTGAAATTGGATTTTGATAAATGACAAAAACTTTCGGTGTAGGAAGCCGCCGTCAAGCAAATGAAACTGAAGAGAACCGACGCCTGCTTAGTAAGGAAGCGAGCGTACCCTATAGGGCGAAGCACTTCTTAAATCACATGCTAACTCAACAAGGTCCACGTTTTAACCGTCAGTTCCTGCCACCACCATACCCCGAAACACAGAATACTGCAAGCGAGGTGCCATCCTACTGAAGCACACGCTCAATCGAGTAGAGGGCATGCCGGGAACGGTTCACATTGGGCTGTAGTCGGCCTCTGTCGGAACTAATTATGCGCGTTTAATATTCCAATAGTTGGAATGTTGGCGGCCACCGTTCACCATGTTTGGCCCTTGTGAGCTCTACAGGCAAGCATTTACCGCGCGCGCCTTTGAAGTGCCGGCCCCCTCAAACCCTCCGCAGCCCTCTGAAAGTCTGGAACGAGTCTTGCCCGGCACCAAGTTCAACGCAGTGAAAGGGGAAGTTGCAGGCCTGCGAGGTACCAAGGGATAATTTTGGGGGGCAAGAGACATGAGTCCTTATTGATTACATTATAGCGTTTATAGATATACTAGAGCTAGCGAACCATGAGGTACATTGATAACTACCGTGGGCATCACAAACACATTCTACAGACTAGGCAATTATTATGTTACGGTAGCTTACGGACGAAATGCGCTTGCCACCTAAATCACTTAACGAAACTGGGTGGAATTCGTTCTGGAAACGGGTTTATTTCGGTTGAACTGCTTTGGGAGCGCTATAGGCCTCCTGTTTCAAGTGGCGAGACTCTAGAAGATTATTTCCGCATATCTGTGAGGTGGAATGTGCTGTGACGGATTGTTTCCTTTTCGAATCTCTTGTTTCAGGGAAGACAAACCACAGTGGCTTCGTCGCTAAGGCGTTGTGCTGCTGAGCCCGAAAGCGCTGGTTTGGTCCCGGCCACGGCGGCCGGTTTTCTGATGAAGGCGATAGCGGAAACGCCGATGCGTGGAGATTGCGGCTTGCGGTAAAACTTCCCAGGTGATTGGAATTATTCCGGAGCCCACCACAACAGCACGCTTCATAGTGAAGGGGTAACTCCGGCGCGTAAAAGCCGAAACTTTTCCTTTTTTTAAAGAAGGTTTCAACACAACTTCGTTCAGGTCAGTAGAAATCGGTTAGCTCCCAGATATGGATAGGCGCTTTTAATGTAGATACTGAACCACGTGCTATGTGAGTGTACGCGGTATAGAGCCGCCAGAACGTCCCTTTTAGTGTCCTTGGGTCTTCCGCTGTCTAGAGGCCTAACTCTCAGTGACGTGCTAGGCCCTTGGACGAACTCTAAACGAGCATCTCGAGCGACAAAAGCTCTACTGTCTTTCCTGCGAAGCACAGGACTTGATCTGACTTTTTAAACAGGACTCTCTTAATGAGCGCGTCATCTTCATCACAGTCATTATCATCATCTCTTCATCGATTTCATTTTTTTTTTATACATCTGGTGTAGCAAGCTAGGCGCCTTGGCCAGGCTAACCTCACCAGTACCATTAAAGACTATTCTCTCTCTCTCTCTCTCTCGAAATGGTGTTGTAGCACTGATTCATATAAACAGCTGTGCATGTCTCCGTCGGCCTAAATTCGGCCTAAAAAATTTGCAACACAAGGGCTTCTAAAACAATTCCCAACCGCAGAGGGTACACTAACATCGAATCACTGGCTTCATAGGTCAACCTAATGGCAACGCCGCGGTTTTCTCCAAAGTACGTTAGGTCCCAATAGGTGGCCAAGTACAGCAAGTGAGTTGTCGCTGTGGTTTATTTACCGTAACCAGCTGCTATAGTTTTTTCGCCTATTTTGCTCTATGAACGACGCCAACAACATTAGAACTTGCTTTTCACGCTTGCCGCCGCTCCCTAATTTCAATAGTTAAGAGCCACGGTCTGGCCGTGGACAAAACCATCGCATTGTGGGATCATATTGAAACAGGAACTGGTTTCTGCGGCCCACAATGAAATTGTGGGACGAAAGGTAGTTACAGAAATATTGGATCAAATCTGTTGTCAGCTTATTTTCGTCAGACAACGCTCGTAAACGGAAGTTTACGAGCGTTGTCGGACGGAACGGAAGTAAAGTTCGATGTTCACACTCTTTAAATGAGAAGATGCCAACCTACCGCATTTTGTATCATGTAAGGATGAGTGAAGGCACTTTGCGAATGAGAGCTGGTAAGTGTTTTCTTCGTGGCGTAAGGAGTCGAAACGGGTTTTGGTCATGCTGCCCGGTACTAGACTGCTCCCCGTTTCAACCCACCATGAGGTCCTTTGGAGTACCGTCTGGCAGGTCTCCTAAGAGGAGTTAAATACAAATGCACTCAAATTTCACCTCGGCCAAATTTACTTTGAACGTACAGTATGCAGTACCAAACTCACTGAGACATGACCGGCAGCCGCGTAAAATGCATTGTTAATTATTAGAGATTTTTAAAATAGCTCCTTCACAGGCGACGCTGCACCTTCCTGCGGATCGTGCAAACAGCCGTTGCAGCCGTTTTCCTACGGCCAGCCAGGAAACCCTCCGAGCTCCGCTCGGCGCCCTTCTCCTAGAGCTGCGGCGAAAGCGAAGCGTTGATTCTCAGTTTTGGTTTAGAAATCTCCGATTTGTGACAGTGGTTTGCGCCGGGGATACGCGAATTTCAGCGGTCATATTTTGTATCTTCAGTCTTTTTAGGCAGACTATACGGAAATAACATTTTCAAGGGGCTGAAATTTTGAAAGCAGTTGGCTTTAAGAAGAGTGCGTGAAGCCTTCAAAAACTGGAATGCGGAAAGAGAAAAGCTTGATTTGGCAGGTTTTTTGTCACGTTTAATAAAAGAAGATGGCCACGTACAATGCTCGAACACCTAGCGCCTACTGGTATAGACGGGATGTTGGCTTTATTTTATGACGAATCCATCGTCTAGGCAACTGCAGTATAGCCCGCACATAGATAGAGGCACTAAATAGATGCCTACCTCAGGCCGCATTTTGATGAACTATCATGCGTGATATAGGTAATCATATTCTGAATTTGGCCAAACACCGTCGGTTCCCCATTTTGCCGCTCAATGTCAGGCTTCATCTATGCCCAGACAAAGTATCAGACAAGAGATGATACCATCACTCAAGCATATGTAGGGTGCTCCAGCTAACTTTAGCCGGAGCTTAAAAATATGGCGATGCGCTCTAAGACGACGCTACCAAATGCATGTTGCTGACTTTTGTATGTAGTGTGTCGCGCTTTTTTTTGGTATTTCACTTAATCAGATAATTGGCCAATTTTTATTAGCCAACTTCTGAGCTAACAAAGATAGCCAAAAATTCTAATTAGAAAGTTGCAGAGTGGTTTGCAAAAGTCCGAGTTAACAGTTCTTTCTATCTATTAAGTAGTAGTGCTTTTCAGCTTACTGAGGATGCCAGCGAACTAAAAAATCACCACGTGACACCCCCTTGCGCGTATAGATTGCAGTGCTTCCAAACGTTCCACGCATAAACGGGTTCGCTGCTGCTGAAAAGGCGACAGGGAAGCAACGTAGGCGTTGGTTGTGCCATTTACGCAAGCGATGAGCTTCTCTCGCGATAGTTCGTCATAGCGATGAGCAGACGTGGCGGTTATCGCTTGTGCGACCGGTAGCAACAGTTTCGTCATCTGCCCTGCCGTTTTTTAATGGGCTGCGCACCTCTGATTGTTCGTAGGCGGAACGTTTGGGTGCACTGCAATCACGACGCGCAAGCGGGAATGTCACATGGTGTTTTTGTATTTCGTGGGCATCTCAGTAAGCTGAAAAACACCGAAACCTAATAGACAGAAAGGCAAAAACTCTTTATTCGGGCGTTTTGCAAACTGCTCTCCAACTTTACAATTGGGATTTTTTTCTGGGTTCGTTGGTTCAAAAGTTGCCTAATTGAAATTGAGTGGACAAATAATTAAGCAAAATACAAAAATGAGCGTGACACACTACATACAGAATTAAAGGAGCAACATGCAATTGGTCGTGTCGTCTTAGAGTGCATAGGCACGTTTTCAAACTCTGGTTAAAGCTAACTGAAGAAACACCCTGTATATGCTTTACGTCCAATAAAATTGTCCTCACTTTTCGTGTTAACTGTACTGTAATAATTAAGATATTATACACTGGACAAAACAACTAGCTGCTTGATCTGGTCACATTCGTAATTCGCAATAATTCCTATCATTCCTTCGAAATATGGCTTATTCTGGACATTCGATATGCTGCAGATAGGAAAATAAATGTATTTTTTGCTTTGAATACAGAAGCAAATCTATTAGATTCCGTGCTTCTCGTAGCACGTTGTTAAAAAGTTACGCCGCAGTCGGTGCTTCAGTAACGTGATTAAAGTGTAATTTAGTCCTTGAAATACTCACACATGAGATAGTGCCTCTGGAATGTTCATTGTCTGCTTTCTTAACAGCGCAGCTCTTTAAAAAATCGTAATCTTTCGCGTCCACAATTAAAAATGGCCGTGTATAGAGTGCCGTCCGACGGTATTATAAGCATTCCACTATATCGACGTCCACCGGCGTTTTGTGACAAAATTGCCGTGTGTGGCAGTACGTCACTCTAGATAACGTAGAGCTAGGCAACTTAACCTAAACATAAAATAAGATAACCTAACGCACACAAAGAAATCATTTAAAACACCAAAACTAACCTAAGGCATAAAAATTACACGTCAATTAATAATGAAAAAAAGACAACCAAGGCAAGAGCCGGTCGCGAACCACGGATCTTGAGATCAACAAGCTAAGACGGATCCTCTAACCTACAACGACAGACGGTTTGGCCGGTGCTAGCTTAGTCTTAACTATTCAAATGTCGTCGGACGGCACTCTAGACACTGCGATTAAAAATACCAATGCCGAGCATACCCACTTATACAGATTTTCGAGCACCGGCCAAAACAAGCCTCTTAAGGAGGTTGGCCAAGATTGGCCAAAAAAAGCTCCAGCGTTCGCCGTAAATGTGGCAACACTTACTCGGAACTAGAAAGACTCCAACGTTCACCGTAATATGGCAACACTTGCTCGGAACGAGAAAGACACGTCGTAGCGTACATCCCTCCAGAGTGATGTCCAAAAAAATGAAGGAAGCTCACACTTATAGCAACAATGATGGAATAAATGTTGTTGCGGCAGCGAAGAAGCAAATCGGCTGCAATCGTGGACTTAAACTGTCGTGATGGTCGTGAAGGTTGCTTACAGCATCGCTACCTTCGAGTCTTACACGTTTGAGTGAGCTTCCTTCACTTTTGGGACGAGAGAAAACACTCAAGGATCTTGTTCCCAGTGTTTTGGCATCTATGCTTTACCTGGCGTATTTTTTAGATGATTCGGCCTACGGAACAGCCTTTTCATATATGACGAAGATGACGGGCGCCACCACCTCTGGCCCACACTCAAGAGGAATACGGCTTCTAGAAAAACATGCCTCAATTCTGGACGTTTAAAGACTCGAGCTACATTTGTCTTCCCCTCTGTGCATTGCGTGCTCAATCTACTTCCCTTCCAGATGGCAAGAGGTGGCAGCGAAAGGCGGCCAGCATTTGACCCTAGTGCCAGCGCAGTTTTGGTGGGAAACGCCTTTGTTTCTGGAAGAAAACTTGGTTCTATCGCCATGAACGAGAAATAAAGAAAGTTACACTGGCCTTAAAAGAAACTTTTAGACCTACCCGCGTGCTCTTTGTATTTTATGTCGCTCTTTTAATTGTAAATGGCGACTACTTCACGCTGCTACTGCGAGCCAACGTGATAGTTCTGCCGCATTCTCTAATGAATGGCTCAGGACGCCAATTATTTTGTCTGAACAGAACTGTGAAAGCCCTCTCCAAAAATAGAGAGCAGCACCGTATGCCCACCCTGAGGTAGAATTGTTATAAACGTACGATTTCTTTCAAATAATGGCTGTTTTTTTACATGAACGGAAGGTGGTGCAAACGGGGCTTACGCTTCCCTTCGTATTTTAATTGCGTACGTTTTTAGCGACAGTGTAATTAGGCTCCCATTCTCCTATTATAGAATGAAGTGCGCAGGATGCTTCCCCAATTACGTCATCGAACTTTCTCAGAGAACCATTGTTCCGCGTAGAAGTGGGAGTTTCCTTCCGCAGCACTTAATCATCGCCACAAGACGAACGCAGCCTAAAAAGAGGGCCTTTATGGAACGTGGACTACTCAAATACGGACTCTGGTGAAAGACGAGAAATGCGAAAACAGGAACAAAGCTCTCCTTGAGAAGTAAGCACGGAAAAAAAATCCATCAGACGATGAAGGATCGAAAGAGGGCAACGATTTTTCCACTTTGCGATGCAGATATCCTTCTGCGCCTTAACGACATTACTCATCCATACGGCATCCGCCTTCACGTGACCTTTACGGATAGCCCGAGTGAGCAAAATTGGGAGAAAAATTCTTAAAAAAACGGCCGCTGTGAAACAAGTAGGCAGGCAACAAAAAGGAATGCCGATGAAAATTTGAACACAACAGAAAATCTAAGGTAAATCATACGCGTACCCCGATCGTTTCTTCAACAAGGAAGCCATCTTCAGAACTAGTTCACATGGGCGCAGTGAGGTCTGAGTCGATGTCTTGAAAAAAAAAACCGCATAGACAAAATAAATTCTTGTGAAAAATGGACGGTGCATGCGTGGAGTAACGCTAGCGGGGCTAAAGTCCTCCTTAATGATACGTTCGGACACGGAAGAGCTCCAGAGCCAGTCTGGGATAAAAAATGGCGAGGTGATCGTGGTGTGCTAAGTTCTTCCAAGCTGGTCCTGGCCTTGAGCCCTCCCACGGAGCCCTATCAGCCCGCGACAGACTTGTTGCCTTCCACGACATAACCTCGCACTACCGCCTCTCCCGCCGCCAACTACTCCCAGCCGCTCCGACCTTCTCCAATTTAGAGGAACGTCTATGGCGACTCACCCAGACACACGCTCCCCTGCCGATATCGACTTCACCTTATCTACCCTTCTTTGTACCCCACCCCTTTGTGCCCCGACTGCGGGGCCCTCGATACCCAAGACCACTGCATGTGGCAGTGCCCCCAGAACCCATTCCCCCCTTTGACAGACGGAGAGCACTGGGCGAAGGCGTTGTGCAGCTCGGACCGAGAGGTCCAGGCTAAGGTCATCCAGGGAGCTGCAATTGTCACCGGCCGGTTACCACCGCCGGTCACCCGCCACCCAGACTAGCCCCATGGGGCTCAAATGACGTTCTCTCTCTCTCTCTCTCTCTCTCTCTCTCTCTCTCTCTCTCTCTCTCTCTCTCCAGCAAGCTAGGGCTACGCATCAGTTCATACCCAGTTATTTGACGTCGCATAATGGTGACCAGATGGCGAGGACAACCCAGGCCCAATTCTTCTTCTTAATTTGTACAATGTCCTTAACGCGAGTTTGTTCCATGATACACTCCGCTCTCTTCTTGTCCCTTAAGGTTACACTTATGAACTTCCGTTCCATTACTCGTGGAGGCGTCCTCAACTTAAGCTGAACCCTTTTAGTAAGCCTCCAAGTTTCTGCACCGTAGGTGAGTACCGCAAAGATGAGGCTGTTTTACACTTTACACTTCAGGGACAATGGTAGGCTGCCATTCATTATCTGAGAATGCCTGCCGAATGTGCTCCACCCCATTCTTATCCTTCTAATTATCTCTGCCTCATAGTTTGAATTCATGGTCACTACTTGGCCTAAGTAGATATATTCGCTTACCCCTTCCGTTGCTTCGCCACCTATCTCAAACCGCTGTGCTCTCCCGAGGATATAGAGTAGTACTTTGGTTTTCTGCATATATATTAATTTTCAGGCCCACGATTTTACTCTGCTTGTCCAGTGCGGTAATCATGCATTGCAATTCATCGGCCGAGTTACTTAGCAAGACAACGTCATTGGCAAATCTGAGGCTACTGAGGTATTCTCCATTAACCCTTGCGCCCACCTGTTCCCAATCTAATGTTCGTAATACGTCTTGTAGACATGCTGTGAATATATTAAAAACATTGTGTCTCCTTGTCTAGAGCCCTTCATTATAGGTATTTTAATGCTCTCCTTATGGACGAATATGGTAGCTGTGGACCTATTTAAGATGTCCTCTAGTATTCTCGCGTAATGGTCGTCCACGCCCTGATTCCGCAATGCCTGCGTGACTGCTGAGGTTTGGACCGAGTCTATGCTTTCTCATAATCTATGAATGCTATATATAGGGGCTGAGTATACTCCGCGCACTTCTCTATTACCTGATTGATCGTGTGATTAGGGGCTATTGTTGAATAGCCTTTACTAAACCCTGTTTCTTCATTAGGTTGACTGAAATCTAAGGTAGCAGAAACTCTGTTAGCGATTACCTTGGTAAGTACTTGTAGACGACTGACAGTAAGCTGATCGGCCTGTGATTTTTCAAGTCCTTCATGTTCGTTTTCTCAAAGATTAGGATGATGTTCGCATTCTTCCAAAATTGCAGTAACTGGCGGTCATTAGGCATTTCGTATACAATGTTGCCATTTTTTCTAGTACAATTTGCCCGCCATCTTTCAAAGACGTGCTGTTATCTGATCCTAACCAGGTGCTTTACCCCCTTTCGATTCTTTCAACGCCTTCCTTACTCCTCCTGTCGTTACTGGTGGGACGTCTACCTCCTCTGAACTACGTCCTCATTCGGTATTATCCTGGATGTCGTGACTTCTGCACAGATTTCTATAGAACTCGTTGGCAACTATAACTATTTTATCCCTATTTGTGATGGAATTGCCTTGCTTGTCTTTAAGTGCATACATCTGATTTTTCCCGATGCCTAGATGCATCTTCACTGTAAAAAAAAACACCGTCAA